>NC_138987.1:88246674-88794790 GCF_964341445.2 Mesoplodon mirus | reverse complement strand
TGGACTTGTGTGACTATTTCCTTTCCCAAGTTAGGGAAGTTTTCAACTATAGTCTCTTTTAATATTTTCTCAGACCATGTTTTTTTTTGTCTTCTTCTTCTGGGACCCCTATAATTTGAATGTTGGTGTGTTTAGTGTTGTCCCAGAGGTCTCTGAGATTGTCTTCAATTGTTTTCATTCTTTTCTCTTAATTTTGCTCCTCAGCAGTTATTTCCACATTTTGTTTTCCAGCTCACCTATTCATTCTTCTTCCTCAGTTGTTCTGTTATTGATTCCTTCTAGTGTATTTTTTGTTTCAGTTATTCTGTTGTTCATCTCTGTTTGTTTGTTCTCTAGTTCTTCTAGATCTTTGTTAAACTTTTCTTGTATTTTCTCAATCTGTGACACTGTTCTATTTCTGAGATTCTGGATCAGCTTTACTATCATTATTGTGAAGTCTTTTTCAGGTAGATTGCCTATTTCCTCTTCATTTATTTGGTCTTGTTTGTTTTTACCTTGTTCCTTCATCTGTGACATATTTTTGCCATCTCACTTTTTTTTTTTTTTTTTTATGAGTGGGATTGTGTTCCTGTCTTACTGATTGTTTGCCCTGAGGCTTCCAACACTGGGGTTTGTAGGCCGTTGGGTAGAGTTGGGTCTTGGTGCTGAGATGAGGAACTCCGTGAGACCTCACTCCAATGAATATTCCCATGAGTCTGAGTTTCTCTGTTAGTCCAGTGGTTCAGGCTCAAAGCTCCCACTGCAGGAGCTTTGGCCAGACCCTGGGCTCGTGAACCAAGATCTCACAAGCCGCCTGAGGCAGCATACAAACAAAACAACAGTAACAAAGTAAAAAATAATATGAGACTAGGAACTAACAGATATGTTAGGAAGAATATAAAATTAAAAATATAGATGAATCAACAATCAGAAAGTACATCAGTACCACAGTAGTAAAAAAAGAGGAGGGAAAAGAAAAAAAAAGTGGGGGGAGGCCTTGGCTGTGGAGGGTGGGGCCTAAGCAGTGGTGAGGTTTAGGCGGGGCCAGTGCTCAGGACCCACAGGGCTGGAAAAGGCCCTGGGGGCTGTGGGGGGTTGGGCTTAGGCTCAAGGAACAGAAGGGGCCCAGGTGTGTCCCCACCCTTAGTCTCAGAGGGCAGGGGACCTCACCTGGGAGCCCAGGAGGCTTCCTTGGCTCCAGTGGGTGGGGCAAGCAAACTCCTCTCCTCTCTGCTCCTCCTGTCTGGGAGGGCCCCTCCCACCTGCCTCTCCTGATCTCCCTGGCCTCCCTCCTATGCCCCCAAGGACCCACGTGGCCTGCAAGGGGCCTTGGAGGGCAGAGGACCAGCCTGGGAGCTCAGCAGGTTCCCCAACACGAGTGGGCCAAGTGATCACCCTCCGCTCTCTCCCACTCTTCCCAGAGAGTTCCTCCTGCCTTCTCCAGATCTCCCTGGCCTCAGGGGCAATGATCCTGTTTGGCCTCCACTTCTTCTTCCCCCTCAGTCCCCCTACATCCTACTGGTTCACTTTGGGGTTCCTCCCATCTTCTTGGAGATCAGAGTCACCCACCAGTGGCCGGCAGGTGCCCTAGTTATAGGGAGATGCTAACTCCATGTCTTCCCACACTGCCATCTTGACTCCTCCTCTTTCATACTTTTTATAACAACAATCTACAGAAATTTTAAAACCTTGGTATATAAACATTAATATCTTTCACCTAAGTTTAAATAGGCATGGATTTTATGTGATTATCCTATCCTATCAATGCACACATATGACATGTTTGCCTATAATTTACAAAAAGTAATAGCTCCTTATAGGATCTACATCTCTTTGTATATTCAGCATAAAATCACTTAAAATAAGTTTGTAAAGTTCTGAGATGTGTAAAAATGCCAGAACTATGTATAGCAATAGAAGAAATTAGATACTTACGAGTATTGGAAGCAATCAAATAGTCTAGGGGACTAAAACGGAACTATAATGACAAAGATGGATCAAGAATATTGATGAGAGACAAGCACAATTAGAAATTAGTAAGAAAAGCAAACTGCCATAAGACTAATCAAGTTCTAGAAGTATCAGACGAGAAAGTTCAATAGGTTGTAATCACCATGAAAGACATAGAATATATGTGTTACATTTGTGCACTATGAATTTAAAGATATTGGGGCAAAGTTTAGAAACATTAAATATATATGCAAAATGTAGCCAGGGTTGAAAGAATTCAATCAACACACATTTTAAAACATTTGCTCTATTTTAAGAATTGCTTAAGAGAGATACATGAGAAGCAAAAAGTATAGAGAACATACACGAGAATAACAATTTAGAAAAAAGTTTACATGAATAGATAGCAAGATTAAACCACAGCCTGAAAATAACCCTTTGTGTGTCAAATACAAAGCTTACTAACAGTTTAAAATCTGCTAAGAATGGCATAAATTTCCCAGTATATATCTAGTTATAATTTATGAAAACAGAAAATATGGGCTAACCAAAGCAAGCATATGGTCAGTATGATCATAAAGCAAACTGTTATTTGATATGGATGACCACCTCTTTTGATGTCTCCTTTGGGACAAAAAAGGAAATAATAAGTGTCATCATCTATACTGTCTTGTATAGGTTACATTTCTTTTTAAGTTATATTCATGCCTGGTGAATATTTTGCAAAATATTTAAAATCAAGTAGCTGAATGTACAGTTGCTCTCTGGAGAGCCTAACATTGATCTTATGAAGATCAATGGTGATTGTGCTATGCTATTTTTTCAATTTTCATTCAATAAAAAAATTTTTTCAAAAATTTAATATACAATGGTTTAAGTGGTTTATTTATTTTTTAAGTGGTTTATTGTGTCAATATGAGGAAGAAGGTTAAAAATGGTAACATATACTGATTGAATTAATGTCAGGCACTATTTCTCTAGTGGTGATTATTAAAACCAAATATTTGGGTTTATGTGTGATGAAACTGTAAATTGTAGCAAAACAGAAGTAAAAGGACCACCCTAAATTTCTAAGATGTATAAAATGTTGTTTGAGAAAGAACATATACACTCAAAAAAGACCGGAAAGTCCATGGTCCAGGATCTGTAACTGTAGTGAATACACTGATAAGAGATATATATGCAAGTGTGCGTGTTGTGTGTGTGTCTTGGAGAATTGCTAGAAAAAGCTTCCTCGAGTTGGTACTTTAAATGAGTGGCTTTATTTATCAGAAGGAGAGAGTAAAATTGCAAAGTTTTCCTAAAAAAATGAGGCAGCAAAAGTGAAGGTACTGGGCTATGAGGCAGCATGGTATGTCTGAGCACAGGTGATTTTGTGCTGTCGAAAAGGAAGGAAAAAAAGGAGTTGTTCAAAATGATGCTATCAAGGCTTGCAAGACCCATTCATTTAAGTGTGGTGATGTATGCCATTTGAGGAATTTAGAATTTGGAAGGATTTGGAGAGGTACTGATCAGTGTTAAACATGAGAGTAATATACTTATGTTTACATTTTAGATCCACAATTCTGGCGTGGATATAGATTTAGCACTTCTGTTTCCAGTCTAATCTAATATGGCAGATTTGAATTACCCAAACAACTTTCTCCATTGATAAAACTACAATATCAAATAAAATATACTAAGAATAATTATTTAAACATGTTGTTAACTTAATGAAAGCAGTCATTTTGAAAGGAACAAGGAAGAACTTGCAGAGATAAGCAAGTGCTTGTTCCAGATTAAGTCCTGAATGTAGTTGTTAAAAAATTGCAATCCTGAGTTGCCACCTAGACAATATCAAGGCACAGAGAACAGGATATAAAGATTTGACTTCTGCTTCTGTGTATGATGGAGTAGCTTGAATCTAACTAACCCTCATTTACTAACAATTGGAAAAGCTGGGGGGAAACAAACAATTTGACGGCACTGGAAAGCAACCAACACACTCAGGAACTGAGGGACTGTGATCCTTGAAACAAGAGAAATATACAAGGTAGGCTCCACATTGACCTGACTTTGTCCCTGAGGCCACTTTCTGGTTTGCTGCATCGTAGTGGCATACGGCCAAACAGAAGGAAGTGGTCTTAAGAGGAAAGGCTGTGTTGGACCCTCACAAAGTGATTAGAGGTAGCTATAATGGAAGCCAGCTGGGCTGTCCACCAGCAGCATGTCAGAGGTTTTTGTTTTCTGCAGACCTTAACTGGACCTTGTGGAAGGTTGCCAAGAGGTCATTTCTGAAGGGCTTTCTACCGAGGGAAATATCCTCAACTTAAACAGTACTATTGGTAGACATCAAGTGATGAAAGTAGAGTCCTATAAGTGTCTTCCAGAGGACATATATCACCCTTTAAAAGAAAACTTTAAGAATATTCTAACAGTAAAGTATCTCTAACAATCTGAAAATGTCTATGTGCGTGCGTGCGCATGCACGCACACACACACACACACACGGCAGCTTTAACCACCTACTAAGACAGGAGAATTTTAATATCCTGCAATCACAAGGCAATCGAGTAAGGCTTTTTCTGTCCCTTACTTTGCCACTCTCTCCCCAGTCCCTCTGACTCTGCTTGGACTCTGTCATATAAATGTCCCACTACCCTAAGACCTTCATGCTGAAGAGGTCACATATAAGCTCTGCAGGCAACTGCCCACTTGAATTTTTAGCCAACAACCAGCATCAATGGGCAGCCATGCAAGTGAGTTAACTTGGACACACAGTCCAGTAAAAACTTCAAATGATTTCAGCCTAAGCTACCATCTGACTATGACCACTGAGGTACTCCAAACAAAAACGGCAGACAAACCATTCCCAAATTCCTGACCTACAAAATCATAAGCAAAAGGAATTTGTTTTTTAATCACTTATTTGGGGGTAATTTTTTATATGTCAGTAGTAATTAGAATAAGAAAGCTGTGATTATTGGGATTATTCACCAAATATTCACTCCCCATTGATGGTGGACTTAGACTTATGATTTGCTTTGGCCAAAGAAAATCCTTGAAATGGCCTTGCACAGAGACCTTGCCCCCTTGCATTTATGATACTTTGATGAGAAGAAACTTGTACCCCTCCACACTGGGACACATGAATAGCAGAAGTGTGCCCAATTGTCAGCAGGGAGCTATGCCCAGGCAGACATACAGCTGGAAACACAGCTACACATCTGAGTCAAAAATCAGAGAACTACCTCAACTGAGCTGCAGAGATGAAGTGTAAATCCTATTGTTGTATGCCACTGAGATTTTCTGTCATGCAGCTATTTCACAGTAATAGTTGACCGATAACTGAGGTTCACTCTGGGGAAAATATATGTGTATTATTTGGGGTGAAGGTGAAAATCAGAGTTGGGGAAACTATGGCTCAGTTAAAATAGTGAGTAACTGAACTTAGTATGACACAGCAGTGGTGATTAAGAGCATGGAATTTGAGAAGCTACAACTACCTTTTCCAGAGGTAGCTACCTCTTATAATTTCTTTTTGAAACAGAGAAGAAAAAAATCAGTGGTTCCAAAAGGTGAGATAGCTATGAATGAGGGGTGGGTTTATAGGGTAAGTATTACAGAGTGTACATGATCACAGAAAGTATTGTTACATATTTTAAATTTATCAGGTACAGATTTTTTAATTTATGGAAAGCAAAATAAACTGAGGACTATAGCCAAGTGACTTCATCTACATGTCACGAGGCGTTTCTAGCCGTCTCATTTTCCCAGTGGAAAAGTCTGTCATGATTGTAGCTCGCAGACATGGACCATGATCTTATTCAGATCCTCTAACCTTCCTTCTTATCTTAATCAGGTCACCAAGACAAGAAACAGCCTCTGTTTTCTCTTCGGGATGTAGACTGCCTAGCTATACTGTCTAACAAGTACCAAGTAATTGGACATGTTTGTGTTAAAATTGTCCAGCACTGCAGTTTTAAAATTTACCATTAAACAATCATAACTTTATTGTCTTTACTTTCATTGACAAACAATAATTTTGTTCTTTGAAAGGGTGATTTGGCTTTAAGAATATTTCTGAGAGAACAAATCAAATTTTTTCCTTCTTAAACAGGTCTCAGGATTTTCCAATGTTAGGAAATATATATATATATAAAACTTAGGGCTTTTTATTCTAACCGGGAATATAAAATAATTGATTTGGTTTTGTTAAAATAAGTAGACTTTGCCTAATATGACTTACTCCAGTCCAAAATTTCCTATTACCCAACTCCCTTTAAACTCATTTTTGGTCTAATTATCAGAAAAATGCAAATGGAAGAAATCTAGTGCAAACTTGGTCTTATTATATAGTTGCCTTAAATTATATTTGAATCAATATGGGAAAATCACAGAAAAGAAGAGAGATGGCCTTATGATGGCCAATAAAGATAGTTTCAGTGTGTGTTAATATTTATTATTGTGAAAACTTGTGATCATTTAATTAAGTTGCCTTATCTTTCCCCTTAAATTCTTAAAAAAAAAACATATTAATTCAGCCCAATAAGCACTTCAGAATTTTTAAAGTCTATTGATTTTTTTTCTTCTAAAACCTCCTCAATAAGATTTGTCCCTAGAGAATTCTATAAAAGGGCAAAAGATGCCCTTGCTGCCTTGGCTCTTTCAGACAGTTGGCAGTTTAACGACTCACTGTACTTATAAATGTTCCTGATTAAGCTCTTTTAGTTTTATTCTGTAATTTGTTTATATCATTACATTTCACACAGAATTTCTCATTTCTGCTACTGGATTCACATATCATTAAATGTCCACTTATGCAGTTGATAGTCTCTTGTAAACATCAAGTATGTTTTCTCTACTTGACCTTTGGTAATCTTCTATAACAGACCTTTTCTTTCAAATGGGCAGAAATGACTTTTTGCATGTAAGCTATCTATAACCCAGTCTGTAAAATCATTTACCTTAAAATCAAACTTCAACTGCATATACACTGATATTGAGAAACAGGACTAAAAGATGATGCTAGATATTAATTCTGTCCCCTAGGTTTAGTTTTATCCAGATCTTGGAAAAGATGTAACATTGAAGCAGCTGTTTGCTTACTAAGGTATTAAAGTTTCCCACAGCAGACTTTGATACTTCAGATCAAAAGATGTATAACCGAGTGTTAAAATATAATTTGACACTGAAGCAGAAGTGATATTAGATATGAAATTCCACCATAAGCTGCCACACCAAAATATAATCTTCCAAAAGATAACTGGGTCTAGGATTCTTGAACCCTCGCACCTACTTTGAGAATATAAAATAGTCAAATGGAAACATCACGAAGAAATTTTCTTGATGAGGGCTTTTGTCTCACTGTGAGCCTTCCCCTTTTCAAAGGGGAGGCATGAGATCCTCTCTCTATTTCAAGCCTTAGAAGGAGGACTCTATGGAGGCTTCAGTTAGAAGTCTATTCCCTGAGGTTTGTAGGCGTAGGTGAATGGGGCCTGACTAATGTCTGAGAAAGCCAAAGCTGCCTTTGAACTAGGGCATGAGTCCTGCCTGGAAAATCTAGAGACCAAGGAAAAAGCTGATGGACTATTTTGGGGGCGGATTTTTTTTTTTTTTTTTTTTTTTTTTGCAGTACACGGGCCTCTCACTGTTGTGATCTCTCCCGTTGCGGAGCACAGGCTCCCGACGCGCAGGCTCAGCGGCCATGGCTCATGGCCCAGCCGCTCTGCAGCATGTGGGATCTTCCTGGAACGGGGCACGAACCCGTGTCCCCTGCATCGGCAGGCGGACTCCCAACCACTGCGCCACCAGGGAAGCCCCCGGGGGCAGATTTAAGGAATACTATTGCCATGAAATAGATCTGCACTCAGAGTTTTCAGGCATGAGTTGCACAAATATTTCCCAGGGATAAGAGTCTCACATAACTGGGGAGAAGAAAGAAGGTGGAGGTATAATTCCTGATATCCGGGGAGTCACAAACAGTCATACACAACAGGGAACTTCAAGGGAGAAAGACAGCAAAAATCCCCCAAAGAGCCCTGCAGAGAGTTAGCTTAAACCAGCTGCCGGGACTGGGAAGCAGTAAAGTACCCACAAGTAGAGATTATCCAATCACCTCCCCTCCCCTCCAATCCCTCTTCTTTTGAACATGGAAGAAGCCAAACTTTAAGCGAGCTGTGGAAAATCTGGAATAGCACTGAGACAAGAAGGACAAATCCCAAATCAAGTTTGATGTTTTTATTTTCATACTACAAAGTTAAGATAGCATTTGCAAATTAAAATGTCTTGAAAGACTTACCTATAAGCAAGTAGTAAAAAAAAAAAAAAAAAACACAAGGAACCCCCCCCAAAAAAACTTTCATACGGGCCAAGGAGTATTTAACCCAACTGAATACTTTTTTTTTTTTTTTTTTTCGTCCCTTCATATGTTTTTTTTTTTCTTTTATTTTTTTTTATTTTTTTTGCCTTATAACAAATTTAATCAGTTATACATATACATATGTTTCCATATCCCCTCCCTTTTGCGTCTCCCTCCCACCCTCCCTATCCCACCCCTCCAGGCGGTCACAAAGCACCGAGCTGAACTCCCTGTGCTATGCGGCTGCTTCCCACTAGCTATCTATCTTACGTTTGGTAGTGTATATATGTCCATGCCGCTCTTTCACTTTGTCACAGCTTACCCTTCCCCCTCCCCATATCCTCAAGTCCATTCTCTAGTAGGTCTGTGTCTTTATTCCTGTTTTACCCCTAGGTTCTTCATGACATTTTTTTTTCTTAAATTCCATATATATGTGTTAGCATACAGTATTTGTCTTTCTCTTTCTGACTTACTTCACTCTGTATGACAGACTCTAGGTCTATCCACCTCATTACAAATAGCTCAATTTCATTTCTTTTTATGGCTGAGTAATATTCCATTGTATATATGTGCCACATCTTCTTTATCCATTCATCCGATGATGGACACTTAGGTTGTTTCCATCTCCGGGCTATTGTAAATAGGGCTGCTATGAACATTTTGGTACATGTCTCTTTTTGAATTATGGTTTTCTCAGGGTATATGCCCAGTAGTGGGATTGCTGGGTCATATGGTAGTTCTATTTGTAGTTTTTTAAGGAACCTCCATACCGTTCTCCATAGCGGCTGTACCAATTCACATTCCCACCAGCAGTGCAAGAGTGTTCCCTTTTTTCCACACCCTCTCCAGCATTTATTGTTTCTAGATTTTTTGATGATGGCCATTCTGACTGGTGTGAGATGATATCTCATTGTAGTTTTGATTTGCATTTCTCTAATGAGTAAAGATGTTGAGCATCCTTTCATGTGTTTGTTGGCAGTCTGTATATCTTCTGTGGAGAAATGTCTATTTAGGTCTTCTGCCCATTTTTGGATTGGGTTGTTTGTTTTTTTGTTATTGAGCTGCATGAGTTGCTTATAAATTTTGGAGATTAATCCTTTGTCAGTTGCTTCATTTGCAAATATTTTCTCCCATTCTGAGGGTTGTCTTTTGGTCTTGTTTATGGTTTCCTTTGCTGTGCAAAAGCTTTTAAGTTTCATTAGGTCCCATGTGTTTATTTTTGTCTTTATTTCCATTTCTCTAGGAGGTGGGTCAAAAAGGATCTTGCTGTGATTTATGTCATAGAGTGTTCTGCCTATGTTTTCCTCTAAGAGTTTGATAGTGTCTGGCCTTACATTTAGGTCTTTAATCCATTTTGAGCTTATTTTTGTGTATGGTGTTAGGGAGTGATCTAATCTCATACTTTTACATGTACCTGTCCAGTTTTCCCAACACCACTTATTGAAGAGACTGTCCTTTCTCCACTGTACATTCCTGCCTCCTTTATCAAAGATAAGGTGACCATATGTCCGTGGGTTTATCTCTGGGCTTTCTATCCTGTTCCATTGATCTATATTTCTGTTTTTGTGCCAGTACCATACTGTCTTGATTACTGTAGCTTTGTAGTATAGTCTGAAGTCAGGGAGCCTGATTCCTCCAGCTCCATTTTTCGTTCTCAAGATTGCTTTGGCTATTCGGGGTCTTTTGTGTTTCCATACAAATTGTGAAATTTTTTGTTCTAGTTCTGTGAAAAATGCCAGTGGTAGTTTGATAGGGATTGCATTGAATCTGTAGACTGCTTTGGGTAGTAGAGTCATTTTCACAATGTTGATTCTTCCAATCCAAGAACATGGTACATCTCTCCATCTATTTGTATCATCTTTAATTTCTTTCATCAGTGTCTTATAATTTTCTGCATACAGGTCTTTTGTCTCCTTAGGTAGGTTTATTCCTAGATATTTTATTCTTTTTGTTGCAATGGTAAATGGGAGTGTTTCCTTGATTTCACTTTCAGATTTTTCATCATTAGTATATAGGAATGCCAGAGATTTCTGTGCATTAATTTTGTATCCTGCAACTTGACCAAATTCATTGATTAGCTCTAGTAGTTTTCTGGTAGCATCTTTAGGATTCTCTATGTATAGTATCATGTCATCTGCAAACAGTGACAGCTTTACTTCTTCTTTTCCGATTTGGATTCCTTTTATTTCCTTTTCTTCTCTGATTGCTGTGGCTAAAACTTCCAAAACTAGGTTGAATAAGAGTGGTGAGAGTGGGCAACCTTGTCTTGTTCCTGATCTTAGTGGAAATGGTTTCAGTTTTTCACCATTGAGGACGATGCTGGCCGTGGGTTTGTCATATATGGCCTTTATTATGTTGAGGAAAGTTCCCTCTATGCCTACTTTCTGCAGGGTTTTTATCATAAATGGGTGTTGAATTTTGTCGAAAGCTTTCTCTGCATCTATTGAGATGATCATATGGTTTTTCTCCTTCAATTTGTTAATATGGTGTATCACGTTGATTGATTTGCGTATATTGAAGAATCCTTGCATTCCTGGAATAAACCCCACTTGATCATGGTGTATGATCCTTTTAATGTGCTGTTGGATTCTGTTTGCTAGGATTTTGTTGAGGATTTTTGCATCTATGTTCATCAGTGATATTGGCCTGTAGTTTTCTTTCTTTGTGACATCCTTGTCTGGTTTTGGTATCAAGGTGATGGTGGCCTCGTAGAATGAGTTTGGGAGTGTTCCTCCCTCTGCTATATTTTGGAAGAGTTTCAGAAGGATAGGTGTTAGCTCTTCTCTAAATGCTTGATAGAATTCGCCTGTGAAGCCATCTGGTCCTGGGCTTTTGTTTGTTGGAAGATTTTTTATCACAGTTTCAATTTCAGTGCTTGTGATTGGTCTGTTCATATTTTCTATTTCTTCCTGATTCAGTCTTGGCAGGTTGTGCATTTCTAAGAATTTGTCCATTTCTTCCAGGTTGTCCATTTTATTGGCATAGAGTTGCTTATAGTAATCTCTCATGATCTTTTGTATTTCTGCAGTGTCAGTTGTTACTTCTCCTTTTTCATTTCTAATTCTATTGATTTGAGTCTTCTCCCTTTTTTTCTTGATGAGTCTCGCTAATGGTTTATCAATTTTGTTTATCTTCTCAAAGAACCAGCTTTTAGTTTTATTGATCTTTGCTATCGTTTCCTTCATTTCTTTTTCATTTATTTCTGATCTGATTTTTATGATTTCTTTCCTTCTGCTAACTTTGGGATGTTTTTGTTCTTCTTTCTCTAATTGCTTTAGGTGCAAGGTTAGGTTGTTTATTCGAGATGTTTCCTGTTTCTTAAGGTGGGATTGTATTGCTATAAACTTCCCTCTTAGAACTGCTTTTGCTGCATCCCATAGGTTTTGGGTCGTCGTGTCTCCATTGTCATTTGTTTCTAGGTATTTTTTAATTTCCTCTTTGATTTCTTCAGTGATCACTTCGTTATTAAGTAGTGTATTGTTTAGCCTCCATGTGTTTGTATTTTTTACAGCTCTTTTCCTGTAATTGATATCTAGTCTCATAGCATTGTGGTCGGAAAAGATACTTGATACAATTTCAATTTTCTTAAATTTACCAAGGCTTGATTTGTGACCCAAGATATGATCTATCCTGGAGAATGTTCCATGAGCACTTGAGAAAAATGTGTATTCTGTTGTTTTTGGATGGAATGTCCTATAAATATCAATTAAGTCCATCTTGTTTAATGTATCATTTAAAGCTTGTGTTTCCTTATTTATTTTCATTTTGGATGATCTGTCCATTGGTGAAAGTGGGGTGTTAAAGTCCCCTACTATGAGTGTGTTACTGTCAATTTCTCCTTTTATGGCTGTTAGTATTTGCCTTATGTATTGAGGTGCTCCTATGTTGGGTGCATAAATATTTACAATTGTTATATCTTCTTCTTGGATCGATCCCTTGATCATTAGGTAGTGTCCTTCTTTGTCTCTTCTAGTAGTCCTTATTTTAAAGTCTATTTTGTCTGATATGAGAATTGCTACTCCAGCTTTCTTTTGGTTTCCATTTGCATGGAATATCTTTTTCCATCCCCTTACTTTCAGTCTGTATGTGTCTCTAGGTCTGAAGTGGGTCTCTTGTAGACAGCATATAGATGGGTCTTGTTTTTGTATCCATTCAGCCAATCTGTGTCTTTTGGTGGGAGCATTTAGTCCATTTACATTTAAGGTAATTATTGATATGTATGTTCCTGTTCCCATTTTCTTAATTGTTTTGGGTTCGTTATTGTAGGTCTTTTACTTCTGTTGTGTTTCTTGCCTAGAGAAGTTCCTTTAGCAGTTGTTGTAAAGCTGGTTTGGTGGTGCTGAACTCTCTCAGCTTTTGCTTGTCTGTAAACGTTTTAATTTCTCCATCAAATCTGAATGAGATCCTTGCTGGGTAGAGTAATCTTGGTTGCAGGTTTTTCTCCTTCATCACTTTAATTATGTCCTGCCACTCCCTTCTGGCTTGTAGAGTTTCTGCTGAGAGATCAGCTGTTATCCTGATGGGGATTCCCTTGTGTGTTATTTGTTGTTTTTGCCTTGCTGCTTTTAATATGATTTCTTTGTGTTTAATTTTTGACAGTTTGATTAATATGTGTCTTGGCGTATTTCTCCTTGGATTTATTCTGTATGGGACTCTCTGTGCCTCCTGGACTTGATTAACTATTTCCTTTCCCATATTAGGGAAGTTTTCAACTATAATCTCTTCAAATATTTTCTCAGTCCCTTTCTTTTTCTCTTCTTCTTCTGGAACCCCTATAATTCGAATGTTGGTGCGTTTAATGTTGTCCCAGAGGTCTCTGAGACTGTCCTCTGTTCGTTTCATTCTTTTTTCTTTATTTTGCTCTGCAGCAGTTATTTCCACTATTTTATCTTCCACCTCACTTATCCGTTCTTCTGCCTCAGTTATTCTGCTATTGATCCCATCTAGAGTATTTTTTATTTCATGTATTGTGTTTTTAATCGATGCTTGATTCATCTTTAGTTCTTCTAGGTCCTTGTTAACTGTTTCTTGCATTTTGTCTATTCTATTTCCAAGATTTTGGATCTGGGAAATAGAATCTTGGATCATCTTTACCATCATTATTCTGAATTCTTTTTCAGGTAGAGTGCCTATTACCTCTTCATTTGTTAGGTCTGGTGGGTTTTTATCTTGCTCCTTCTCCTGCTGTGTGTTTTTCTGTCTTCTCATTTTGCTTATGTTACTGTGTTTGGGGTCTCCTTTTTGCAGGCTGCAGGTTCAAAGTTCCCGTTGTTTTTGGTGTCTGACCCCAGTGGCTAAGGTTGGTTTAGTGGGTTGTGTAGGCTTCCTGGTGGAGGGGACTAGTGCCTGTGTTCTGGTGGATGAGGCTGGATCTTGTCTTTCTGGTGGGCAGGTCCACGTCTGGTGGTGTGTTTTGGGGTGTCTGCAGACTTTTTATGAGTTTAGGCCACCTCTCTGCTAATGGGTGGCGTTGTGTTCCTGTCTTGCTAGTTGTTTGGCTTAGGGTGTCCAGCACTGTAGCCTGCTGGTCGTTGAGTGAAGCTGGGTGCTGGTGTTGAGATGGAGATCTCTGGAAGATTTTTGCCGTTTGATATTATGTGGAGCTGGGAGGTCTCTTGTGGACCAGTGTCCTGAAGTTGGCTCTCCCACCTCAGAGGCACAGCACTGACTCCTGGCTCCTCAATTTGGGATGATGTGTTGTCTATTCATGTATTCCACAGATGCAGGGTACATCAAGTTGATTGTGGAGCTTTAATCCGCTGCTTCTGAGGCTGCTGGGAGAGGTTTCCCTTTCTCTTCTTTGTTCTCACAGCTCCTGGGTCTCAGCTTTGGATTTGGCCCCGCCTCTGCGTGTAGGTCGCCGGAGGGCGTCTGTTCTTCGCTCAGGCAGGACAGGGTTAAAGGAGCAGCCTCTTCGGGGACTCTGGCTCACTCAGGCCGGGCGGGAGGGAGGGGCACGGAGTGCGGGGCGAGCCTGCAGCGGCAAAGGTCGGCGTGACGTTGCACCAGCCCGAGGCGCGCCGTGCGTTCTCCCAGGGAAGCCGCCCCTGGATCCCGGGACCCCGGCAGTGGCGGGCTGCACAGGCTCCCGGAAGGGCGGTGTGGGCAGTGACCTGCGGTCGCACACAGGCTTCTTGGCGGCGGCAGCAGCAGCCCCAGCGTCCCACGCCCGTCTCTGGGCTCCGCGCTTTCAGTCGCGACTCGCGCCCGTCTGCGGAGCCCTTTTAAGCAGCGCTCTTAATCCCCTCTCCTCGCGCACCAGGAAACCAAGAGGGAAGAAAAAGTCTCTTGCCTCTTCGGCAGCTCCAGAGTTTTCCCGGACTCCCTCCCGGCTAGCTGTGGCACATTAGCCCCCTTCAGGCTGAGTTCTCGCCGCCAGCCCCAGTCCTCTCCCTGCGCTCTGACCGAAGCCCGAGCCTCAGCTTCCAGCGCTGCGCGCCCCGGCGGGCGAGCAGACAAGCCTCTCGGGCTGCTGAGTGCCGCTCGGCACTGATCCTCTGTGTGGGGATCTCTCCGCTTTGCCCTACCCAGGTATGTGGGGAGTTTCTTGCCTTTTGGGAGGTCTGGGGTCTTCTGCCAGCGTTCAGTAGGTGTTCTGTAGGAGTTGTTCCACGTGTAGCTGTATTTCTGGTGTATCCGTGGGGAGGAAGGTGATCTCCGCGTCTTACTCTTCCGCCATCTTACCCGGAAGTCTCCAACTGAATACTTTTAAAGGGATGATGGCAGGCAAAAAAATAGGGATGTTATTATGTCACGAGTTCTGCTTACTCAGCATGATCGTGACCTAATTTTTGAAGGATTAAAGAAAAGTACTTTGTATGATTGAAAATATATCACATTTATTAAAAATAATGACATTGTATGTTTCTAAAATATGATACTAAAATACTAATTACTTATATTAGAAGGTTCCTAAAATTATATTAGTTAAAACTTATTTTAATAAATGGCAGGGCTTGGACTTAACTGGAGTTTCAATCTAGAATAAATAATATTAATTTGTTGTTCCTAAATATTTTCTCAAGTATTAATTATAAGCATTTGAAAATGAAGAATAGGTCTTACATGTTTGTACTTCCCCCATTTAGGCCAAGCATGACACTCGACAAAATATATCATCCTTAAATGTTTGGTGACTGATTCACTTGGGGGTTTTGAATAATTCAACTTAATAAAATTAATTAAAAACTAATTAAAATTATATTCAAATTAATAAAAACTCACATTTCTAGCCTATGTGCTATGAAGGAGGTTATTATTATCTCCAATATCAAAAGAGAAAAACCAAGGCTCAGAAAGTTTGTTAGTTCCACCAAATCACAGTAGCAGCAAAGCTAGAAGTGGAAATTGGTCTTACCGACTCCAAAGACTACACTTTTTCCACTACATTATATCACACGGTGAGCCAAAATAAATTCAGTAACAAACCTACATATTTTCTAAATATAATTAATTAAAATCAAGTTATCAATATATTACTGAACTAGGTCACTTTACAAACTCCTTGATAAAAAACAAAACAAAACAAAAACAAATCTCTCAGAGCATACCAATTTGGTTGTTTGAAACAACAAAAACAAAAATAAGTTCTGCCTTGCTTAGTTTGTTAGAAAACCAGGAAAATTCTGGAACAGACTTATCTTGAAATATTTACAAAAGATAACAAGCATCCATTCACTCAACATTTGCATTCACTGATTCATCAGGTATTTGTTGGCCAACTATGCACTGCTCTAGACTCAGGAGGTTAATCTCAGGAGACAAGACAATGTCTCTATTTTATGCAACTTACATTTATATGGGAGAAGCAGGACAATAATCAAAAACAAACAAATAAGTTTTAAGTGATATTCAGCTTATTACTAAAAGCCTTCCATGTAATGAGAATTTTCTAAAATAGAAAATAATTTTTAAATCTGCTTTGAAGCAGTTATTTATATAAAGATTGAAACAAAAGTGCTCATGCATTGGCTAAATACATTTCATCCTGACTGAGAGGCAAGTACTGAAAAACGTAGTACCTTCATATTATTCAAAGATATAAAAATACTCTTTAATATCTTTAGAAGCAATATCTTAAAACACCACAAGAGGGTGACATTACTCTTTAAAAACAAATCTTTGGCTCACAGAGTATAAACGTTCTTCAGTTTCCTAAAGCAAAAGCTAAAGGGTTCTTGTTTTAATTTTTGTTTGTTTTTAGTGTTTTGAAAGCAAATATGAGATCCCAAGAATATATAACTGTTGAAATCACATTAAAGAGTGATTTTCCAAATTAATATGTTAAAATCTATGAGATAGTTTAAAATATCAGTGTGAATAAATGAATCAACTAGAGCTTCGGCCAATATTGGCATTTCACCCTTAAAATTCTTGACCTAAAATTACTGTGGCTCGTCTCTTATGTTTACACACATTTTTTTTTTTTGGTGGAGTTTTAGCATTTGGACTTCCTTATCTGTCTTTGATAACAAATTGCAGAATGGTTATATATCAAAATACAGTAATAACATATCTTGATATCTTTTGGAAACTAATCCCTTACTGGTCACATCATTTGGAAATATTTTTTCCCATTCTGTGGGTTGTCTTTTCATTTTGTTTATGGTTTCCTTTGCTGTGTGAAAGCTTTTGAGTTTAATTAGGTCCCATTTGTTTATTTGTGTTGTTATTTCCATTACTCTGGGAGATGGATCGAAAAATATATTGCTGCGATTTATGTCAGAGAGTGTTCTGCCTATGTTTTCCTCTAAGAGTTTTATAGTGTCCGGTCTCAAATTTAGGTCCTTAATCCATTTTGCGTTTATTTTGGTGTATGGTGTTAAAGAATGTTCTAATTTCATTTTTTTTACATGTAGCTGTCCAGTTTTCATCAAAACAAACAACCCAATCAAAAAATGGGTAGAAGATCTAAATAGACATTTCTCCAAAGAAGACATGCAGATGGCCAAGAGATACATGAAAGATGTTCAACAATGTTAATTATTAGAGAAATGCAAATCAAAACTACAATGAAATATCACCTCACACCAGTCAGAATTGCTATCATCAAAAAGTCTACAAACAATAAATGCTGGTGAGGAAGTGGAGAGAAGGGAACCCTCCTACACTGTTGGTAAGAATGTATCAATAAATTGGTACGGCCACTATGGAGAACAGTATGGAGGTTCCTTAAGAAACTAAAAATAGAGCTACCATATGATCCTGCAATCCCAATCCTGGGCATATACCTGGAGAAAAACATGGTCCAAAAGGATACATGCACCCCAATGTTCATTGCAGTGCTATTTTCAATAGCCAAGACATGGAAGCAACCTAAAAGTCCACCGACAGAAGAATGGATAAAGAAGATGTGGTACGTATATACAATGGACAATTACTCAGCCATTAAAAAGAATGAAATAATGCCATTTGCAGCAATATGGATGGACCTAGAGATTGTCATACTGAGTGAAGTGAGTCAGACAGAGAAAGAGAAATATCATATGATATTGCTTATATGAGGAATCTAAAAAACCGATACAAATGAACTTATTTACAAAACAGACTCACAGACTTAGAGAATGAACTTATGGCTACTGGGGGGAAGGGTGGGTAGGGAGGGACAGTTAGGGAGTTTGGGATTGACACGTACACACTGCTATATTTAAAATGGATAACCAACAAGGACCTACTGTATAGCCCAGGGAACTCTGCTCCATATTCTGTAACAACCTACATTGGAAAAGAATTTGAAAAAGAATAGGTACATGTATATGTATAATTGAATCACTTTGTTGTACACCTAAAACTAACACAACATTGTTAATCAACTGTACTCCAATATAAAATAAAAAGAAAAAAAAGAATAAGTGATTGCCTGTCTATATACTTAACACCATTTTGAGAAAAGATTTGAAGCTATAAAAAATGTATTTTGTAAAGATTATTTTAAAAGATAGTTTTATTATATGAAATGGTAAAATACAGAAAAGCAAAATAGAATTGAAATCATGAAAAAAATCTTGATATCAAAGAGACTGCATTGATGATCTCTAATTATATTAAAGGAATGACTTGTTTCAGGCTTACATTTATAAGTGTCAAATGCTAAGAATTTGAACTAGTGGAACATCCTAAAGTAATCATGTGCATCTTCCCTATACATCATATTTTTTATTTTTCCAATTTATCAGATTGTCTTCTTGTTAACTCTACATCCTAATACTCCTCACATTTTCCTCTGAATCATAGGAGAATCCCCTTCCAGTGTGTTCTTAGGTCAAGATCTGACAAGGAGAGACTCTCACTTGAGATTTGAAAAGCATAAGAAAAAGAAAGGCCTTTAATTTCTTCTTCTTATTATTTTTTAAGATGTTGGGGGTAGGAGTTTAGTAATTTATGTATTTATTTTTGCTGTGTTGGTTCTTTGTTTCTGTGCGAGGGCTTTCTCTAGTTGCAGTGAGCGGGTGCCACTCTTCATCGTGGTACACGGGCCTCTCACTATCTCGGCCTCTCTTGTTGCGGAGCACAGGCTCCAGACGCGCAGGCTCAGTAGTTGTGGCTCACGGTCCCAGTTGCTCTGCGGCATGTGGGATCCTCCCAGACCAGGGCTCGAACCCGTGTCCCCTGCATTAGCAGGCAAATTCTCAACCACTGCACCCCCAGGGAAGCCCAAGCCTTTAATTTCTGATGGCAGCTGCAAGCAGGGATATAGGCAAGAAGTAGATAGAAGGTTTGCAGAGACTTCCAAAATGATATCCTGTAAAACCATCCATCTCAGTGCTATAATCACCTGGAATAGGCAGGATTTTCTGATATCATTCAAGTTGATAACATCTAAGTGAGCTTCTGCAAATAACCCATTTGAGGCAGCTGAGATCATTCACTGCATTGTCATTTTTGTAACCTCTAGTGGCATTTTTTCTGAACTTTACTTCCCAGTTCATTTCAATGGATGTGTAAATCTCCAATTCCTTTTATTAAAACGAATATCTCTTGGAATACATAGAGTGGCATCTGCTTTCCTGAGTTAACCCAGGCGATACACTCACATAATTCCAAAGAAATAAAATGAGAATACAGCATGTGAAACTGTACATAAGGTGACACTCTCTGAAGTATAGTTATAATAATCACAACAAACCCTCCCATTTATTTATTTATTTATTTATTTTATTATTTTACTGTCTAGAACAAGAGTATAATTGTACCTCTTCACAGACTTTGATAACAGGTACGGAAAGTAATACTCTTAGATTTGCATCATGCAGCCTCCATGTAAAATATATCTTTCTATAAATTATTTTTTAATTTTAATTTTATTGGCATATAGTTGATTTACAATGTTGTAAATTAGCTTGAGCTGTACAGCAAAGTGATTCAGTTATACATATACATATATTCATTTTTTTTAAGATTCCTTTTTCTTTTAGGTTATCATAGAGTACTGAGTAGAGTTCCCTGTGCTATACAGTATGTCTTTTTGGTTATCTATCTTATATATAGTAGTGTGTGTATGTTCATCCTAAGATCCTGATTTATCCCTCACCCCCATGTTTCCACTTTGGCAACCATAAGTTTGTTTTTGATATCTGTAAGACTGTTTCTGTTTTGTAAATAAGTTCATTTGTATCATTTTTCAATTAGATTCCACATATGAGTGATATCATATGACATTTGTCTTTCTCTGTATGACTTACTTCACTTAGTATGATAATCTCTAGGTCCATCCACGTTGCTGCAAATGGCATTATTTCATTCTTTTTTATGGCTGAGTAATATTACATTGTGTGTGTGTGTGTATATATATATATATATATATATATATATATATATATATATATGACATCTTCTTTATCCATTCTTCTGTCGATGGGCATTTTGGTTGCTTACAACATCATGGCTACTGTAAATAGTGCTGTAATGAACACTGGAGTTCATGTATCTTTTTGGATTATGGTTTTCTCAGGATATATGCCCAGGAGTGGGATTGCAGGATCATATGGTAGTTGTATTTTTAGTTTTTTAAGGAACTTCCATAGTGGTTGGGCCAATTTACATTCCCACCACAGTGCAAGAGGGTTCCCTTTTCTCCACACCCTCTCCAGCATTTATTGTTGGTGGACTTTTTGATGATGGCCATTCTGACCAGTGTGAGGTGATACCTCGTTGTAGTATTGATTTGCATTTCTCTGATAATTAGTGATGTTGAGCATCTTTTCATGTGCTTTTTGGCCAACTCTATGTCTTCTTTGAAGAAATGTCTATTTAGATCTTCTGCCGATTTTTGGATTGGGTTTTTTGTTTATTTGACATACAGCTGCGTGGGCTGTTTGTATATTTTGGAGATTAATCCTTTGTCAGTTGCTTCATTTGCAAATATTTTCTCCCATTCTGTAGGTTGTTTTTTAGTTTTGTTTATGGTTTCCTTTGCTCTGCAGAAGCTTTTAAATTTAACTAGGTCCCATTTGGCTTTGTTTTTATTTTCATTACTCTTAGGAGGTGGATCAAAAAAGATATTGCTGAAATTTATGTCAAAGAGTGTTCTGCCAACATTTTCCTCTAAGAGTTTTAGAGTGTCCAGCCTTACATTTAGGTCTTTAATCCATTTTGAGTTTATTTTTGTGTACAGTGTTAGGGAGTGTTCAAATTTCATTCTTTTACATGTAGCTGTCCAGTTTTGCCAGCACCACTTATTGAAGAGGCTGTCTTTTCTCCATTATATATCCTTGCCTCCTTTGTCATAGATTAATTGGCCATAGTTGCATGGGTTTATCTCTGGGCTTTCTATCCTGTTCCATTGATCTATATTTCTGTTTTTTTGCCAGTACCATACTGTTTTGATTACTGTAGCTTTGTAGTATAGCAAACACTCCCATTTAGAAATAAGAAAGGGAGGCACATAGCAATCATTGATCCATAGCAATTGTGTATTCATTCTGGCAAATTTTACAAGAGAGCTTATCTGGAAGATAAGCAATGTTCCTTAGTTAGAATACTGTTGTCTTGCTCCCTAGGAGTAGCTTTCCAATCTTTGTGCTTTTGATTTCACTTTCTGGGTATTCCTTTCTTTGTACTCCTCATCCACATCTTCAGAGCAATGCTTCTTGCCAGTAGAAATTTAGGAAATCTAAGGTCATTATGTATCTTGAAGAGCCTCACTTTCTTAATTCAGGCTGATTGCACTTTGGCAGTAGGATTCTCTCAAACACTTTATTGGTCCTTTTCCATTTTATTGTAATTAACTAAATGTAGCTAATGTGTCAATAATAATGTCCACAACTATTTTCAAGACGAGCTCTCTCTGAAGTTATTAAGATAAGTTTGAGGGTGCCAAACTCTTAGTCTCTTTGTCCTGAGCCTTTTTCTGCAATGAACACATTTTCAGGGACCAACATGATCCATTTAGTTTTTACTCTAAAGCACTTTATAAATACATCTTAAATTGAATTTTGCTTATAGTTTTAATCAGTCTTTGTTATTACTCAGAGCAATTATTTTCGGTTATACTCCATTCATAGTTATTATAAAATATTGGCTATATTCCCTGTCTGTACAACATATCCTTGTAACTTATTTTATACATAATAGTTTGTACCTCCTACCTCTATCATGCCCCTCCCCCTTCCCTCTCCTCACTGCTAAACACTAGTTTGTCCTCTATATCTGTGATTCTGTTTCTTTTTTTGTTATATGGCAAAATTTCACTTTTTTTATGCCTGAGTAGTTCATATTCCATTGTGTATACATACCACATCTTCTTTATCCATTCATCTGTTGATGGACACTTAGGTTGCTTCCACATCTTGGCTGTTATAAATAATGCTGCTATAAAAATTGGGGTGTATATATCTTTTTGAATTAATGTTTTCATCTTCTTTGTTTATAGACCCAGGAGTGGAATTCCTGGATTATATGGTATGGATCTCAGAACATTTTTGAATGCATCTTTTTGGATATCAGAAGGAATTGTACTACAAGGATTTCTCTAATAAATTGAATTTTCTAATTATCTGATGCTGGACTATGAAAATATAATTGAAGTTTTGCCTGATATCCAGAAACTGCTATATTATCTTATGAATTAAAATAATCATCTTTAGAGAATTCCTTGGTGGTCCAGTGGTTAGGACTCAGTGCTTTCACTGCAATGGCCTGGATTCAGTTCCTGGTTGGGGAACTAAGATTGCACAAGCCACACAGTGTTGAAATAAAAAAATTCATCTTTAGAGTTTATATACAAAGGCATATTTTCCAAAATATTGACAATATTTTTTGTCTAATCCTATAACTCTGTTTTATAAATTTCTTTTTCCTGCCTTATTTCATCAGCCAGTCCAGTCTTGAATGGAAGTGATGGCTCCTTTATTCATTCACAGTATTACAGAGAAAGCTATCAATGTATCACCACCAGCTTTGAGATTGGCAGTAGGTTTTCACACACACACAATTTAAATTAAGCAAGCTTCTCTCTGCTCTTACTTTACTAAGAAGTTTTATCATGAATAGATATTGATTTTTTTCAAATGCTTTTTCTGCATCTGTTGAAATAATCAAATAAGTTTCTCTTTTATTCTACTAATGTGGTGAATCAAAGAATGCATTTGATCAAAGAATGTCAAAAAAGTCATTGAATTATTAATATAAGCTCAACTTTCCCATGACATTATGCTTTTTATACACAGCTTGACTGGGCATTTTAATATTTTTTCTAGGATATTTGCATTAATATTCTTAAGTAAAATTGACATGTAATGATCCTTTCTTAAAAAGTCCTTGTTAGGTTTTTGGGTTTTTTTTTTTTTTTTTTTTTTTTTTTTGCGTTTGTTAGGTTTTTGTAACAAGTCTTGCTTGATACCAAATGCTGCCTTCTGTAATGAGTTAAAAAGCTTTCTATCTTTTTTGACTGTATGGGAAGATTTCCCCCTTAAATGTTCAGTGGAATTCACTGAGAAAGACTGGAAGTTATTGCATTTGAAGACCTTAATAATGGTTTCATTTTCTTAAGAGTTTGTAAATGACTGAAAATTTCTCATCTCTTCTTAGTTTTGTTAAATTCTGTATTTAAAGGAATTTGTCAATTTCATCTAGATTTTCAAATATATTAGGCTAAACTTGTTCATAAAATTCTCTTAATGCCTTTTGACACCTGAACTATTGATGATGGTGTTTCCTTTTACACTCTTAAATAAAATTATTTTTCTCTCTTTTTTGATCACTTTAAGTAGAGGTTTATTCAAAGTCTTTTCTTTGAACTAATAATCTTTGTCTAATTTGATTCTCTTATATGTTAATTATCTATTTCATTAATTTAATTCATTAATAATTTCATTAATTTACTCACTTAATTTCACTAATTTATCTTCTCACTTTATCATTTTCCTCCTTCAGTTTTCTTTGATTATATATTGCTGTTTATTTTTCAACTTCTGTAGTTGGATTCTTAGACTATTGATTCTTTAGTCTTTCTTATTTAAAAAAATATATATTAGTTACATATTTCTAGAAGAAAGAAGTCAGAGAAAATAAGACTGTAAAAGACAAAGAGTTATGGATTATGCAATAATACTAAAGAGGTTAAGTAAGATATAAGAGCTGTCTATTGGATTTAATATTGAAAGTTAAATTGCTGTGCATTCAGATACCAGTTTAATGAGATAACTGATAACTCTACCACTGCATCTTTCTTTATTCTTAAATTCATTCTCTTTCTAGCAAATCAGCTTTGGCCATTAAATGGGAAATTGTCTAAGGTTATCAGTGATATCATTCTGGGAAAATCCCTTGTCTTGGTAATGCTTGTTATCATCATATTTCTACTTTATTTGAACTCACTTGTTTGGCATAGAATTTGTGATATAGAAGAGAAAACAGAAACAATTTTCAAGGCAAATTGGAAATATGCCCAATAAAATATTTCTAAATATGCTCAGATGCTTTAAGTGAAAACTTTTATGAATTAGCAAGATACTCATTATTATCTGTAACATTTTATGCATAAAAATGTGTATTGGAATCTATATTAATAAAAATTTTGAAACGTATTAGAGCTAGAGTGCAATAATATTTATGTTAACAATTAAAATCTGAAGAACATTTAATAACATGAAAATTTAATGGTAGCCTATTAAATGAAATAGCAGGTTAAAGAATCAAGGTATTTGAAGCCACCAGTAAGAATGATAGCCCAAAATATCAGCAATTGAAAGTTGGATTCACTCCAGATGAAATAAAAATAACTGAAGTTTTTGAAAAGATTAAAAAAATGTTCAGTCTTTAGAAAGTTAAATAAAGAAATTGCATCACTGGAGAATCTTCTCCAAAACTGAAAAGGCATAAACGATACAAACACATGTATGAAAAAGTGAATAAATTGAAAATCTGAGAAGTCAAAATATTATCTCTAGAAGAAAAATATCCAACAGAAGAGACTTGAGCACAGTCAGAGTACTGATAAACTGGAAGATAATGAGGAATTTACTCAGAATGCAGTATTGAGAGACAATTACATTTTAAAAGTATAAAAGAGCATTAAGAGACATGAAGGATAAATTGAGAGAACCCCACCTCCAATTAGAATCCAAGAAGCACAGGTGAATACTAGAAAATCACCTAAAGAAACAGTGAAAACTTGTGAGTCCTGAGGGAAAACTTGCAGGCTGAGTTCCAAGCAGGATAAATAAGTTCTCACCTAGTCAGATTATACTGAAGCTACAAATTATGAAGAATTAAAGATAAACAATTATAAATGCAAATGGAGAGGAAAGTCAGGTCACCAAAAAATCCAGAGACAATTAAATTCACAATATCTTTACTATCAGCAATAACAAATACCAGAAAACAATGGTATGATGTACTGAAGGAAACAACTTTCAACTGAAATTTCGATTTCTAGCTGCATTATTATTTAAGGATATCAATAAAATAAAGATACCTTCAGACATAAAAAGCACGAGAGTTTATAGTCCACAGACATGTAATAAAAGACTCATTAAAAAATATATTTAAACATGAAGAAAACTGAGCTCAGATGTAAGGACTGGCCATATGAAAAATATGATGAAAAATAAAAATATTATAATAATGATAATAATAAATAGAATTAGAAGTTGATTTGTAAGACATATTATGGTTAATTAGAGAGTAAAAAAAATGATAAAGGCAAAATTCTAATCAATAGTAATAAGAGGGAGATTGTTCAAATACTGGGTGAAGGAAATAAACTTCTTTGTCTTTTAAAGAGAATAATGATGTTGCATAATTTTAGATTGTTAGAAAAAAATTTAGTTATGTATGTATGTTATATATTTAAAGCTAACTATTGTAAGAATGGTTATATACTCCATTACTTCTAAAAACCAGGAGCATGAGGAAGAGATAGAAATTACATTATCTCTCCACCCAAATGCATAAAACAAAAGGGAGTAAGGAAATGTTTTTTTGTGTTTTTTTTAAACATAAAAAAATGGAACTGGTAAATGGAAAACACAAAATAAATTCATATATATATAATCATAATAAATATAAACTAGTTATACCCACCTATTTAAAAAAATCTATGTTTAATCTGCTCACAAGATTTATGATAAATCCATACCTCATAGAAAATTTGAAAAATAAAAAAAACAAAAAAAGAAATTAAGCAAAAAACTTCAGAAAAATACCTTTCAAAAGAAAGCCCATGTAATGATATCAAAAGGAGATCAATATAGAAAACTTATATATTAACTATAAAGAGAGAGAAATTTGAATTTCAAGTAAAAAGCAGGGAAGTAAATAGACACAGTACCTAACAACAAAAGGCATAATTCATCAAAATATTGTGCTAAGCTTACACATGCTCACAGATAGCTTGTTATCCTGTCTTTCTGGACACGTGGAAGCTTGAACTTTCCATTTCCTTTGCAGTGAGATGGTCCTATGTGACTAGTCCTAGGTACTGAAATGTGAGCAGAAGAGATGTGTGCCCCTTATGAGAGAGGCAATGGCGAGCCCATGCATGATTCTCCAGTCTGCCTCTGATCCTGCCACAAGGACTAAGGAGGCTATATGCTTTGGATCAGAACTTTCCAATAGGAATATAGTGTGACCCACATAGTTAGTTATAAAAATTTTTAACACATTTTTAAAAAGTAAAATGAAACCAATAAAATTAATTTTAATTACATTTTATTTAACCCAAGATATATGCAAAATATTACCATTTCAACATATATAATCAATATAAAAACATTTTTTATAATAACTGAAATTATTTTATGCTTATAGCATATCTCTGATCAGATAGCCACATATCAAGCACTCAGTAACCACTATGAGTCCTTCTGTATTGGACAGCATAGTTTTACATAGTGGGGTTGCCATGTGGAGCCCACTTGACCTGGAATTGCTGACATGTTACAGAAGACAGGTTCCCTGAGAAATCCACTAGATCCACAATATATTTTGTATGAGAAAGAAATAAATCCTTGTTAACACAGAAAATTATGGAGTTCTTTTTACTGCATCATATTTTACATATCACAAAATACAAAGATAACAACAATCATGGCTTCCTATGCACATAAAAATATAGCTTTGAAATATATAAAACAAAAACTGATATACTCTCAAGAATAATTTATAAAACTTGATTCAAAGAGGTTTTTATGCATGTCTATGAAAAAGTTATTGACATAGCTTAAAATTTATTAAGGTTATAGGATCTTTGAATTAACAGTTATTCTAATGAACATATAATATGGAACCTATATCTCACAAATAGACACTATATTTTTAAGCATTCATGAAGCATTTTCTTTATAATTTTTATGTGCTACTGTTGAAGGAATTATCAATAAAACTAAAAAATTCAATATTATGTAGACTATTTACTCTCAACCTAATGTGATTATATTAAGATAAAAAACTAAAAAGAGATAAAAGTCTTATGGGTTTGGAAACAAAAAATATATATATATGTAATATATTACATATATATATAAATTCCTCAGTGACTCATAAAGAAAAATGATAATGGTTTTCCAAAATCTTCAGAATTGTAGACAATAAAAATAATCCATAGTAATAAACCTAGAATGCAGCTAAATAGTTTGCAGTGGAAATTTTATAATTTTAAATTCATTCATTAATTTAACAAGAAATTTTGAAAGAAATTGTTAACCAGTCAATTCAAGAGGCTTGGAAAAAAAAAACCAGAAGCAACCTCATCTTAAGAAAATGGAAGAAATAATATTCAAAACAAATAGTATAAATTAATTTTAAGAAACAAGAGGAATGAAAATAATTTAAAAACCTGATTATCTGAAACCTTTAGTAAAACAGATAAACAACAAAAATGTGATGGACAAATAAATTATATTCTAAAGGGGAAGGAAATAATATGTTCTTAAAGTATATTTTTAATAGTAAGTAAAAAATTTAAGAAAGTTTTAATAGGAGAATTTTAAAGGCTCTTTCCTTGCCTGGTGGACTTGCTTAGCACTAAATAGCAGAAACAAATGTAAGAGCAAGAAAGGGATATTATGTCACTTGCCCTGTGTGAAGTATATATTGGGGTATGTAGGGTAATTATTATTGCAGCTGATATATCCGTACTTGTTTAATGTGTATAAGTATATTCCCATACATGTGAGTGTGTAAAATTGTCCTGTGTTTGTATACTTATGTGTGATGATTTCTCTGTTGATTCTGTATCCATATATTTGAATGAATGTGTTATAATTTTGTAGCATAATAAAATCAACTGGTATTATACACAGAATTTTTATCCAAAATATTTTTATACCACCTCCCACATCTCACAATAGTTAAAGCCAGGCCAGATACAAAATAGGTGTGTTAAATAAGTGAGAGGTGATTTATTTTAGTTCTATGAGGTATCAAAATTATATTGAATTTAAATTGAGGAGGGATGTGTAAAATTTCTCTTACAAAATCTTTTGATTGTTTTAATATTTGTTTGTATGGTGGTGGTAGAAAAGTAGAGTCTAAAATTTGAAACCTGTACTTTTCAGAAGATAAATTGGCCCTAAAATCAAAATAGCTTAATATAACATAGATATTTCCATACTGACAGATGGGAAAATAGGTTAGTCTGTGGAAATGCTAGCACTACATGAAGTTTTTGCTCTGTAATGGTCTATAAACAATTTAGCACACAATAAACTTAAGAAATTAACATTTCCACAGAAAACAAGTATTGTGCAATCCCCATGATATGCTATGAAGTAAATTCACAACATGGAGTTTAAGCATTTTGATGGATGGATTAGATACTTAAGGCACAATATGATGAAATTACAAGTTCCTTTCTTTAGTTATCAGTCCTTAACAAGACAGATAACATGTTGATTTATTAATTTCAACCAGGCAGAAAGATAGAGTAAGGGGATATTGGAAAAAAGAAATGTCAGGATTTCGGGTTATCAGATACTTATGAATAAACCAAGATATCATCAAGTACATAATAAAGAGAAAAAAGGACAGTTATCTAAACTTGGAAAGGGACTTGCTGTTCACCATGAAGACAAAGATGTATAATGTCTTTTAATCGATATATAAAGTACTATAAATGTCATGGTTCTTTTCAATTCAACACACATTTATTTAAAAAACTATTACCTGCTAGGCATTGTGAAAGGTACTGCAGACACACAGATAAAGAGTTAGACTAAGGGTTGCAAAAAGCTCCTAGCTAAGCAAAGAAGACAGGAAGATAAACTAATAAAATCTGAAGATGTAGAGGCATAGCACAATTGAAATATGTACATAGAGTTACTATAGAATAAAAATATTCACTTTACCTAGGAGACAGGAAGCCTTCCTGGAGGAGAGGACAGCTGATCTGGGTTCTGAGGACAGAGGGAAGAGCCTGTGTCTTTGTAGGGGACAGAGTACAACTGGGTTAATGACTGTGGACAGAGTGGTGTCCCACCCTATAGGTCATGACCATTCAGGACACTGTTTTAACATTTTGGCTGTGATCCTAGGTCAGAACACAACTTATCTGAGCTTTTGTCACCTTATCTGTAAAGAAATGATTGTAGTACTTCTAGAATTGTCATGAGGTTTAGAAATATGTATATAAAAGCACATAGTAAAATAATGACAATAGATTAATAAAATAACCATAATTCATTGAGTGCTTAATTATTAACAACTAAAATGAATACTTTTCATACATAACCATATTTAAATTCAAGTACAACCTTGTGGTACATATTATTATTCTCATTACAGAGGTATAAATTGAGGATTAGGAAAATTAAGCAATTTCTAAAATATTATATAATATTAAATATCAATATCACCACCACCACCATAATTCCCTTAAGGATAAAACATTTCCATCTTACTGGTCACTTTATTTACAGCTTCTAGTACAGTCCTTTGTTCATAGCAGGAATTCAATAAATATTCATTAAGTAAATGAATAAATGTTTGGGAAAGTCTCACCCATGTCAAATTCCAAAAGCCACACTCTTAAATTACAAAGGTAAGTAAATACTAACACTCAAAAGTTATTATTATTGAATGTTTAATGTTTGCTAACTGGAAATATAAAATGCTTTCTAAAACAACTAATAGAAAGATGAAGTTTTACTGGCAAAAACAGACAAGAGAAGGAGAAAAGTGAAGAGAAATAGTGATCAGGTAATAGAAATGGTGCCCTAAATTAAATCTGTTGGCAGAAGTGATAGCTAAAAACAGTGTGGCTCATCGGCAGTCAAGGTTCTCAGAAGCAGGGATCAAAGAAAAGATGATCCAGCAATGAATAACCAAAAGTTAGAAATATTTGCATACAGAAGTAAGTCAAGAAGCCTCTAGGAGAATCAATATTCCACCATAAAGACAAATCAATAATAGAAGACTTCTGTAATATGTGATATGTGGAGTAGGGAGAAGGATGAAGAGGTGAGAGAAATGAATTACTCTGGCTTTTGGGGAGATATGATATATTACTTGAAAAAAACATACATCAGGATCTTTTTCAGTAAAATAAACTACAGGGCCTCCTCTGTACTTACTTATTTCTCTGTACCTAAAGCTATAATTATAAACATGTCTATAATAGTATGTCTGAGCCATCCAGAAAGTGTGTGTGTGTGTATTTGTTTTTTACCTTAGACCTGAATTTTTGAGGCAGGTATTAAGTTATATTATTTTATGTTGAATAGGTTGAGAAATCTGAGGCACCTATTATATATTTTAGAGAGATTTATGTTAAAAATTAAAATAAAAATATTCATGCTCAGAAATTTCAATTAGCATTTAAAAGAGTTCTTGTCCTGTGTCTATAAAACTCAAAAACTCAATTCACTAGACTATTGTTGGAGACCCACACTTAATAGCTCTAAATATCCTGAATTCCAGGGTGACCTAGAGAAGACAGAGCCACTCTGTCTGAAAGAAACCTAGATATATTTCTTGAACTTCCAGTGTTCACCAACACCATGGAAGCATTGGATGGAACCGTTAAGTCCAGCCAAGTGAATAGACTTAGACACAGGATAGTGCAAATCTCATTTGTTTGACGGTTGAAGTCTTCTTCCAGTTCAGTCTCCAGCACCTTTTTCCATTACAACCTTCATGTCCTAATAAGTAGGGATATTTCATTAGAGATTAGATAAAAGGACTGTTCTGACCTTCCCCTCCTTGAATATATGGAGGTCTCATCCAATGATCTTTTAGATATTAACATTTTCTGTATGAATAACTTATAGACTAAGCAACTGCAAATGCTTGAGAGTTATTAATGCACTCTCATTAATGACTACGGGAATATAGGCCAACCTGGCTAACCACAGACATTGTCCTTTATCTTGGTAAGAAAACTCAGCTCAAATCCAAATCTAAATCCAAATATATTACCTTTTAAAAATAATTCTGGTGTGATTTGCTAGCTAATTTGATATACTAATATTTCATTGAAGATTTTTACCACTATGTTCGTGAGGAATATTAGCCTGCAGTTTTCTTTTCTGGTAATGTTCTTATCTGGTTTGAGTATCAAAATAATGCTGGACTCATAAAACAAGTTAGAAAGAGTTCTGTCCTTTCCAGTTTACACAAATGTTTTAAAGAATCCATCAGTGAAGCCATGGATGGGTAGAGCTTTCTTTGTTCAAAGTTTAAACTACAAATTCAATTTCTTTAATCAGTGACTCCTATTTGGGTCACTTCTCCACTTCTCCAGATTTTTACTCCCTTCTACAATCAGCCTACTCTTTATTTTTTCTTTACTTTTATAGTCAGAGTCTTCAGTTATTTTTCTGCTGGCGCTGCAACCCAGTTTTTGCTGTTACCACAACACACTTTTTAAACTGGAAAACAATTTAAATGAAAGAAGACTGGAGGCAGAAGTTACATATTATTTTCTGAATTCCTATTATGAATCAAGGCCTTATATAGATTATTTCATTTACTGTACATGAAAAACCGTTTATTTATTTGTTATTATCCCCCATTTGAAGATGATGATGTGGGTTCAACAAAAATCAAATAACTTGACCAAACTCCTTCAGTAAAAAATAAAAAGAATTAGAATTTGAGCACAGGTTTCTGGCCAACAAGGTCCATCTATATTTTTACCAACAATCAGAGCCATTGGAAAACTACAATAAACGTTTCATATAATTAGTCTTTAACCATTTTCACATTTTTCAGAATATAATCTCAAACCAGCAGATATTCTTGAACTGATACATTTGAGAACATCTAAAGAGTTTACAAATACTATCTGACAATAGTTTAAAATTTTTTACATAGTTTAGTAACTAATGTTTTCTCTTGAAAATAATTGCTAGCACATTCCAAATAAAACCTTAACTATCCATAGTAATTTTAGGGTCATGTTGCTTCAAAGACCCCTCATTAACTTCTTTAAAAATCATATGATGGGAACAATATGGCAAAAGTGAAAATTATATAATTTTAATGATACTCATTAATACAGTGATATTTTACCCATCTGGGAGGCTGATATAAATACCAAATTCTTATAAATAAAAATCACAGGTTATCACTCAAGTATTCTGAAAATAAAATTTTATAAAGGAGTTGCCTATTTTATGCAACAGATATTTAATATCTCCAGTCATGTCCAATGTTCTTTATACAACTATATTAGTATAATATCTAAAATAAGAGTTAGCATTTAAATTGCATTCCCAACATGTCATATTTTCCTACGGAATTATATGACATGTCTGTAAAAGTTTTAATCTTTTTAGTGGATCTCCGTTAGTAATAATGTCTAAAACATTGTTTCTCTGTGATCAACAAACATGTCAGTGCCTAAATTGAAGAAATCACCATCAATATGTCTCAAATTCCAAAATATGACTCCTGCCCTAAAGAGAAATCTCCTTTTGTAAACAGTATTTTTTTCATATATTTGCTTTTAAAGTATGCATCTTCCTAAAGTAAGGGTTTTTTTTTTTTAATTTCAAGAAAAACATTCTCATTTCCTTTTATACTCAGGTTGTCAAATATATGTAATATATTTCAGGCTCAGATTTGTAAGGGCAGCATATGAGGTAGTTACTTTTAGCATCTGCTTGTTATAAAGCTCTGTGTACCCTCCAGACATACCCTTCATAATCACTGAACATGAGAAACACTGTTCATATTAAATTGGGCTGCATGAATAATACAGAAGTCATGAATTTAAATTATTACTAGTATCCAGAGGAAATGGTAGAATTTCAGCCTTTAAATAAGAACTCCACTTTATTTCTAGAAACTGAAGTTATTAAGTTGTAAATCAGTACCGTGCCAGGGTTCCGAGCCTCTCCTGATCCTTGAACCACTCTAAGGTATTTCAGAAATACTGTTCTACATTATATGTCCCCTCAAAAGACTGTTAAGTTTACTCTCACAAGATACTGAAAGCTTTTCAATGATTTGTTTTGCATTTTCTTATTTTTATAAAAAGGTAAAATAAAATATGTAGCAGGTGCTGAAATATGCCCCTGACCTAGAATATGTGAGTAGATGGATTCATAAACTACCATCAAGCACTATAATTCACACCGCTTCAGGGCAAACTATGCTTTTTTAATGAAGTTGCCAAATTTAAACAGTTTTTTTCTCTACCTCAAATGTTCCCACTATGCTTTCTGCTACCTTGGAACCTGAATAGTACAGGATTCTGTGAGTTGTACTTATAAGAAGTCATAGGGGTCTGGAAAACATGATGTTAGAACCATTGCTTACATGGTTAACCCTGCCGGTAATGTTTTCTTCCTTCTTTTCTATCTGAATTGAAATAAATGCTTAGCAGCTCAGTTCAGTGTGGGAATATGGAAAGCACTGCAGGTTTTAAAGTCAGAGAAACCTGAGTTTTGATTATCTCTTTGTGATTTGCTTACAGTAAGTCCAATGCAACCTTTCTCCCTCTTCCATTTCTGTGATAATGAAACATGCTGCATCAGAGAAGTGAGGGCAAGATTGTAGGAAAAACAGTGCAACAAGACAGGTGTCAATTTCCTTACAACTTCTCAGAGCATAGCCAATCAAGAAATAAACTTTTATTTTGCTTAATCCATGAATATTTAAGGTCTGAATGTTGCAGAAATTGAGATGAGATTCTAATGGGTATGCTTATATTCTTGTATACATTATGTGGATACATACAATACAAAAAAGCTAGTCTTTCACATAATGAGAAAAGACTGCAGCATTCTAATTAAAGTCACAAACAAAACAAGAATGTACACTAGCACCACTTTGTTTTCAGTGTTGTGGTATAATCACCACTGTAATTATGTTGGAGCAATATTTCAAGGTACAAAAATTAAAGAGACAAAGTATAGTTATATTTATTTGCCAGTTCTATGATTGTAATGTATAACAGTCAAGACAATAAATTGGAAATATAAGTTTAAAATATACTTTTAGGGCTTCCCTGGTGGTGCAGTGGTTGAGAATCTGTCTGCCAATGCAGGGGACATGGGTTCGAGCCCTGGTCTGGGAAGATCCCACATGCCGCGGAGCAGCTAGCCCCGTGAGCCACAATTACTGAGCCTGCGCGTCTGGAGCCTGTGCTCCTCAACAAGAGAGGCCGCGATAATGAGAGGCCCGCGCATCGCGATGAGGAGTGGCCCCCACTTGCCGCAACTAGAGAAAGCCCTCGCACAGAAACGAAGACCCAACACAGCCACAAATAAATAAATAAAATTTAAAAAATAAACTAATAAAAAAATAAAATATATTTTTAATTTAAAAAGATAAACATCAAAGCAAAAGCATTTATTATAGGTTAGTAAGTACTTAATGTCCAGTACTTCTAATGATAATTTGACATTTTATACATGAAATTTAATTTAGAATTATAACTCATATTTTTGTTTTCTTAAGAAATTTAATACTTCTTAAACAGAGTTCTTGAAAATTTATATTAAAAGCCTATTTAATTCTTGAGTGAGCTCGGTTTCATAAAGGAGCCATCAATTCTCATCATTCTTTGTGACAGTTAATATAGTGAAACATTACACTCAGTCAGTATCACTCATGTTCTTTACAAGTGGGAATTAGAAGAATTTCAAGAAATGTTTGGTTGAATTTTCTGGCAATCTAATAAATATGCTGTCAGTTTCCAAGTAAATATTCTGGCTGGAGTATTTTACAGGAAGAAAAATTTGATTCATGGAATCATTGGCTTAAATTATACTTTATTACAAAGTATTGGGAGACTAGAGTTGTTATTTTTATATAAAAAGTTAATGTAGAATTTAACTGATAGCAATATATTTCTTATACTGAAAGAACATGTATCAACATTTCTTCTTACACATTTCTTATAAAGAATTTTATTGAGTTTGTTTTGATGATAGCAAGGTAATTACCTTATGAAAATCCAAGACAGCTATGAGAATATATAGTTTAGCTTTTACAGTCTCCCACTTACTTTTGCTCCTATTTAATAGGGGACTTTGGTCTGTTTCATGGATTTTTTATCAAATAAAACAGTGAATGTAATTGGTGTCATGAAAATAGCAATAATTAATAATAGTACATCTAATTCAGTTCTCAGTATAAAGTTATTTATTTCTATTTACATATCTAAAACTAATTTAGATTCACCCAAATATAAAACTTCAGAAAATCAGATATTTATATTTTCAATAACAGGATGACTTACATGGGGGTACAAGTATGCTTTGATAATATAAATTCTAAAATTCCATGGCTAAACTGTGATTTAAGGTTTATGCTTTCCCTCTTTCCCCAACCCAACCCTTCAGGCAGGTCAATATTTAACACTGTCTGTCAGTTATGTTCCTTTCTTTTTTCATTCCCATATAAACTACTCATGTATGCAATGGTCAATTAAAATATTCTTCTAATGTATCTGCTGTATTTTTTTCATTCCATACAAATTGCATGTCCAAACTAATCCCCATAAAACACTTCTTTAATTATATTACTCATCTACTCCAAAACTTTTAATAAATTGTCATTATCCATAGGATGAAGTCTATACTTTATACCTTGGTATTTAAAGCTCATTTCATTCTGCCTCTAAACTACTTTTTAGCATTGCCTTTAATTACTCTCCAACATGAAGCCTTAGTCTACTCAAAATAGCAAACAGGATTTCAGTAAAACAATTCTTACTACGAAACTTTGTCGCTAAACAAGTAAAAAAGTCCTTCACATAGTATCAGATGCCATGTAGAAAACTAGAGTAACATAATAAAGAATGAATCAAGCAGTGCCAGGGGGAAACACTAGATATCTAATGAAGAGAAGTAGCCATATGTAGAGTGTTTGGAACAGTCCTTGCTTCAAAGTCCATGAAAAAAATCTCCCTTTCTTTGCCTTGGTGGAGGTTTTGTTTAGTAAGATTGTCATATTAAGGTAAACAGGAACTTTTACTTTTGACAAAAGAATATTAAAATAAATTATGGATATTCTTCTTGCTATTTCTCTAAAATGTAATCTGATCATTTATTTCTCATTAAGATTTTTATAACATTAAGTTAAAGTAAAAGGCTAATGTTTTAAGATTACTCTTGTAATTGTCATGATCATATCTTTCATTAACATTCAATTCAACTCTAAGAATTCTGTGTACTTCAGTCCACATAACTGAAGTACTCACTACCAGGGAACGGAAAAGATATGTTCTACTGCTATAGAAATCATAGTGAGATGCAAAAGGTTTTCAGTATCTTTGCATATGAAAGCAAAGATGACAGCATATGGTAATTTTATCTCCAGATTATTTGATACAATATTAAATCATCTATTTTGGTATTGTCCTTTTGTTCAGAACTGCAATGTATTCGTGAGCTTCACTTTCTTTATAGAAAGATTGAGTTACATATTGGAATGAAATTTTAAAATTCCTTTCCATCTGAGTGCTTTGATCCACCTCTGCAGTGACAAACACCAATTAATAAAGATAAGCTTCGAAGCACAGCCATTTGAAAAAATTAATTATTCTGAATGTTTGTGAATATTCAAGTGATTCTCTTATATGGCTGAGGTGGAGTAATATAGAAAAATTAGAAGCTATTTATAAGAAACTGTAAAAGTATCTTGATGCAACCTTGAATACATTCATTTTTGTGAGTTGAAAATTAGGCTTGAAACATATATAATATCTCCACAAAATCTGGAAGCACAAATAATAGAAGCTGTTGATTTTATGCCACATGATCTAACTTATGGTTAAAGAGAAATGAAGCAATAAATTGTGTTATAGCAGGAAGTATCTTGAATTTGAGTAAGAAGACTTGAATTTTTAGGCCTGGCACTGCCGTTCTATAGCTATGTGACTTTGGTGCAAGGCCTTGAATTAATGTCTCTTTATAAGAGTCTCTAAGATTCAGCAACTCATCTATAAAATGTGTGTGTGTGTATGTATGTATATGAACATGTGCTCGGACTTCGATTCTGGCATCAGCTCCTACATTTAAAGAGGATGGAAGTTGCCATGTCATCCTTACAAGAAAAAGCTTGACAAACTGAAAAGAAAAAAAAAAAAACCTTCTCTTAGATCCATCAGCAAACTGAGGTTGCAAGGCAAACTGCCACACTGAAATCTGGAGGGACAGGTGAATGTAGAGAGTCTAGTCAAGATCTACATACCTTGAGCAGGAGCTGCTGAAATCATAAGTTGATAGGAACACTTTCATGGTAAGTTTTACAATTTACTGGAGACTGAGTCAAGACTAACTTGAGACTGAGAAAATCCTCTGAGCCACAATCTTAGGGGGGCCTACAAACTTTTGTTTGTCACTATGAAGATCTGAGAAAGATTTCCTGATGGTTCTGGCTGGGAGGAAATAAACAACAGTTGTGAAATATGTTCAGAACTTCCTCCATAACAAAGGATTACTTTCCAGGAAAAAGACCTTTACCAGAACCTTCTAGAATGGGGAGGAGCACCCTCTAGCTTTGCTGTCTCACCTATAGATGAAAAGAATTCAACAGAAGTCAGGACTTTTCAGTAGACTGAAAATATTACAACCAGATAATGAAGTAGGTACAGGGGAAAGAAAGTTATCCCACTGGAAGAATACTTCAAATGTCACAGCCCAGATACACAGACCCATGAAAACACTGAGATTTCATCTGAAAATTATAGAATACAAAAAGGGAAAAGAACAGAACATAGAGGGAACAGAACAGAACAGAAGTGTGGGACAATAACAAAAGTTATAGCAGAAAAAGACTTGAAATAGTTAAAAATTTTCTAAAATTAATGACAAACATCAAACCACAAATCCAGGAAACTTAGAGAATGCCAAACAGAATAAACACAAAAAAACTTACCCATATCATGTCATATCAGATTCAAACTGAAGAAAACCAGTGAAAAAATCTTGAAGGAAATCAGTAGTGAGGAAGGAGAAAACATCTTACCTGTAGAGGCACAAGGATAAGAACTTCAGTGGATTTCTATCTGAAACCATACAGTAAAGAAGAGAGTAACATAAAATATTTAAAATATTGAAAAGGAAAAAGCAAAAGCCACCAACCTAGAATTATATATCCAGTAAAATTATCCTTCAAAAGGAATGAAAGATAAAGACTTTCTTAGACAAACAAAAACTGACATATTCATTGCCCATGGATGTGCCTTTCAAGGAATGTTAAAAAAAGTTTTTAGGAAGAAAGAAATGATAACAGGATTCTCATTAAAAAAAAAAAAAGGAAGCATGTCAGAGAAGGAATAAGTAAAGATAAAACTTTTTGTTTCTCTTATTCTTAATTTAAATGATAACTTTTTATAATAATAACAATAATAATGTATTGTGTGATTATAGCATATGAAAAAACAAGTGTGTGACAACAATATCACAAGAAATGGGATGGTAAAATTGGGAATACTCTGATATAAGGTACCTGCATCACATGGATGGCAGTACAATGTTATTTGAAGGTGGACTAGACTAGCTTAAAATATTTATTGTAAACTCCAGGGCAACGATTAGATATTTTTAAGTAAATTGATACACTAAGAGAGGATCATATAAATTGCTCAATTAAAACCAGAAAAGACAGAATATGAGAAGGCACAAAAGAAACAAAGAACAAATGCAGCATACAGAAAATAGTTAGAAAAATGGTGGATGTTAATCTAACTATACAGATGATCAGTTTAAATTTGAATGATCTAAATGCACCAATTAAAAGGCAGAGAATATCAGAATAGATTTAAGAGCCAAACTATACATTGTCTACAAGAAATCCACTTAAAATAAAAGACTCAAATTGAAAATAAATGGAAAGAGAGAAGATATACAGTACTAGCACTAATCAAAAAAAAAGCTGGAGTAGCAATATTAATTTCAGACAAAGCAGACTTCAGGATAAAAAGGAACATTATATAACGACAAAGGGGTCAATTCTAAAAGAAGACATGTTAATCCTAAATGTGTATGCACCTAACAACAGAGCATCAAAGAGTATGTGAAGCAAAAACCAACATAACTGAAAGAAGAAATAGATAAATACACTATTATAGTTGGAGTCTTCAAAATATCTCTGTCAGTAATGGATAGATCAAACTGGCATAAAATCAGTACATGACAAATAGATAGATAGATAGATAGATAGATAGATAGATAGTAAGGATAATTGCTACAGTAGTCAGGCCACTTACTAGTTTTATTGATACTATCTATGTGATCTTATATTATCTAAATCCGGTACTGCATTCATATAATTGGAATAATAGTAGTCCCTAAGGACTCATAGGGTTGTTTGAGGGTTAAATAGATTTTTATTTCTTATTGCAGGTGAACTACTTATCAGAGTGTTTGACATATAGTAAATTCACAATGAAATATAACATCATTATTTTACATTTGGATATTAATTTTGGATTAGACTTCTTTATAAATGTTTCCTTAAAACTCATAAAATTCATGAAGCTGTCAGAATGAATTTCTTATTTTTATACTGCCTGAATAATGTAGTATTCTCACGATATTTTATATTGACAAAATAAGTGTATTTTGATAAATACTATAACAATCAAATAATCTGCTTTTACTAACGTCTACAATGCCTGAAGGTGAAGTAAAAAGCATTGTATATCACTAGATAAATATAACAATAAGTTGTATTTACCGTTCAGCTGTTAGAGAAATATATTGATTTAGATCTTTTTCTCCTAAATGCCTTAGTAAACTTTCTTAAGAATAGCAAATTCCATTCAGTCTCTCTCAAATCTACCATTTCAAATTATTCATTTGCCTCTCATTTTCTGGCACCATAATGCATAATTTCTTTATACTTTCCCTTGCAATTCTGACAGGCACACCAGGATTTTTGTTCAAGATCAAGAATAAAAGGCTAAGAAATGTCATTATAGAGTCAGAGCCCATATAAAAGAATGTAGAAAGGAGTGAGCTTGTGGATGATGGAAATGCCAGTGGGATTTTTGTCTACGACCCAGAATTCTCAAGAAGAAGAATCAAATATTACTTGCCTTTCAAAACTGTTTTCTCCTTTGGGAAGAAAAACAAAAAAAATAAAGAGTTCAGTGATTTTGATCTTTATTAGTAAATTAAAATGGACAATTTCTATTTTCAACTATACTGAAGAACTGTAATAATGCTATTGAATAGTTACATTTCTAAATAGACATTAGGAGATGTTTGAAATACTATATATTTTATTCCAATGACCGATGCTTTCTCTGCCTGGGAAAGGTGTCTTGACACAAAGTCAAACTATAATGTAAATTTTACAACCAAAAGAATGTTTAGAGTTCTACTAGGCACACAAAACAATACATATTAATAAGAATATAACATTGACAAAATAGGTAGTGATTTTTGAGCTGAGAGTAGAATTTCTGAGTAAAAAATATGTGCATTTTTCAAATTTACCAGATATTACCAAATTACTTACCAAGTTGTGCTGATTACACTCCCATTGTCATGGTTTAGAAATGTTTGTTTCTCCACAAAAAAACAAAAGCTTGATGTTAGCAAATATTTTCATTTTTCCATTCTAATAAGTGTAAAATAGTATCTTATTATTGTTTGATTTTACACTTTCCCAAATATTACAAATGATATAATTAAACATGTATTTATATGATTTATTTATATGGTTTACTAGGATCTTCTATTACATATTTTGCTCACTTTTCTATTCTGTTAATTTTTCCTTAATAATTTAGAAACATTGATTACTAGTCCTCTGTCAAATATAATTGTTGTGATTATTTTCTCCCAGTCTGTGGTTTTTCTGTTAATTTTTATTATATATTTTATAAAAACATTTGTTGATATAGTCAAATTATCACAAATTTTATTTTAGGTCTTATGACTTTGAGTCTAGTTTAAGAAATGCTTAACTACCAGAAGGTCATTTATTTTCTTCTAAAAATTTTAAAACGTTGTTTCTATCATTTAGCTCTTTTACCCATCAGGAATTGTTTTTTGTATGTTTGCCATGAGGTAGGATTTTAACATTCTTTTCCACATAGAAAAACATTTCCTGCACCATTGAAGAATCCATCCTCTCTGCACTGATCGGCAGTGCTTCTTAGTTCATGGGGTTAAAGTTCCATTTGTCCATGGGTCTGTTTCTGAGGTTTCACTAATTAAATTGTTCTAGCAAACATTTCCCTGTGCCAACACCAGCCTACCTGATTTGATATAGCTTTAGAGTGTATCTTGATATCTAAATATCAAACCATTCCTCAAATGCTAGTTATATTTCATTTACCCTGCCACTACCACTCTCCACCCTTTCCTGCCCTATTCTACGCTTTTCATACAAATGCATATTGGATTTGTTTTTTCACTTAGCAGACTCATTTGTTAGAATGGTTTTGAATTTACAGAAAAGTTACTAGATAGTACAGTACAGAGTTCCCATATATTGCCCTCAGTTTCACCTATTAATAATGTTTTCATACAGTTTCACCTATTATTAATGTTTTCATTATATGGTATATTTTTGTTTAATTAACCCAATATTAATACATTATTGTTAACTAAATTCCATAGTTAGCATTAAGGTTCACCCTTTGTGTTATAAATTTCTATGCATTTTGACAAATGCATAATGTCATGTATCCACCATACAGTATCATACAGAATAGTTCCATTGTTCTAAACCCCCCCTGTGCTTCACCTATTCCAACCCTCCTCATAGCCCTGAGCCCCTCGAAGCCATTGTTTTTTTACTGTCCCTAGAGTTTTCCCTTTTTCAAAATGTCATGCAGTGGGAATCATATAGTAGCTTTTACAGACTGGCTTCTCTCACTTAGCAATACACATTTAAGGTTCATCTATTTATTTTGTGTAGCTTTATAGTTAATTTTTTAAATCACTGAATAACATTCCATTGTATAAATAGAACACAGTATGTTTAGCAACTTACTGAAGGATATTTTGGTTGCTTTCACTTTGGGGCATTTATGAATAAAACTACTGTAAAGACTGTTGTGCAGGTTGGTTTTTGTGTCGACCGTTTTCAACTCAACTGAGTAAATAACCTAAGCAGAATGATTGTGGTATCTCGATGTTGTTTTAACTTGCAATTCTTTAATGACATATAATTTAAAACATATTTTCATATGCTTACAAGCCATCTGTGTATCTTTGAAGAGGTGTCTTTTCAGATACTTGACCATTTTTTAATTGGGTTGTTTGTTTTGTTATTGTGGAGTTTTAACAGTACTTTGTATATTTTGAATACCAATACATTAACAGCTATGTGTTTTGCAAATATTTTCTACCAGTCTGTGTCTTGTTTTTTCATTCTCTTAGCAGTGTCCTTCAGAGAGCAGAAGTTTTTAATTTTAATTTTTATAACTTGTCAATTTTTTCTTCTGTGGCTAGTGCTTCTGATGTTGTATCTATAAAATCATCACCAAAACCAAGGCCACTTAGATTTTTTCTACATCATCTTCTAGAAGTTTTATGGTTTTGCATTTTACATTTAGGTCTACAAACCATTTTGAATTAATTTTTGTGAAGGTGTAAAATCTGTGACTAGCTTCATCTGTTTGCATTTGGCATTCCCACCTTTGCAATATATAGTTTTAATGGTTTGTATAGAAAAGACATTATCAGTTCTTTGAAGCTTTTGTAAATTTAACCTGTAAAGTTGCCTGGTTCTGTTACCTTTGGGGTTAAGTAGTTTATCTTGATTAATAATTAAAATTTTTAGTGCTTAGGGGACTTTAAATCTCTATTTTCTTGAAATAATTTTGGTTATTAATTTTAGTAAAAGATACATTTCATTGCATAGAATTTTTCAAATTTATTGACATAAACTTTTTCATTATATATATATGTATATATATACACTTGATCTCTATCATATCTTTTGTAAAGAATCAGCTTTGGTTTTGGTCATCATTTTATGTATGTTGTGTATTTCACTATTTTATATTTTATTAATTTCTGTCATCTTTATCATGTTCATGCTTGTGTTTTCTTTAGGCTACAGTCTTGTCCTTTTACGTTTCCTGCATTAGATTCTCAGGCCATGAAATTGCAGTTTTTCTTGATTTAAAACACAAGTGAAATTATGGCAGGAAATGTTCCAAAATATTGCCATGCCTTTAATACATTCATCCATTCAGTTTTATTTTGTAATGTCCTTTGATTTTTTTTTCCCTCAAAGGCATGGTATTTTTTTTCAAGGCATTTTAAATTTTACAACATATGCAGTTAACCCTTGAACAATGTTGTGGTAGGGGTACCAACCCACCACACAGTTGAAAACTGCATATAACTTTATAGTTGGCTCTCTGTACCTGTGGTTCTGCATCCATGGATTCAACCAACCATGGATCATGTAGGACTATAGTATGTATTTATTGAAAAAAAACTGGATATAAATGGGCCAGTGCAGTTCAAACCCATGTTGTTCAAGGGTCAACTATAGGGATTTTTTTTTACTATATGCATTATTCTTGCATGTCTCACTTAACTGCATTACATCAAAAAATGAGGTCTCTGTAATATTTATTTTTAAATTTCTAGAGACATAATTGTGAAAATGTGCATTTTTTGTAAATATATTTTTATGTAAAAATAAATGTATTTTTCATTAAAAATAAATGTATATTAAGCTTTAGGGATTAATATATTTCTACTAGATGAGTCTGTCTTAAAACTTTATTCATAACTTCTTTATTTTTATTAGAAATATATTGAAATCTCTCCAATGACTCTGGATTTAAGAATTTCTCTATTATTTTTTTAGTTTTGTCTTATAAATGTCAAAGCCAAGTTATTAGATGCAAGCAAATTCAATAGTACTATATCTTCTTTGTATATTTATTGATTACTAAATTGTATTTTATCACCTTATTTGTCTGATAGAAATACTGCAACATCAGGTATTTTTTGGCTAATATTTTTCTGTTTACCCTCTCCTTCAAGTTGGATTCATTTTCTTCATGCTCAATTAACATCTTTACTAGTTCTTTCTGTGCCAGTCTAAGAGGAGAAGACTTGCCTACTATTTTATGACTCACAAATACCTTTATTTTTCTGTCTAATGGATGACAGTTTAGCTATCATAAAATACTAAGTTGTCTAAGTTTCTTAGAACTTAGACAATATCCTGGTAAAGTATCTGGTATTTATTGTTGTTAATGAGACAAAATCTTTTAATCAAGTTGTCATACTTTTGCAGAAAATGTCATTTCTCTTTGACATATTTTAAAATTTTCATTTCACCTTTAGTATTTTACAATTTCACTCTGATTTGCTGAGTATGGCTTTACTTTATTCTTCTCTCCTTTTTTTTTTCTCTTTTTGCGGTACGTGGGCCTCTCACTGCTGTGGCCTCTCCCACTGCGGAGCACAGGCTCCAGATGCGCAGGCCCAGCGGCCATGGCTCACGGGCCCAGCCGCTCCGCGGCATGTGGGATCCTCCCGGACCGGGACAAGAACCCATGTCCCCTGCATCGGCAGGCGGACTCCCAACCACTGTGCCACCAGGGAAGCATTTTACTTTAGTTTAATTGGCTTAGTACACAGAGTATACATTTGATTTGGGGACTCATAACTTCCTTCAATTGTGGAAGATTCTAAGTTGTTGTCCATTTATATATTTCTTTTTTTCATTTTCTTCTTCTGCAATACCTTGTGTTTAGTGTACTAAATATTCACAACATTCACAATATTCTGTGGAAGGGTTATTTATCTCTACCGCATTATAGTCAGTCTTGCCCATGGAACTTGCTTTGGCCAACAACATTTAAGTGGAGTGTGGCATGTGCCACATTCTAAGCAGATGCATTAAGAGCAATGACATGGTTGCATCATGCTTTCATGGACATGTTCTGTGAATGAGAACTCAACATTTGGTATTTTTAATGCATTTCAGTCATTTTTACTTAGGTATGTATGAACAGAATCTGTTTTATAAAAACCTATGAAAACAAACATCAAATTTCTCAGTCTACCCTCTTTTAAACCTTCTATTTATATTTTTGATTTTTCCCCCCTCTGGGAGTATTTCTCAATACTTACTAATCTAATCTTTAATTTAGAAGTATTTAATTGATCAGCTATTTTCAGAAGTGAGGCATGCCTAAGGAAACTATGAATGATGAAACACTCAGTGAGCAGTAATAGTGGGAAACATAATTTGAGCTCTGAACAAACAAAGGAAGAGAACGGTTTTAGGAAACAGAAAGTGCTGATGCTGTAAAAGAAGGTAAGGTCTATAGGAAGTATAAGCACAGTCATAGAGAAATTCAGGCATTGCTAGAACTGTCATGAGGCTTAGAAAGAGGAGAGGAAAAAAATTTCCACTTTGTCTATCCTAATAACTTACATTCTACTGCCAGAGACTTCTTGTGTCTAGGCCCAACTAGAAGTTAAAATGGAAGAAGCCCAGATGATGCAGTCCACAGAATTCAGTCTGTAGGAGCATAGAATATGGCACAAAATGGCAGGTTTGGGGAAAGAGGAAAAGGAAGAATAATCAAAACACTTTTTAAACCACAAATTTCTCCTATTTCCCTAAGTTCAATAAAGAAGTTATCTCATCTATGGGCATTTTCATTTCATTTTCTTTCTTATTGGATGACATTTTAGGTTGCAAGGAACAGAAGCTGAGTCTGCATAATTAGACTATTATTAAAAGAATGAGTAGACTTTAAATCTGGCTGGTAGAGAATAACTTGTGTAAAAATAACCCGTCTGCCAAAACAACTCTAAAAACAATAAAACACCTATTTGAATGCTTTGTAGATCAGCTAACACAGTCAGAACTCTAGGGCCTATAATCCTCGAGAGAAGGGAAATGTGTGGATATGAGCTCCGTGTTCACCTTTGTTTCTAACTTGAGGGCATTTGCCAATTGTCAGTGAAGGACAATACAGCATGAACAGAAAGCCCCAATCCCACTGAGCTAAGGAAGCAGAGATATGAAATCTAGGATTTCAAAAGAGATGAAAATGAAAGTGAGGAAACTGCTGAAAAGTAAACCCAAAAATTTGACTGAAATTTTATTTAGAAAAGTTTGGATGCCAAAGCTGCTCAGGGGAAGGACATGTCTCAAAAAACAAACAGACACACACACACACACACAAATACCAGAAAGCAGCAGCTGAAATGCTAAAGAGCTGAGCAGAAGTTTTCTGAAGATTTACAGTTCTAGGAAAACAGAAGTTGAAGTTCAAGAGACTCTGGTAAAGACCTCAGGCTTTCAGCAGAGATTCTTAAAGGTTTATGTTCCCTTCCTATAATATAGTAAGAGGTACCCAATATCACTTACATGGTGATTTTGTCAAAAATATTTGAACTAAATCAAGTCATAAACATACTTATTAATATGACAGGACAAAAGGCTTGGAATCTTCAATGAATCAGATATGAAGAATGGCAGGAAACCTAGAAGTTTTACAGATGAGAGAAATTGAAGGGACATAACCAATGATAATTCATCAATCTTGACAGAATCCTCAGTGGGGTAAAACAAACCCTTAACAGACATTTTTGCTACAACTGAGGAAACTTTGCATGTTGCATCATGATTTTGAATTAATGCTAATTTTCTTAAGTGTAATATTATTGTGGTTGGGTAGGAAAATGTCCTTGTCTTGGATGATTCATGCTGAAGTAGTTAGAAGTGAAATGTCTTGATGTTTGCAGCATCCATTTGGACAGAGAGAGGGGAAAGTGGAGAAGATGGGTAGGATTTTAGTAATTGGTCAATGTTGGTGATGATACCACAGGTTTAAATTTTACTCTTCATTCAACTTTTCTGACCTTCTGAAAATTTTCAAAATAAAGGACAAACTTTTAAAAATTTCAAAACCAACCTCTAAATTAAAGCATGTTTTATTTTTGAAAGCTGATTTCTCACTTAAGTGAATTTGACACAGGTCCAAACTAATTATCAAAGCCTGATCCTTTTGAAGGGTACCATTAATTGAAATTCAGAGCTGAGATACTAACTATTCAGAGTGAAGTGGCTATCTTATGAACAACTTGCTTTTTTCACAAAGTCTGACCCATATTATTTTGAGTGTTTTTCTTTTTTGATTGAAAACACCAAGGTTTTATTTAATTGTATAAATTATGCCCTTGGCTTTAGAAACTCTAACAAAATAGATGTAAAAAATTAATTACAATATTGTCAGAATCAACCATTAAACAGCAGGATACAAGCATCATAAAATTAGCATTTTCATCTAATCATTCTAGTGTCATCTGCTAATTTCAAATAGACCCTATAAACAGACATTATTTTTCAAAGCATCCTTACACAAACCCTTAATTCATATTGAACCTTTGGAGTGACAACACTTGGAGTCAGTCAAAGTTCTGAAAGAGATGATCCTTACTTTTCCAAAAGAAATTAGGAGAATCATGGTTTATTTACTTTCAATCCATATTCACAAAGAAGGTGAATACTATCCAAAACAGATGTTATGTGCTTTAGTTCTTATGACTGGGAATGCTTCCAAAGACTAACAACTCAAATTGCTCACTATGGAACTCCTTTAGTGAAATCTTGTTAGAATGTATTTCTTTTCTTTCTTCTCATTCCATTCTCACAAGCATTAAATAAAATGTTTTTGTTATACTAAGAAATGTGTTCAGTTTTCCACCTTTTGTGATGATGTAGGTTGAATTTTCCTGACAATCTCTCAAATATTCCTTTCCCTAATACGCAGCCTACAAAAAGAGTTTCATCACTTCTTTGTATCCACAATGTCTGTCATTTTAGTGGGTGCTTAATAAACATCTGTTATTAAAAATGAATTCTGTACTTGAAATACTTTTCTTAATATATTGTACCTCTTTTAACCTCCGTATGGGCAAAATTTCTCTTGATTGGTTCATGATTCTTTCAATCTCTCCTTCAACAAATATGTATTGAAAGTCTGCTACATGTTAGATCCTATGTTAGCATCTGGATTTACAAAAATCATAAAGGCATGTTATCTTCACTTTAGGGGATCTTAAATTTATGGGGGAGAAAAACATGAAAATACAATCTTATAATAGCAATAAAGAAATTATCTGCAAGTCACAAGACCAAAATGATAAGTGATAATATGTTTGTCCTCATTCCAAATGGTTGATTCCTCTTCTTTTGTATAAGAAGAGAAATATACACTAAGGCAAGAGCAGACAGACCCTTAAAATATACAGCTCTTAATTACTAGAGATCAATCAATGTTTGTTACTCAAGATAAATAGTAGAGCTAGAGATAGTTGATGAAAAAATAAGAATCCAGAAAAAAAGATTATTGCAATCCATCATTTAATAATCTACACTTATCTCAATCTTAGTTAATTTGTTCCTGTTTTTGTCAGTCTATTAATAGAAATTTCTGTTGAAAATTGTGTTGGAAACTACTGAGTTCCTTTAATCCTTGCATTTTCTTGAAAAGTAGATATTTTTTCTATTTTATTTAACCCTGCCAATATTACTGTACTAGTGAGGTCAGATGTAAAGCAGAGATCTCTGATCATAAAAGTTGTTTAGAACCTGTGGAAACATCAAGTATTCTCATCATAAAGACATGCCTCTAGTAGAATAAATAATTGTGAATGTAATATTTACATGAACTGGATACTCAGAAGAGTATATTTAAAAGTTTGGATTAAAAGGAAATTCTTTGGGCTGAAATACTGGGTTGTAGGAGAGAGCTCTGCTATTATAAAACTTTAAGCATTTGAAGAAAGAAACTCGATCATGATTATTAAAGATTCTATGGGAAGGCAGGCGCTCAACTTCTGTCATTGCCTCTAGAATTTTTTTTCTTGTCTCAGAGAATGAAGTATCCATAACTCATCTGAGGACAATCTTCACCTGTGTTTGGAATTCCATCACCACCTGCCACCTCAGGCACCTAATTCCAGTAGTTTAAAAGTCAAATACTGATCACGGCGAAATCTACTCTCTTGATCCGGATTTTTTCAAGAACTAAGACCCATGAATCCATACTTCCTATTTGAAAATTCTAATTGTATATCCTACGGTCACCTAAATTTAAATTATTTGAGTAAGAATCAGTAGTTGCAAGCCATAGAAGCTGACTCTAGGTCATTAAAATGTCCAACAAATTTTTTGAGAGGGCCAAAGAACCTGGATTGAGACTAAACACCCAGAAATAGTTACCAACACAGTGGTGTACAATGATTCCTCTGCCAATACAGCTGAGCACTAAACACCAGCCAGTTTTCTTTTTGCACCGGGCGATTGACCTTGCAAGTTTACCCTATATGACGACTATTACTACTATTATTACCGCTGCTGTTAGTGTTGCTGCTACTACCAGCACTTGAGAGAGGGAAGAGACACAGGGAGAGAGAGAGAGATCAACCCCACCACTAACCAGCTTGTGTCACCAGTTTTAGAATCAAAGTCCATTGCAAGAAATCGTTGGAGCCAAGATCACATGTCTGCATCCTGGTTCATTGAAGCTGGGAAAGTGTCCATTCCAATATCCAAAGCTGAATTCATTATTTTTTCTCCTATTTTCACCCTATATTTTATTTCTTTACATGCCATCACCTCCCAGTCACTCACTTAAGCTACAAACTTGGAACCCATCTTTGAATCCTTACTCCCCCATTTCCAGTCATTCCTGGTTGTATATGTCAATCTTCTTAATATCTGTTAAATCTATCTTCTTTTCTACATCACCACTGATGTCTTAATTCAGGTCCTCATAATTTCTTATTTGGATTATTGAAAAAACTTATTAGCTTGTCTCCCTGTTTAGTTATCCTCAACAATTGGCTCCTATATGATCAGAATTCTCTTTCTAAAACGAAAATCTTTTCAAGTCTCTCACATGTTCCAATCCTTTAGTTTCTCTACTAGCCTTCAAGACAGAGACTGAAGTAACTAGGATGTCTATATTCAAAGCCATTGCTATCTGGCTCTTACTTGTCTCTTCAACCCTGTTACTAACCTAGTGCACCCAAACCACCACCACCACCAATTTCAGTACCATTTTCATCATCATTACCATTACAGCCATACATTAGTTAAAAGCATATGGGAGTATATACCATTTTATTACCATTATGGGAAAACTATAGCAAAACAGTTTGAACCTAGATTTAGTTTTTTTTAATGACAAAGTTAAAAATAATAATCACAATTAAATAATTCAGATAACTGTCTATGTCTTAATTCGTTTCTAGAAGGTTAGTGGCTGTAGAAGCCTCAAGCAATGAGCTGGAAAATCCAGAAAATAAAAATCTGATTTGCTTTGATAGGGGGTTAGGCTCAGTATATGTTTTCCATTTTATGTTTGTTTTACTTTTAAATAGAAATTATCAGTAAAATAATCTGGCATCCAATCTTGATGAATATAAACTTGAAACTTAAAGCTTCACTAATAAATATGAGAAAATAGTACTGTGGATGGTTTTCTTATATAGAGAACAAATTAAACGTTAGGGGTCAGAGACACAAAATTTGGAGTTCCAGACTTACTATTTACCAATAATCTTAGAACATTAACTTTCTTGGAGCCTCAACTCTCAGAAAGTTACATAACAATGCCTGCCTCAAAGAATAAGATCATGAAAGCATGCGTATAGTGTTAGACTAATACTGAGTAGAAGCTCAGTAATTGTTAGTTTCCCTTTTTTTTTTTTTTTTTTGTGGTACGCGGGCCTCTCACTGCTGTGGCCTCTCCCGTTGCGGAGCACAGGCTCCGGACACGCAGGCTCAGCGGCCATGGCTCACGGGCCCAGCTGCTCCGCGGCATGTGGGATCTTCCTGGACCGGGGCACGAACCCGTGTCCCCTGCATCGGCAGGCGGACTCTCAACCACTGCGCCACCAGGGAAGCCCAGTTTCCCTATTTTCTATATGTGTCTAGGCATGAAAATTTAATGTGGATGTAATTATAATAATGATAATAATAGTAATCAATATTATTGAACATTTCCCTTGTGCCATTAATCTAAGACCTTTATGCATATGATCTAATTTAATCCTCAATAACATTTTGAAGGTTGAATCAAGGAAAGGACTAGTTACAAATGATCTTTTAAATATATTAGAAGTTTATGTTATTTTCTTATATGTAGTCACAAAATTATAAACTAATTTTGGAAAACTAATTCTGTTCAGTAAAATCAATTTCCAGTTTGTATATAAATTCACCTCCAATTGTAATATGATAGACATACCTATACATTTTTAAGGTGTGGTTCTTGTTAAATGACATGATGTTTCTCCCATTCAGAACGTAGGCCAAGACAGACAAATCTCTTTGTAGTCTTATTTTGCAGGCAGGTAGATTTATTCTCATAGCCCTTTTCAATGAGGGAAGTCTGAAAGATCCTAGCTTTATGTAGTGGTCTCAGTTTCAAATTCACCCATCGTTCACAATTAAGAACTAAGACTCTTGATTACTTAAAGAGACCAACAACCTCAGGCTGACAGGATTAAGAGGCTAGGGCTATAATTCTGCTTTCCAAGTTTTTTCTTTTCTTTCTCTCTATTGTCTATTGTTTTTCTTTTTTCTGTCATATGTGTTACATGTTTTCCTTCACTGGTATCTCCTAGCTTTCCATTTTTTTATAGCATAATATTTTATTGAGGTATAATTGATATATAATGTTATATTAGATTTGGGTACAACATATTGATTCAATATTTGTATATATTAAACAATGATTATCACAGTAAGTTTAGTTAATATCCATCACCATATACTGTAACAAAAATATTTTCTTGTGATGAGAACTTTTAAGATTTACTCTTAGAAACTTCCAAATATTTGATACAATATTATTAACTATATTCATCATGCTATACATTACATTCCCATGACTTATTTATTTTACAACTGAAAGTTTGTACCTTATGACTCCCTTTACCCATTTTGTCCACCCTCCATCCCCTAGTAATCACCAATATGTTCTCTGTATCTGTGAGCTTATTTCACTTAGCATAATGACTTCAAGGTCCAAACAGGTTGTCACAAATGGCAACAGCAAGATTATATTCTTTTCTTATGACCGAAATATATATATATATATAATATGTCTTCTTTATCTATCATTCATCAATGATTGAAGGTCAATTAGATTGTTTTCATATCTTGGCTATTATAAATAATGCTGTAATAAACATGGCTGTGGTTATATCTTTTTGAGTTAGTGTTTGGATAGATACCCAGAAGTGGAATTGCTGGATCATATTGTAGTTCTATTTTTAATCATTTGAGAAACCTCCATACTGTTTTCCATAGTGACTGCACCAATTTATATTCCCATCAACAGGGCAGAAGGGTCTCCTTTTCTCCTCATCCTCTTGAACACTTGGTATTTCTTGTCCTTTTGATTATAGTCATTCTAACAAATGAAGGAGACATCTCATTGTGGTTTTGATTTGCATTTCCCTGAAGATTAGATATTGAACATCTTTTCATGTACCTGTTGGATATCTGTACGTCTTCCTTGGAAAAACGCCTTTTCAAATCTTCTGCCCATTTTACATCTAATTGTTAGGACTTTTTGCTATTGATCTGTATGACTTTTTTAATATATATTTTGAATATTAACCCCTTATCCAGCATATAGTTGGCAAATATTTTCATTTGGTAGGTTGATTGATTTTAATTTTCTTGATAGTTTCCCCTGCTGTGCAGAACATTTTTAGTTTAACGTAGTCCCACTTGCTTATTTTTCTGTTGTTGTTGCCATTGTTCTGGTGTCAGACCAAAAAATTATCACAAAGTATTAGTGTAATATTTTGATTTTCCATCTGCTATTGTGTATTCCACAATCAGATTGAAAAAAGACAGTAAAGGGGGTTTTATTTTATTAATTCACATAAATCCTTATACTTTTTAATGATCAGTAATTTAAGCAAATAAATGTAATATAATAAAATAGCTCTTAGAGCTATCTAATAACTAAGAGTTAGCTCTTAGAGCTAAATAATCTTCATATGCAATACTTTTGTTTATAGTTTGTATTTTTATTAACACAAAGATATTGAAGCTTTAAGCAGTTTTTATCCCATAATTTTCTGTCTCCTCATTTTGTTCCTCCCTTTCTCCTCTTTTTTTTTCTCATTCTCTGTATCAGTCTCTCTTCTTTCTCTCCTTCAGTAAATACCTCTATCCATAATTTTATGAAAGCAGATATGTTTTTGATAGTCAATTCCTTTGTAATTTCAATTAAAATAATCTTGTGAGGGGATTTTGTTTTTAAGCATTTAAAGACCCTGGATGATTATTTAGTATTTAAGCAAAATTCAGAACAAAATGGCTGCATTCCTTTGAAACAACTATTCAGTTAAAGGATGAGTAAGTTACAATGATCCATTCTGCTGGGCAATAGGACAGAGATGTTATAAATAAACACGAATCTCCCAACCTTTTATGGAAACCACTAGGTTTGGCTTATGCAATCACTTCTCTAGATAAATAACTTGATAAGTAACAATATTGACATAAGGATTTTAATCTTTTTTCTGTTTCTGAGAGATTCTAACAGTCATGCAAAGGCTACTAAAAGTTTGAGAAAAAAGGGATTGAGAGGCAAACACATATGATTATATTTCAGATTTGATCTTTCTGAGTGGGTGTTTAGTTAAATGCATTGGGCTTAGAAACTAAGATCTTTTAGTATTGCTCTAAGTATAAACTAACTTGAAAAATTATTGTATCTTCTCAATCAATTGTCCAGTAAACTCCTGCTCATCAGCTCTTTTTCCCCCATTAATTGATCTTCCCATGGCTAGGGTAAAAGAAGAATAAAAGAAGTATAAGGTAGAATACCTAACTCAAAATTTGTATAATACAGTTACATGGACCAAAAAGACATACATACACAAATACATACATACATAAGCAAGTAAACAAGGCATTTGTTGTGATGCTCCTCACATTACCACGATCATCAGCTTATCTCTCTATTATGGGTGTCCCATATTCTTTTTTTTCTTAAACATTTTTATTGGAGTATAATTTCTTTACAATGGTGTGCTAGTTTCTGCTGTATAACGAAGTGAATCAGCTATATGTATACATATATCCCCACATCCCCTCCCCCTTGTGCCTCCCTCTCACCCCTCTAGGTGGTGAAAAAGCACGGAGCTGATCTCCCTGTGCTATGCAGCAGCTTCGCACTATCTATTTTACATTTGGTAGTGTATATATGTCAAAGCTACTGTCTCAATTTGCCCAGCTTTCCCTTCCACCTCCCCGGGAGCTCAAGTCCATTCTCTACATCTGTGTCTTTATTCCTGTCCTGCCCCTAGGTTCATCAGAACCATTTTTGTTTTAGACTCTATATACGTGTTAGCATACAGTATGTTTTTCTCTTTCTGACTTACTTCACTCTGTATGCCAGTCTCTATGTCCATTCACCACACTACAAATAATTCAATTTCATTTCTTTTGATGGCTGAGTAATATTCCATTGTATATGTGTGCCATATCTTCTTTATCCATTCATCTGTAGATGGACACTTAGGTTGCTTCCATGTCCTGGCTATTGTAAATAGTGTTGCAATGAATATTGTGGTACATGTCTCTTTTTGAATTATAGTTTTCTCGGGGTATGTGCCCAGTAGTGGGATTGCTGGGTCATATGGCAGTTCTATTTTTAGTTTTTTAAGGAAACTCCAAACTGTTCTCCGAAGTGGCTGTATCACTTTACATTCCCACCAACAGTGCAAGAGGGTTCCATTTTCTCCTCACCCTCTCCAGCATTTATTGTTTGTAGATTTTTTGATGATGGTCATCTGACTGGTGTGAGGTGATACCTCATTGTGGTTTGGATTTGCATTTCTCTAATGATTAGTGATGTTTCACATTCTTTCATGTGTTTGTTGGCAATCGTATATCGTCTTTGGAGAAATGTCCATTTAGGTCTTCCACCCATTTTTGGATTGGGTTGTTTGGTTTTTTGATATTGAGCTGCTTGTATATTTTGGAGATTGCACCTTTGTCAGGTGCTTCATTTGCAAATATTTTCTCCCATTCTGAGGGCTGTTTTTTCATTTCGTTTATGGTTTCCTACATTGGAATGAATTTGATACTTGGGAACAGTGAGGATTGAAAATGCTAGAGAATAGAAAGATGCCTAAGGGCATTCAAATTTAGTTTTGATTTTGCTTTTGAACTTGTTCCATCCAAAAGCAAGTTGTTTCCAATTTTTATTCATTAGAATGAATAAACATAGCAATGGTGATTGTGGGGAAGTCCCTGGTGGTCCAGTGGTTAGGACTCGGTACTTTCACGGAGGTGAAGGAGGTTTCAATCCATGATCTCTGGTTGGGGAACTAAGATTCCACAAGCTATGTGGCACAGCTAAAAAATAAAATGGTGATTGTGGTAACATGTATCATGTTACAGATTAAAAGGTGTATTCGTTAGAGCAAATACCACCTTTACTTTCCCTGACACATTTGCAACTGATTAAAAGATATATACACGAATGAGAGAGATGAAGATCAAGATACACTTTTCTTGATAAATTGGTACATACATCTTCCATGTAGAGCTACAGTGCTCTTCCTAATATTTCATTCTAGAATTCACTTACTCTACCAAACTGCAGGCCTCAACCTCGTAGGGACAAAGCCCATCCTATTACAGTTATCATACGGCAGGAAAACCAGATCACAATGTCTCCTCAGTACCTACAGAGCATTAAGTTAATAGCTCACCATTATTCCCTTGGCAGGAGGGAGTGAGAAAGTGTAGCAAAGATGAAGGTGTCCCGTCCAAGCTTTTCCCTCTTGGAAGCAGAATGGAAATTCTCTCCCCTTATGCAGATATAATTACTGGGGAATAAGTGTTTGCCCCTAATAATCTCTATGATATTATCTGTACATCAGTTGATTCAAAAAGGATGTCTTTTTTAGTAATAACAATATTGCATGATTAAAGGCAGTTACTAGCACCAAAAAATATCAATATGATCAATTACTTACACTAATTTTTATACAATCCTAATTATTAAACAAAATAGGAAAATGGGGAGTTTCATAAATGATTTGAGGCTCTGTGCTCACTATAATGTTAAGAAAGTTTATTGTTTGCCCAAAAAATAATAGTAGTTTAGATAGCCCATAATTATGGTTTGCTCCCAGGACAAAATATATCAATCCAAAGCATACTGTTTGGGGAATTTGAAGAAACAGTGTGAAAATTTCTATCATCCGGATAAAGGAGAGATAGGATCGGGGGAGTGGATGAGAGGACTGATGTTCTTAAAGAGGGATGAGAACACCTGCCTTGTGTGCAGTGTGGGTTTCTCATAAGTGCTGACACAGGCGAACACTCCAGGGATCAGGGGAAACTGGTGATCTAGTAAAATACAGTCTTTAGCTAAAGGTCAAATGAAATTATACTGAAAACCTTGGGGATACTTTAAAGTGGGAGCTAAAGATGGGGGCTGCTCATTAGAGCTTGTGCTTAAATACCAGTTTCACTTTATCAGGGAAATTGTTCATTTGTGTGAAAATGTGACCTCTGTCAGTTTGCCAAGCTGGCTGGGCCCGGGGGTGAACTCAGGCTCACATGTGCTGGCAGAAGTTAAAGCTACCCGGGGACTACTTTCAAAGGACATTGCCAAGGTTAGCAGACCCAAAATCTGACCTTCCTCTTCTTTCTTTCCATTTATATCTGTTTGTAAAGTTCAAACAGTTTTCTTTTTTCCCAAAAAAGAAAGCGCTTCAAATGCAATAAAATGATAAAAGATTCCAAGGGGATGAAGCTATAAAAAGAGAAGGTGAAATAAAAATGTTTCATTTAGGAAGCCTGGTTATTTAGGGAAATATAAGTCAGATAGCTTGGTAACAATTACCATATTTCTTAACCTAGACTAGGTTTAGCCTTAAAATTTTATGGTGCTACCACCTTTTAACCAGAGACAAGTATTACTGCTAATATATTAATGAAGAAAAAGAAGACAGAGGCTTTTTCACAGGATGTTTGTTATCCAGAGAAGCTAGTAATTCAGAATTCTTTGAATTCTCCAAATTTACAGACCATCTTATCACATATCCGTGTAAATTAAGCTACAAAGGAAAGAAATGATGGGCTGAGATTTAATGGTATGGATATGTAATGGTTAACAAAAAGTTGAATTGTAAAAATCTATGTTAAGTACCTACTACATGCTAAGATTTTAATTTTTCTTTCGTATCTCTATATGCAATTATTAGGTTTTTGAATATATCTACTTGCTTATTATCGGTCTCCACTTACTAGTGTATATTCCTCCAGAGAGAATGGATTTTGTCATATTAACTGCTGTATTCCCGACATCTAGAACAGTACCTGACACATTTTGTTTGTACTAATTCTACATAATACCTATTTGTACTACTTTACTCTTTCTTTACTGAATAAATACACAACAGATATACTCATATATACAATCATTTTAACAATCACATGAACTAGTTATTTAAGAAATAACAATGATGTTTACTCTCATTGTTAATGAGTGGTAAAAAATGTAACTATGATTTCTAATTGTATAGACTTCTCACCTCAGTAGAGGGTATGTTTATTTGTAATAGAGTGTTTTTATTTATATTGTTAACATACAGCTCTGAACAATTTTCCTAGTAAAATTAAAATTACTTTGAGTCAAGTACTTTATTGGGAGCTTTGCATATATTAATTAGTCATATATATGTGGGAAGGTAAGGCTATTAGCCTGAATCAGAAGAAATTTTCGGTACTCCACTATTTTTAACCTGCATAAATAGGAATTTCATGTGGTTCAGTAGAATATGATCTCCATTTTACAAGGGGTAACTGAGGTTTAGAGAAATTAAATACATTGTACAAAGCCCAATACCAGTAAGTAATAAACATACGATCTGAACTTATATTTAATTACAAATGCCATTTTCTATCTCTTGCTTCTCAAATATGGCTTTGGCAGTGGAATCTCAAGAGTACTGAAGTCAGAGATAAACATCACACAGTATTTTGGATATTCTCTTTCTTTTAAACAAACATGGAATTATATAAAGTACAATGCAAAATTAAATGAATTCTTAAGACTACAAGAGGCTAAGCTCTACATAGCTTTCACACTATGTGGGATCACTCTGTGTTAGGAGTACTCCACTAGAAAATGGTAGGAAGCAGAGCCCACTCACTCCCAGAGCCCCCTCCCATACCACTATCTTAAAGTAAATGCCCACAATGCCACAATGAGATCAGCCACTGATCAACAGAGTTGTATAATCTGCTAAGGACAAGAAAAAGGTTATTTTCTTTAAAGGAAAACAATTTACCTCTTATCAATGTCATCTATATGTAATGATTCATTTAAGATAGAGCAGTCAATGTTAAACATTAACGTATTTTCTAGTACTTCAGAAATGAATATGAATGGATGTGGAATATACTTAGGTAAAATATACTTTTTTTTTGGAAAATTAAGAAAGATATTTTCTCCTCTTTAAAATTACTTTCTAGACCCTGAATGGACTGGCTCAGCTTGGGGCCCATGCCCACGCATATGCCCAGACAGGGCATAACAGATACAAAACTTCCACCAGGAACACATGATACAAGTGGAGACTGGAGACATTTCCAAAAGGAAGAGGAATACTATTCCAGAAGTAGAGAGGGCAGTGGGGTGGAACTGTATCATCATATTCTAAAACTTTGATATAAAAAAAGGAATATTATGCATTTAAAATTAACCTCATGTATTATCCAGGAGGTTATATCTGGATTTCAATTTTCTTATATTTTTGTTTGTTTTGTATTTTGTTTTGTTTTGCTGTTTTTTTACCATTCTGCTATTAATCCAGGCAATCAATAAACTGCCGACTAAGCACCTTATAAGCACAAAATAGAATCTTTAAAAAGTAAATAAATAAGTACCCCTCCAAAGAAAAGAATAAAATTATTTTCTATATGCATTACTTTCTTAATAGAAAGTATAGTTTCTGCATTTCTATTATACATCATGAAAATGAAAGACAGTATTTCTGAAAACTTCTATCTAGAAGGTAATATTTAATTTCTGATTATAATTTCAAAACTTACAAAATCTTCAAACACATTTGATTTTCTATTTAAGCAGTAAATGAAAATGATTCAAAAACACAAAGTAGGGCTTCCCTGGTGGCGTAGTGGTTAAAAGTCCTCCTGCTGATGCAGGGGACACGGGTTCGTGCCCCAGTCCGGGAAGATCCCACATGCCGCGGAGCGGCTGGGTCCGTGAGCCATGGCCGCTAAGCCTGTGCGTCTGGAGCCTGTGCTCCGCAACGGGAGAGGCCACAACAGTGAGAGGCCCGCATACCGCAAAAAAAAAAAACAAAAAAACACAAAGTATTCAAATATATTTTAAAAAGACTACAAATAGTTCAGTAACCCAGGTGCTATTTACATAGGTACTTATCTCAATTGACTTTAAGTGAAATGCATTCCTTTTCAATTAGAATTCTTAGTTGGATCACATAATTATTTAATGAACTGATTATCAAGGTTATAGTCATCAAACACAGCTTTCTGGGCAGACTCACTTTCCTAAAATAACATGCAGTCTCTACAGACATATGACAACAACTTTGACCTTTGAAGGGTTTTTTTCTTTTTTAATTTGTTTTACCTTGAATTCTCATTTAGTGAGCAAAAGATTATGTGAAAGAAAATTAAATTTGAATGAGACTTTTTATTTAGCTGATTTCTATACTGCTACTCAAACTCCTATATATCTTTTATTAAAGCAATTAGAAAAAAATTCCCTTGCAGAACTCACATTTCACACTAGCACCTCATTAGCTTTCCAGGGTGTTTTATCAAGAATTAATAAGGAGGGCAGAAATGGTGTTTGTTTTTAAATAGGGTATATAATGTGACTGGGGATAACTTCTATAATCCTCAAAAGAGATAGAAGAGTTTATTTTTACCCTTAAGAAGGTGGAAAAGTCAAAGTCATGCTGAACATTAAGATTTGAAATAGGTAAGCAAAGCACCAGCCAAGACGCAGTGCCATTCCCTGTCACAGCCAGCTGGAGCTAATTGTATTAGTTGTGATAATAGTGCCCTCCAGAGGAATTCTGCAGGAATTAGAAAGGCATATGGAAAATGAAAGGCTATGAAAATGATGAATTTAAATACACACTTGTAAAGAAAATTAACATATTAATCTTACCTAGATAATTAAAATATGCTTTAGTTTAACTTTAGTACTGAAAGATGGCACTACATTCATAACAAAAATATCTACAAGCAAACGCTTTTTAATATTTTAGGCTGTGAATCTTTACTTATATATTATATTCTTGGTGTATGCTAAAATATTGACATGTTAGAGAAAATATAATTTCAAGAACCAGTAAAGGACTGAGATTAAGGAATTTAAATTTATGATCCAGTTGTTACTTTTCTTTCGTGGTATTTCTTTTGGCAAGTCTTTAGAATTTAGTGTAAATAGAGCTATATTCTTAACATTAGTATCGCTGAAATGAGGCAAAATTATAAACAAGCATTATCAATCACTGAAAGTAAATTAAAATGGGGGACTCCAAAGCACCAGGTTATAGACAGTAAGCCCCATTTAACACCACAAAATGTTAACAAGTTAAAAATAGGTAGTAAGTACACAAAATGAAAAATAAGAGGCCTCCTTATATTTGTCATTTAAATATTTATACTTTCTTAATTTTAGAGAATGCCTAATGATTATTTCATATGATGATTTATTGTCATTATCATTAAAATTGCCATTTTATCATGCTAGGCACTGAGGCAAATGCTGGGAAAACAGAATTCATATTTAAGGATTTCATTGTTTTCTACCTCACTCACCATTGTCAGCCACCAACATAATGATTTTCTGAATTTGAAATCTTGGAGGATAAAACAAATCATCAGAAAGCAAATTCCTTTCAGTAATTTACTAAGATAGTTATAAAGAGTTGAAAATTTTCTCTTAAGATTTAATACCAGTAACCACACAAAGAAGAAAAGGAGTGGAAGACAAATATGGTAGGTAAATTAACCCAACTATATCAACATTCACATTAAATGTCAATGATCTAAATGCACCAATTAAAAGACAGAGATTGTTAGACTGGATCAAAAAACGAGACCCAATTATATGCTATCTATAAGAAACCCACTTTAAATATAAAGACACATTTCAAAAGTAAATGGATTTGCAATGTCACTACAATATATCTGCATATATATTGTCCTATTTGTCAAACCCTGTTTGAACACTGTATCATTTATAATAATTCTAGAGACCTGAAGGGTTAAGTTTTTCTTACACTGCTCTTACTTTTTTTAAAAATAGATCTTTATTGGAGCATAATTGCTTCACAATACTGTGTTAGTTTCTGTTGTACAAAAAAGTGCGTCACCCATATGCACACATATGTCTCCATATCCCCTCCCTCTTAAGCCTCCCTCCCATCCTCCCTATCCCACCCCTCTAGGTCATTGCAAAGCACCGAGTTGATCTTCCTGTGCTATGTTGTTGCTTCCCACTAGCTAACTATTCTAAAGTTGGTAGTGTATATATGTTGATCTACTCTCACTTCACCCCAGCTTCCCCCCACCCAACCTGTGTCCTCAAGTCCATTCTTCATGTCTACATCTTTATTCCCTCCCTGCAACTAGGTTTATCAGTACAATTTTCTTTTAAGATTCCATATATATGCGTTACCATAAGGTATTTGTTTTCCTCTTTCTGACTTACTTCATTCACTCTGTATGACAGACTCTAGGTCCATCCACCTCACTACAAATAACTCAATTCCGTTTCTTTTTATGGCTGAGTAATATTGAATTGTATGTATGTGCCACATCTTGTTGCTGTAATTTACTACACTAATACTTGGTGTGAGCAGTGAGGAAGCTGCTCAAACATACATCTTGGTTGCCGTGGTACAGAAAAGAGAGAGCACTACAACAGCAGGATTTCGTAAGTGGAAGTATACAAGAATATCACCAATATATATGAAAATATTGTAGAGTTTTGTATATTCACAAGGTAAATATTGGGAATTCAACCTTATTTTACTTATCAAGACTAATTATAGCTCTATAAAGTGATAAAAAAAGGCCTCCAAATGATGCTTCTGAATCAATGTGTGTTTTATAATATACTAGAAAGGGAAAAAATGATTATTAACTAGATCTATGAAAGAGAATGGTAGAGGTGCACTGTTAACAAAGACAGAATTTTTAGGAATTATTTTTTAATAAAAATTCTTACTTAGGAATGGAATTCAGTTAACTAAAAAATGTTATTACTACTTTTTAAAGAGGCTTCAAAGTATTTTAGGTATAAATTTCCCTAATTTTTTAATTAAACAAAAAATGGAAAAATAGAATTGTATCTTAATGTAATCACATTTCTAATTATACTAATATTGAATTAATGTGAAGTTATCATGTAGCTATAACAAACACAGTACACTAAATTTCATATAATTTTTTAGTATTCTGAGGGACATGAAAAGCTATTAACCCTTTAACTTTTATAGATTTTATAGATGAAGAAACAAAAATTGAGATTAAGTGTTTAAGAAATTTACCTCAAGTTATAAAATAATTTCAGCAAAGCTGAGCTATCCATTTGGTTTCCTAACTCTGGATGGAAGCTCTCTTCAGTAGACCAATAGTCCTCAAAGTATCATCTATAAACCTTGAGGTTCCAGACTCTGAGGAGGTCCATGAGGTCAAAGTATTTTCATAAAAATACAAAACGTTATATTCCTTTTACACTTTGTTGGCATTTGCACTGATGGTACAAAAGTAATTGCAGGTAAAACTGCTATCACAAAACAAGGGACTGGTATAAATTGTTCTAGTAGTTACTATGCTCTTTACTGAAACCCAGGGACAGTAAAAAAAAAAAAGTCAGTTTCATTAAGAATAAAATCAGTAAAAAATATTTTTTATAAAGTCTGATGAAGCTGTATTCATTAATTTTATAAAATCTCAGCCTTTGGATATGAGTTATTTTCATATTCTGGATAATTAAATGAGAATTACACAAAGCATATTTGTTGCATATCAAAGTATAATGATTATTTTGAAGAAAAGCAAATGTGCAATTGTTTGAACTGTGAGCTGAACTACGCCCCTTTCAAAGGAACACCATTTTTACTTATAGGAATTACTGACAGAAACCATGGCTAGTCAAACTTGGGTATTGGGTATTTGCTATTCTCAAAACTAAATTAAGTGTGATTGTCATTTTTTTTAAAAAAAAAGAACTATTTGCTTCCAACAACCAAATTCAATCTTTGAAACAAAATTTTAAATTTTCAAAAATTTGTACCCCCACTCAGCTTAGTATATTGCAACACCTGAAGACTTAGGTGAGTGGTGATATAAACAAATGTGATTTGTTTTTGGATATTGTTTAATGAAATGTGTTACCACTTGAAACATACACATAACTCAGTAAATCAGTTCTTTCCAAATAAAAAATGCATGACATTACAAAATCATACATGAGCAAAAGATCCATTGAAAGATAAACTCATCAATTTTAATGTAAATTTTTATTAATAGGGTTTCAGATTCCATATTGCAACTAACATTTAGGAAACTACTACCTGATGAGTTTTGTTTTGGTATCAAAGAATAATGGCCACAATGATGTGAAAGGGCTGTAATTTACTACACTAATACTTGTGAGCAGTGAGGAAGCTGCTCAAACATATACCTCGGTTGCCATGGTACAGAAAAGAGAGAGCACTGCAACAGCAGGATTTCATAAGTGGAAGTATACAAGAATATCACAAATATTTATGAAAATATTTATATTTTTCCCTTTCCAACTACATATCAGTGAGGCTAAGGGAATGCAGAAGCATTTACCAGAGTCCATCAATCTTCTATTGAACCAGACACTAAGAAGTTGTGCAATAATGTTTTTAAAAATGACAATTTTCTCTTTTATAGTTTTTGGAAAATACAGTTTTTTAAATTAAAATAAATATGCTGCTTGTCATTTAAAAGTATATTATTACTGTTTTAAAATAAATTTATACACTTACAACTGATACCACACAAATATAAAGGATAATAAGAGACAGTTATGAACAATTATACACCAACAAATTGGATGACCTAGAGGAAAAAAATAGATGAATTCTTAGTAATATACAACCTACAAAGAATGAATCATGAAGAAATAGAAAAAATGAGCAGACCAATTATTAGTAAGGAGATTCAATCAGTAATCAAAAACCCCCCAACAAACAAAAGTCCGGATGGTTTCACTGGTGAATTATATCAAACATCTAGAGAAAAGTGAATACCAATAGTTCAGAAACTATTCCAAAAAACTGAAGAGGAAAAAGCATTCCCAAATTCATTCTACAAGGTCAACATTACCCTGATACCAAAACCAGACAAGAAAAGTAAATTATAAGCCCAGAGCAAATTATTACGAGAAAAGTAAATTACAGGCCAATGTCATAGATGCAAAATTCCTCAACAAAATATTAGCAAACTGAATTAAACAATATATTGAAAGAAGCATACATTATGATCAAGTGGGATTTATTTCAGGGATTCAAGGATGGTTCATCATCTGCAAATCAATGTGATACGCCTCATTAATAAAAAGGATAAAAATCATATGCTCATCATAATATATGCAGAAAGATTTGTGGGTTGACAAATCCACATCCTTTCATGATAAAAACTCTTCACAAACTGGGAACACACATGGTACAGAGGGAACAAACTTCAATATAATAAAGGCCATATATGACTAGCCCACAGCTAACATCACACTTAATGGTGAAAATCTGAAAGCTTTCCTCTAAGTTCAGGAACAAGACAAGGATGTTCCCTCTCATCACTTTTATTCAAAATAGTACTAGAAGTCCTATCCAGAGCAATTAAACAAGAAAAATGAGGTGGATTATATATAAAGACTCCACCAAAAACTGTTAGAACTAATAAACAAAATAGGTCATTTAGAAGCATACAAAATCAATATACTAAAACCATCTGTGTTTCTATACACTAACAACTATCAGAAAGATAAAAACCAACCCTGTTTATAATAACATCAAAAAGAATAAAATACTTAGGAATATATTTTACCAAGAAGGTGAAAGATCTGTACACTTAAAACAAGACATTGATTAACAAAATTGAAGAAGGCATAAATAAATGGAAAGATATTCCATTCTCATAGATGGGAAGAATTAATATTGTTAAAATGTCCATACTACTCAAGGCAATCTAGAGATTTAATGCTATCCCTATCAAAATTCTGATGTCCTTTTATACTGAAATTGAACAAAAATCCTAAAATCTATATGGAATCACAAAATACCCCACATAGCCAAACAATCTTGGAAAGAAAAACAAAGCTGGAGGTATCACACTTCCTGATATCAAACTATATTACAAAGCTATAATAATCAAAACAAATTGGAATAAAAACAGACACAGAGATCAATAGAACAGAATAGAGAGCACAGAAATAACCCCATACGTATATGGTCAGTTAATTAATGACAAGGAAGCCAAGAATATACAATGGGGAAAGGATAGTCTCTTTAATAATTAGTGTTGGGCAAACTGGATAACCATATGCAAAAGAATAAAACTGGACCCCTATCTTACACCACACACAAAAGCAAATCAAATCGTATTAAAAACTTGAATGTAAGACCTGAAACCATAAAACTCCTTGAAGAAAACTAGGGGGTGAGTCTTGACATTAGTCTTGCCAATGATTTTTTGTATTGACACCAAAGCAAAGGCAAAAATAAACAAGTTGGACTATATCAAACTAAAAAGTTTCTGCACAACAAAGGAAACAATCAACAAAATAAAAAGGCAGCATACCAAATGGGAGAAAATATTTGCAAGTTGTATATCTGATAAGGCTTTAACATCCAAAACACATTAAAAACTCACACAATTAAAGCACAAAAACCAAACAATCTGATTAAAAAATTGACAGAGGAACTAAACAGATATTTTTCCAAAGAAGACATACAAATGGCCAACAGGTAAATGAAAAGATGCACAACATTACTAAATATCAGGGAAATGCAAATCAAAACTACAATGGGCTATCACCTCACACCTGTTAGAATGGTTATTATTAAAAAGACAAGAGATAAGAAGTGTTGGCTAGGATGTGGAGGAAAGGAAATCCTTGTGTACTGTTGGTGAGAATGTAAGTTGGTGCAGCCACTATAAAAAACCGTATGGAAGTTCCTCAAAAAATTAAAAATAGGGCTTCCATGGTGGCGCAGTGGTTGGGAGTCCGCCTGCCGATGCAGGGGACACGGGTTCGTGCCCCGGTCCGGGAGGATCCCACATGCCGCGGAGTGGCTGGGTCCGTGAGCCATGGCCGCTGAGCCTGTGCATCCGGAGCCTGTGCTCCGCAACGGGAGAGGCCACAACAGTGAGAGGCCCACGTACCGCAAAAAAAAAAGAAAAGAAAAAGAAAATTAAAAATAGAATTACCATATGATCCAGCAGTCCCACTTCTGGGTATATATCCAAAGGAAATGAAAAAAAAATCTCAAAGAGATGCATGCACTCTCCTCTTTACTGCAGCATTATTCACAATAGCCAAGATACACACACACACACACACACACACAATGGAATATTATTCAGCTGTGAGTAAGGACATCCTGTTATTTGTGCAATATAGATGAGTCTTGAGGGCATTATGCTAAGTGAAGCAAGTCAGACAGAGGAAGAAAAATACTGTATGATATCACTTGTATGTGGAATCTAAAAAACCTGAACTCATAGAAACAGAGAGTAGAGTGGTGGTTATTAGGTCCTGGGGGGGCTGGGGGGTGGGCAGGGGAATGGGACATACTGGTCATATGGTACATACTTCTGGTTATAAGATAAATATGTTCTAGAAATCTAATATACAGCACAGTCATGATAGTTAATAATACTGTACTATATACTTGAAAGTAGCTAAGAGATTAAATCTTAAATATTCTAACCACAAAAAAGAATTAGCAATTAAAAGACATGATGCAGGTGTTAGCTAATACTAGGTGGTTATCATTTTGCAGTGTATGTGTATTAAATCAACTTGTCACCCACCTTAAACTTGCCCAAAGTTATATGTCAGTTATATCTCAATCAAGCTGGGAAAAATAAATTCAAAGAAAAAATTAATTAATATATATATTTTAAATATTTCTCAATTATCATTTCTAATATGATGTTTTAATATACAAAAACTATATGAACAAAAGTTATTCAGTGGTTCTTATCTTTAGGAGGATAAAATATTCTTGAGACCAAAAAGTTTTGAGAATTGCTCCATTAGACTGAACTTGATTCTTCAAGAGACAAATGAATCTAGTAATTTCTCTATAGGGAAGAAATATAATTACAAAGCTATAGCACACTTTTAATTCCAACTCCACTAAATTGTCAATGGAACTTTTAGATTTTATATGGGTGACAGAAAAAGAATAATAAAATTTCTTTTAAAAGTTTATAAAAGTCCTTTTAAGCCTTGATCCCCCTGTCCAGGCCTTGGGAGTTAGTGAAAGAAGGAACATTAAACAGCTAGATTGTTACTGGTAACTGTTTAATTGTATAAATTAAATGTGTCAACAGTAACAGTTAACGTAAGAGATTGGAGAAAATGATTTTGATAGTGGTCATGCCAATCATTCAAGGTGCTCAAACAAAGCATGGGAACATGTAACTTTATTTGTGTAGCAACTGATAAGATAAAATCAAGGGTGAACAAAACTCCTTTCATAATGTGTAGTGAATCATTAAAAATGAAATGAGCTTCTGAGCTCACCCTGAGTGCCTTGAGAGAGAAATAAAATGAGAGAAATAAAATTAAAATAAAGAAGAAATGATAAGGTAAGTAATACTGATGTACATTGTGTTGTGAAATATTATCTATATTTATATAATCATAGAAATGCCTAAATAATTATAAAAAGTATTAATTCATAAATGGCATTAGAATTCCCATAAGCAAAGTTTTCTACAATGTACATTTATTTAAATTTCAGGGATAGATTTTCTGGGTAAAAATAAAACGAAATATAGCAAGAATACTTTGCTTAATCATTTAATTGTTGAGGATTATGGTTCAAAATGCTTCTTTTAGAGGTGGGACTATAAAACCCAGAAAGGTTAAATGATATGGTCAAGGTCAGTATTTGATTTCCACTTGGTCCAAAGAACAATTCAAATTCAAAGAAAAGAGGTAAAATAGAAACTTTAAAAACACAGATAGATCACTCTAGACATTTTAGTCACAGAGTGTGCAGTTGAAGAGCAGTGAGAGTGCTGAACCCTTAAGAAACCAGTGGTAAGATAATAAAGTCCTTATTACAGAGCTATCACTTTGGATTATTTTTATCTCCTAGTTTTGGAAACTAGCTTTCATTTTTAATGTGTACATTCTTTTCCTACAGTTCTTGCATTTTTAAATAGAATTTTAAATTCAGAAAATCTAAATGTGACACTGGGCTTCACACTGAATCCTTATTGTAACAATATTTAGAGAGCATTCTCACAAGCTCATTAATGTAATATTCTGAGTATTTTTATTGTTAGATATTACTATAATAAAATAAAATTATGATTGAATCCCTGCTTTGAAGATCTTATGTTCACTAGGAGAGAACAAACTGAATTATATTTCAAGGTACCGTGTGCTAATAACTATGAGACACAGAGGCTCTATTACAAGAGTTTAGTGTAAAAATAGTGATAGAAGAATATTGGCGGCCACAGTGATCTTGGTAAATTAAAGATATGGAATCAAGCAAAATAACTTTATCTGCCAAAGAAAATGTCTGGAAGAAAAGGACATTTTCCCCAAATTCCATAATATATAATAAAGTAGAAAACTAACTGCCAATAGAGATAACAAGAGAATCAGAAGCTAATAACAGAACCTAAAAAGAAAATAAAAGAATATAAAACCTAAGATAACTCCAGTATAATGAGCTCTGGTCAAATCCTTCGTAGAAGGAGACATAGATTCTAATAGTTAGGCAGTATAACACATTGGGATTCTGGAGGTTCTTAGTGGATTGCTAAAAGAGTATAATAAAACAGAGCACTTGGTAGGCATGAATTTTATGTTACTTTTGGTGGAATTCTGAGCTTTTGTCATACTTAATTTCTGGGTCTCTGAGAACTACCTTAATCCAGAAGACCCATGAATCAGGTAATTTTCTCTGATATCTTACATTATCATTCTAAAAGTGATTTAAAAATTTTTTTATAGATCTTTATTGGGGTATAATTGCTTCACGATACTGTGTTAGTTTCTGTTGTACAACAAAGTGAATCAGCCATATGCATACATATATCCCCATATCCTCTCCCTCTTGACCCTGCCTCCCACCCTCCCTATCCCACCCCTCTAGGTCATCACAAAGCACCAAGGTGATCTCCCTGTGCTATGCTGCTGCTTCCCACTAGGTAACTATTATACATTTGGTAGTATATATATATGTCCATGCCACTCTCTCACTTCATCCCAGCTTCCCCCTCCCCACCCATGTCCTCAAATCCATTCTCTATGTCTACGACTTTATTCCTGCCCTGCCACTAGGTTCATCCGTACCATAATTAAAGTGTTAACCAAGCCAAAAGAGTACTAGGATTCCCCATCATAATTGGATGAGGTACATCTTAAGCACCTCTAATGCCACCAAGTTGCTTAGAGCTTGGAGAATAGCTAAGAAGACATAGTCTTGTCCTCAGGACATTTATATAGCTTTTTAACAACAAACATTAATTTAAAAAACAATTCAGAAATTATGTATGAGAAATGGAGTTAAATTCAAAACATGTAAGTGTGCAGTATAGATAACACATAATATTGATGGTGTCTGGGAAGGAAGAAAGCACAATATATTTTAAAATTTAGCAAGGTAGATTATAATAAAAGATTTATTTTGAAGTCAAAGATTTGGGTGAGATTCCCAGATTTATAGTTTTTCCATGTGCTGTCATGGAAGAGCTACATTCCTTCTGGCTCTCAATTTTTTATAAAGGGAATGTATTTTCATATGCCCAGACTTTTTGAAGATTTTTTGTGAATATCCAGAGATAAAACATGAGAACTGAAAGGTACTATAAGATATTAATTGGGCATCTGTATTTTAAGGTACTCGATTAAGGAGGTGCTGTGAGCCAAAAAAAAAAAAAAATAGGGAAAAGCTTATGGAGGAAGAAAAAAGGCATATTCTATAATATATAGTTCAAGTTTGGGAGTATTTATTACTTAACAAGCACAGTGCTTTATCCTTTATATTTTACTATCACTTATTTCCAATGAATTCCCATTTTAATTCAAAGTTAACATCTGCACTTTATACTTTTTGATATTGGTGTAATATAATTAAACACTGAGAAGAATCCTACTTCACAGTGAAAGATTTACTTACATTTCAGTATTATATCATAAAATAGTTGCAGCATTCCATCACATCATTGATGTATAAAGCGGAGTCCAATTTAGTAACTTATCATTAGGAATATGACTGTCATGCAGATTGGAATTCTCTGATGGTCAAAACTAGGACATACTCCCCCCACAGGCTGACCTAGATAGAAACTCAAATTATGATTATAATCAATTGTTTGTTTGGCAGAATCTGAAGCAGGAAAAGAGGAATGTTATAGTTTGAATATTTAATGGCAATAGACTAAGATGATGAGAATCATTTATTATGTTGGAGATTGTCTATACCTGAACTTCCCAAATCATATCACGATGGGCTGATAAAGAAAAATGATATGCTGTGTAAAGCATAATGTGTACTCAACAAATTCTAGAAATTAGAATTTGCTTTCCTGGAATTAGTGTTCCAGGAAACCCAGGTTCAGACTCTGGAATGGTAATACTGAAAAGGTTCCAGTTTCTCCTCACAAGATGTGTGGACATCTCTTTTGTGGCATGCTCAACATCTACAGGGAGGGGGAGCCAGGACAATCAGAATCAGTGAGATTTCAATTTGTGAGAACTGGTGGGAAGCAGAAATTAACTTCCTGAATTGTGAGCTATGGAGGTGGTACCTGACAGCTACTAAGGGCACCTGAAAATAAGGCAGACAGGAAAGCAAATGTGAGACAGGAAAAAAGAAAGACCAAGTTCTGATGATAGTATTGAATTCTTACATCAAGCAGTGTCTGAAGTCAACCGTACCTCTTAATTTTTAAGTTATATATACTTGTAAATTCTCTCTTTCCTCCCCCTCCCACTTCTAAACCAAACTGCAACCAAAACTAGCTTTACTGATTAACATGGGCAATATCTGGATAGGTTCCCCCAACTTTGATTCCACAGCTGCTTTTTGTGTGTTTCTATTACTGTACAACCCCTCTTAAGATCATCATATTCTTTGTATATATCAAGGTCATACATTATATAAAAGACAATACTTTGGGGCAGCACTTGCCCTTGTTATTAATCTCTTTGATATGATTTATCCCTTCTCTGACTCATTATGTTGGTCTTAAATTTATTTCTCGAGGGAATTTTGTTTTATTTGTAAGTTCTCCTCAACTTTTTCCCCCTGTACCACTTGCAGGAATAATAATGAATGCAATGAAATAGTTCCAACCATCTTCTTTTATGTCAATCTCTCTGACTCTATAGGGCACTTTAGGACTCTAGCACATATTCTCTGTATCTTAAGCACCATAACCAGTATCCGGCACCTAATAGGTTTGAAGGTTGTTGGACTTCATCCTAGACAAAATAATCAAATCTACTATTTTCTCTTGTTTTGGCTTTTGCTTTCTTTGGACTGCACATGTACTCAAACATTTGGTCTGCCTTTCTGTCTTCTCCCCGCAAGAACAGATGTTCCTGTGATGACTGATGTTTTTAAGAATATAGTAAAATTGTTAATGACTGGTATGGTATTATGGTTTTGAGTTTTCAATAGTCATTCCTATTGAATAAGAACTAATTTCAAAAGGATGAATATATAGTGGTGAAATTTAATTGAAGATAGTTTAAGACTATTAGCACTATTTGCCTACTCAAATTCTATCATTAAAGCAACTGTCTTTCCACCTTTTCCTTAAAATTGATTTCTCTTGCTTATCTTTTTTTCCCATCCCAACTGCAAGTATTTTACTTTTCATCCTTCTTGTGGTTCCTCTAGGGCCTCAATAATCAGTAAGTTTCATCTCATAAATAACTGTATTCTACTGAGGGTAACTGTCTGCAGCAAAGCATTGTATACACTGTTTCCTAGATTTGTGAAAAATAGGGCCGAGTTTAGTTAGTAAAATCTGCTGTGGGCATGAGTGGTTACTCATGTATGATAAATTTGCTCTTCCAGATTTAGCCAATGTTTGTATGAAACCATTAAGATGATCTGACTAGCATATATCTACATAGTCTTCAAGTGGCCAGAATTAGAAATTAAGACAGGAACTAGGAATTTTTAAATCTTCAGCAGATTTTTTTATTTAAAAAGTGAAACCTCAGAAACATATTTTACAAAGTTGAAATTTCAGAAATAAAACTTCCATTTAAAAAAATCTGTTTATACATACTCACCTCTACCCCAATAAGTTTCCAGTGGAGAAATACCAATAGTTTCTTTTAAAAGTTTTAATACTATCACATTAAAAATATCATTTTTTGGAGGTGGCAAATGTGGGATGCCCTGCACTTAAATATGAACTCTAGCTACTTAAAAGTTTAACTAGCTTGAGGTAGTTAGAATTAGTCAGAAAAAGGCTGACTGTCTTGTGTCTTATGGCAAACAAAATGCATATTCATTAACTAGCCTTTAGAACATATTTATTAACTGGAACCGCTAAGGCTTACCTCATTCTTAATGGTGTTAACAATGGTGTTACTTATTTCTATGTCCTATTACTACACGTAAAAATGCAACATATTACAGAAGCAGAACAACTTTGTTTTTGGTTCTAACAAGGGAAAAAAGTAAATATAATAGAATTTTATTCCTAATATAAGCAGTCAAAACCTTTCACTTATTCTGCAATTGTCACACATAGGTGTCTTTCCCCAGGGCTGGAGGTGAGGAATATTTGGTTGAAAGGAACATAGACGCATGAGTTTTCTCAGTACCAAGTCCTAATTCTACCACAATCACAATGAACTGCTTCTTGACATTTAAAGAAGCATTTCATTTCCAGAAGGTGGCGTTCTAGAACAGCTGGAAACGGGTTTGCTTCCATTTCAAACAAAGCAGAGGTGCATTCAATTAACATTCAAGTTATCAGAAATTCTGGAAACACAGAGTGGTTATTCAAGCCAAAAAAAAAAAAAAAATGTCCTGCTGTCCTTTCTTTGATAGCATTTAAAACTCCAAATATTTTTCTATGTCCATGACCTAAGTTATTGTCTGGGAAAACTAGTAATGCAACAGTTTAGATATTGCAGCATTAAAACAAAATGAATGAACAAACATAACAAAACAGAAAGAGTTATATAAATACAGAGAACAAAGAGGTGGTTGCCAGAGGGGAGGGGAGTTGGAGGAAGAAAGAAATAGGTGAGAAAGATTAAGAGGTACAAACTTTTAATTGCAAAATATGAGTCACAGGTATGAAATGTACGATGTGGAGAATATAGTCAATAACTATGAAATACCTTTGTATGGTGACAGATCGTAACTAGCCTTATTGCGGTGATCATTTTGATATGTATAGAAATTTCGAATTGCCATGTTGTGTAACAGGAACTAACATAGTGTTGTAGGTCAATTATACTTCAAAAACAAAACAAATTCATAGAAAAAGAGATCAGATTTGTGGTTACCGGACACAAGGGGTGGTGGAAGGGGGAGTTGAATGAAGGTGGTCCAAAGGTACAAATTCCCGGTTATAAGATAGGTGAGTGCTGGGGATGTAATGTACAACATGATTAATATAATTAACACTGCTGTACATTATATGTCAAAGTTGTTAGGACAGTGAATCTAAGAGTTCTCATCACAAGAAAAAGAATTTTTTTCTATTTCTTTAAATTTGTATCTACATGGGATGATAGATGTTCACTGAACTTGTGATAATCATTTCATGATGAATGTAAATCATTATGCTGTGTACCTTAGATTTATACAGTGCTGTATGTCAGTTATATCTCAGTAAAACTGGAAAAAAAAATAGACAAAGATATAAAGGGACATGGAAAACTAGGCCAGTTTTACATAAGAGTATATCAGCTTCTGTTTTCACTTTTAATAACATTCATTTATAAATGTATTTGAATAATATTTGATGCCACACAATTATATTATCTGAAAAATATATGCAAAACTATATAGTTAACTATGGAAAGTTTTGATTTCCCAGTGATTATTTAAAATATACCTGAAATTATAAAATCCTTGACCTGTAATAAGCATATGGAGAAGCTGAAAAAGAGTAAAAAATTAGAAGAGACATAAAAAAAATTTCTTCAGGGAAGGAGATTTCTGTTAATTCTTGAGTTTTCTAAAGAGAGATTTTAGAAACCTTTGCCTGGTGAAAATGTATGCAGCATCACAGAGGTAATGAAGTTTGACTACAGTAAATTGATCCATTTTCTATGCAGAGACAATTTGGGAACATTTGTGATCTTGTCTGAGATTATGAATATTTCCAGCACTTTTATTTATTTCTATCAGCAATAAGAATTTATTCAATGGTCAAAGGAAAATTATGTTTAGAGTGTCAAAGTTCATTTAAACTGTCAGCTAGTAGTTTTCTGAAAGAACTGGAAGTTTTAGTCATAATCATTTATATTCTGAGAACTATTTGTCTCTTTGAGTATTGTTGCTTGCCAGGTGTTATATTACACAAGCCACAAATGCATCACTAATATAACTGTATGTGACCATATTACAGGCTTACTAGAAAGCATATTTGAAATGCATCATGTAAAATGTATTTAGTAAAGCAACTAGTATCACAATGAATTATAGAACTATACACATCACACCCATTTGTAAAGATAATCTATCTCTGAATATGATAAACTAGAATTTACCTTAAAATAGTGTTGTTCCCAGAAAAATGGATGTAAGAAACATTCAGTTAGAAAGCTATGAAACAAAACTCTTTCAAATATTAACATTTGGAATTAAGCACATCGAATATTCAGATTCAAATCAATGTTTCCAGTTTTCAGACAAATATGAACACACATTACGACAATTCTCTAGGCAGGGTACAACTACTTATGTACAGGCAACAACTGAAGCTATAGAACTAGTACAGTATAAATTTTTAAATTTTGCTCCAAGATTGAAGTGAGGAGGGAACATTATATTTTCATGAAGTTTAACATAATTATATGCTGCATAATACAATTTTAAGACAAAATATAACAGCTTAAATAAATTTTATACTTGCTATAGACCAATACAGACTCTGTCAATAAGGTACTTTAATGGAAAAGTTTGAGAGAAATTGATGAGAAATTGATATAATAAATTATATTATTTTTCAGAATTGTATTCTCTTTCTTTACTTAAGCCAATTTAACATACAGTGTATGTTCATAAAGTTATGACATTAATTATATTAAAGAGTTACACTAAGAGTTCAGATTTTAAATACTCTTTAGTTATATCATTTATGGAGAGAGCTGTCTTTTTCAAGAAGTATTTTATTTGCTCCCCAAACAACTATAGAATATTGATATGGAATGCATTATTTTTACTCTATCTTTAAAGAGAGGCAAATCAATCAAGACAAAATGTCCCCCCACCCCACAAAAAAGTAAAAAGTAACCTGATATGGGACTTTCACTTCTGGCTATGATAGAGTAATGTTCACCAGCATTACAATTCTGCTGCAAATAACTCTGAAACCAGACAAAACTAGAATACAGAGAACCCAGGGCTATGATCATTGAGAGAAAGGACATTCACAAAATGAGGTCTACATTCATCCTAGCTTTTGCTGGGTATCACTTTCCAATTTAAGAAGTGGAGCCAAACACAGAACAGTAACCTCCCTGAGTAGAAGAAGTAAAGATTGGAGTTCTGGGCCACCAAGGTAGCTGTTATTTTCAGGAAAAGGGTACCAGAGAGAAGGCAGCTAGACAGAGACCTTTACAAATCTGAGGAAGTGTCCTCGAGTCTTTGTGTAAATTCTAAGCTGTATGTACATAGAGAAGAGATCCACAGACCTGGTACACTGCCACTGTAGAGCTATAAACCCAACAGAGACTGGGCCTGGCAGTTCTAGGATACATTATAGATCTCATTAGCCAGAGGGGAGAGGCATTGTTGAACATGCCAGGAATTCATTTGAAACTCCAGAATTGCCAAAACTTAGGAGCAGAGCTAGTCTATCCCCCTACTGTAATAAAGACCAAAATGATCAAGTTGAGACACCAGTAAAGTCCCTCGGCTGCCAGAGCAAAATTAAAGACTCTTCACAGTCTTATGGCATAATCCAGAAGATCTATAAATGTGGAACTAATCTATTGTGATAGAATTTGGGACCGTAATTGTGTCAGGGAGGAGAGGTGGGAATTGTTTTGGAAGGGCTGTGATGTAACTTTCCCTGGATGATGAAAATGTCCTATATCTTGACAGGGCTTTGGGTTAAACAGACCTACCTGTTCTTCAAAACTCACCAAACTGTGCAATTAATATCTATACATTTCACTGCATGTAAATTATGTCTCAAAAAAGATAATGTTAAAAAGAAATTTAAAAAATTTTTTAAAAAGAATTAAAAAAAAGATAATGTTAAACAAGGTAATAGAGAAAAAGAGAGGGCAATTTTTAAAGTTATGCTAAAAATTGTTATGGGATGGAAAAGGAATTTCCTGCATTGCTGTATTAATTCTGGCTTCAGAAGGTAACAAAATGAATAAAGGAATAAATGTCAATAACGGAAAAAAACCACCTTTTTTATGAATGCACGTAGTTAGTAGAAATAATACAATAAAAGTATGGAAATACAAAAAGACTCAGAAGCAGGATCAAGATCTATTGACAATGAATTCTTAAAATAAATGTATTGGGGGCTTCCCTGGTGGCGCAGTGGTTGAGAGTCCGCCTGCCGATGCAGGGGACGCGGGTTCGTGCCCTGGTCCGGGAAGATCCCACATGCCGCAGAGTGGCTGGGCCCGTGAGCCATGGCCGCTGGGCCTGCACGTCCGGAGCCTGTGCTCCGCAACGGGAGAGGCCACAGCAGTGAGAGGCCCGTGCACCGCAAAAATAAATAAATTAAATAAATAAATAAATAAATAAAAATAAATGTATTGGTGCTTAATATGTTCAAAAACAAGAGGATGTGAATAAAACACAGACTCTATAATACAGGAGAGTAAATATACATATATACACATTATAATACAAGGCAGAAAGTAGTAAATGCCTCAAAAGTTGATGATATGAGAGCAATATAATTTCAGAAGAACAAGAGAGGATATCAAGAAGGGTTTGGATGCCAAGGTAAATAAATATAGACTCAAAAAGGAAACTAGCCACCCTGATGTCCACGGTCACTGTCCTCTATAGTTGTAGCACAACGATATCCTCAAAGCCCTAAAAGTATCCACGTATTTCCCAAATGCCCACAATGTAATTCCAGTTTGATGATCACTAACCCTTATGCTTCAAATTCTAATCAGCTACCATACAGTAAAATACAACTTCAAATAATTTTCTTTGCTTTCAAAAGAACAGTTCAGCCAAATTTTGTCTTCTGGTCTCCCCTCCTCAGGCTTCATCCTTGAGATCTGCTCTCACCCTGGCAGCCCTATTAGCCGTAAGGCAGAATTTTCTCAGGCTGCTTCAGAGAGACAAACCCGAGCAACAGAAAAAGAGTGCATATTAAGCCCTTTGGTCTTGAATTTAAGAAAACGAGCAATTTACTTTAATTGACAAATTTGGGAATAGAGATGGAATACATGTTTTGGTTTTGGTTTTATTTTTTTTTTAATGTAGAGGAATCTTCTCATCATATTATGCTGAGGGGAAATAAAAGTCTGAATTCCTTTTAAAATCAATCCACTATTTCTTTTTGTGTACTCTATACATACTCTGAACATTAACTTTACATACACTTAACAAGCTAAGATAGTTTTTCAGTTGTTATTGTTTTGTTTTTTCCAGGATGGAAATTAGACTTTATAAAATGACATTTCAAGTAGTCCATGTATGGATCATAATTCTCAGCTTTATACCAAACTATGTGAAAAGTTGTAGTAGTCTATAATGTGTGAACCTGTGATAAAATGTTTATTAGAATGAATTTAATGATTATTGGCATCAATATTCAATGGATGAATTCTTCATTGTAAATATTCTCTGGAAATAATAATTCGAGAACAATTAAATTTTTATTCTAAATTTATGGAATATGAGTACTTTGTGCAATTTTTATTTTAAACATGCACCTAGAGATAGTGTGAATCTCTGATTCGATTTTTCTAAGTAACGTTAAGTAAAATTTTAGGGAAAATAATCATTTCAATCTGTGTATACTGTGGTAGTTAATGTAGTATTAACTTAAACTCTATAACAAAGACTCAGAACACAGCAGTATAAACAAGATAGAATGTTCTCTCTTGCATTTTCTCTCTTTTCTTTATAACTAAGGTAAGAATGAGAACCAGCAATTCAGCTTTACCATTGTCAGGAGCAGGTATCCATTTCCAAGGTGGCTACTCTATCCATCGTCATCTCCCAGGTGTGTGTGTGTGTGTGTGTGTGTGTGTGTGTGTGTGTGTGTGTGTGTTTTAAGAAGGAGGGGCAGACATGAGGGTCCACACACCATCCTTTTATGGGCACAACTGGAAAAATCACATATTTCACATTTCATTGAGTAGAACCAGTAATTTGCCCACATCTCACTGAAAGGGAGGCTGGGAAATGTAGCCTTTGACTGGCTGGCCATTTACTATGGAAGCGGAAAAAGACACTGGGACACAATTTGCAACCTGCCACCAAAAATCCAGGTGTGCACTTCTTCCCACTTACCTACCCCCTCTACACACACATACACCCAATATTATAAAGTCCCATTCGAAAAAAAAGAAAAAGAAAAAAGGAACAGTACAGTGTTGGAGGTATAGTGGTGAGCACAGCTGCCTTCCAAAAACATGGAATAGGAAAATAACAGCTGTCATTTTTCAAAGCAATGATCAAATACTACCAGATATGAATTTTAAACATTCCCTGCTCTGGCAGTGAAATAATTTCCTTAACTAGGTCCTGATTATATTATCTGGAAGAAATTTCTTTGTCCCTTGTCATTTATAGTTCCTGTTTTCTTTACTTTGGGATGTTTTTCTTTGTCCATTATTTCTATTACCATAAGGACTGGTTTGCTTGTGACAGTTCTGATTTATATGCATTGTCCTGGTGTAATATCAATATTGAATGAATGAATTACTTGTTCTAAATATGTGTCCCTTTCTCTCTTGAAAGTGTCTGAATACCTTATAATTATCTCTTTAAGAGAGAATTGCACTCTATTCTCTCCTTGGAGACTGTACAGGTTTCTGGGCTATATTCTGCAAGGCCAGTTGGGAGGCTTCTGGATTTGCTTCAAAGGTCAAACATGCATTGGTTTTTGCAGATCAATACAATCCCTAAAAAATTCAGTATGCTTTTGTTCTACTGACAGTCAGATCCACAGGTACATAACCATAACCAGAGATCTAATCCAGAGAATGTTCCTATGCTTACAGACTATCCTCTTATATTTTCTGGTTTCTTTGTTCAGAACACTTTTGCTTTCCCTCAATTTAGTTGTGTCTGCTTTGATGCTCTCTGAAAATATTAGCTGAGTTAAGAAAGCATCACCCTTAATCTAACCTTTGAAACTAGAATGGACCCCAATTAACAGAGATGTTTTAATGTAGGCACTTGAGGACACCAGAGGTTATTTACTAGTAAAGCTGCTACTTTAAAATCACGTCTCATGGGCTTCCCTGGTGGCGCAGTGGTTGAGAGTCCACCTGCCGATGCAGGGGACACGGGTTCGTGCCCCGGTCCGGCAAGATCCCACATGCTGCGGAACGACTGGGCCCGTGAGTCATGGCCGCTGAGCCTGCGCGTCCGGAGCCTGTGCTCCGCAATGGGAGAGGCCACAACAGTGAGAGGCCCGCATACCGAAAAAAAAAAATAATAAATAAAATAAAATAAAATAAAATCACGCTCATAACCAGCCCAAGTACATCTTGTCACAGAACTTTGCACGACAAGAAACAGCCAACCTATATAAACATTCTGTGATTTTTTAACATTCTGAGATTTTCAAACAATTCACAGAGGTTACATGTTCTTTTGTCAAGTAGTCCACCTTTTTAAGGATTACAAGTGACAGTTTTACCAAATGTTTTATCAGGACATAAGAAGGATCACTGGCTTTCCAGCCTGCAATATTGGTATTCTTGTCACCTACTACCCAACTCTTAGACCAATGCCTCATTTTTTTTTTTATTTTGGTAGAATTCCACTTCTAGTAACCGAATTACGTTTTATTTAAGAATAAGATGTTATTTTTTAAAAGCAAGAGAGAGTCTAAAATCCAGCATTTTAAACAGGATAGAAATGTGTGTCTCATAAAGTAATTCAAAGGTAGGTGGTTCATTACTGGCAGAACACTGTACACTTTCAACATGTGACTTCTGTCCCTAGATTCAGGGAAGGTATTCAACGTTTGCCATCTCATAGCAACTATAAAGTATCACAGTATTGTATGATCTGTCATTTTAAGGACAAAAACCAGAAGTACCAAATATAATATCTGTTTAAATTCTATTATCTAAAAAAACAGACACATGGTCATACCTTTCCATAAGGGAGGCTGAGAAAGGCAGTCATTAATTGTATATGTGACCAGTTGAAACTCTACTATTAGAAAGAGGTGACCAGATATTGGGCAACAACTCACAGTCTGACACACTATTGTGTTATTCAAAAACAAATCTAACTATTTAAAGCAGGGAAGAAAGATTTAATACAGAGAATAAAGTACTTTCAAAATTAATAGCAGGAATAGCCAAAGTTGTGGGCTCTGGACTGGAACACAACACTACAGAACTGACACATCCAGGGACTGAGGCCACCACTGGAACAACTGAGTATGCACATTCCACTTTAAAAGCAATTCCATAATCAGAAAGCTGGGAACTAGCTGTCATCGCTACTTTTGCAACAGCTGCCTCTCAACATGGAGGGAAGTGGATAACGTACACTGGAGTATTGCTTTAGAAACCAAGATCTTGCTAGTAGAAAAAAAAAATCCAAAGCAATGCCAATATTCTTTGCTTCCACCTTCTAAAATCTGTGCAAATACATTTTACTGGTAGAACCTAATTCTCTCCCTGACTCTTGGTTGCAAAGGCACATGGGAAATACCACTTTAAGCTTTTCAGAAACTTTAGTCAGACACACACATGAAGAAGAAGTGTGGAATGGTGTTTAATGAATCAATCCACGGCACCACCAGTGCTATTAATCAACAACAGGCACTCCAGCAGAGCAGATATTGTTAGTGTTATTTTATTCCAACTGAATACTCTAAATGAACCTTTCGTCTGTGTCTATTCTTTAGTAACTGAATCATCATTTAAAATAAAATAATTGGATTAATTTCTCCAAAAAAAATGTCAAGAAACTCAGCTTGTGTAAGGTTTGGACATATCAATATCAATTTCTCAGTCCTGTATACTAGACTTTAAACAAATACTATTTTTAAAGGTCTGAAAGTTCTATCTGTATAAAGACTTCATGTTCTATTAATTCACTTTTCCCCTTCTCCCAAGCTAAAGTGAATGAAAGATAAGCAATTTACTTTTAATATAGTAGCAATGTAGCTAGCATTTAATTTCAAAAAAACTTAATAGACATTTCCCTTTATTTGTCAGTTTGCTAATATTTGAAATAGGAATATGCAAATAACTTTATCATATCTGCAACTGCCTTTATTTGTTTTTCAAAGAGGTGCTAGCTAGATTCAGGTCACTCTACTAGGAAACAAAGTGAGGGGTAGAAAGTTGTACTATACCCTCCATGATAGCAGGGACCTTGCCAGTCTTGTTCGTGACACTATACCCAGCACCAAGCACTGCTAAGCACCCACTAGATACATTTTAAGAATTCTTGACTTAGTAAGTGAGGTTCTACTTTCAAAACAGTTTATACAAATAATATTAGGAAGATAATGAGGGGTAAGGAAAATGCTGAGCATATATAAAACACACATGTAGCTAGTCTCAAGGCTGTGGATCATAACTCTTTGTAGTCAATTTTCAAGATGACTGTTAAATTTTATCCTGCTGGTAAGGTCACTGTTGAAGATTCTTTCTCAGGTCTGAGGCAAGACTGCAGACTGACCAGTAGGGACACTTACAGAACTTATCTTGGAATGAGTGTTCTGAAAATTAAGTCATTTCGAACAAATAAATTATCTTTACTATAGAGTGGGGGGGGGAACAATACATTTAATCAGATATATGTACTTGGACATTGATTTCTTAATCCAACAAGCAGGAAAGTTTTAGGAGGCTATTCACCAAGCCACTTAAAACTCTTGTTTCTAACATCTTTTTAAACTTTGCCTCAAAACAAAATGCATAGACAAAATAACCTAAAGTAATGTTAACACAACACCAAGAAAATGAAATAAACTGACACTGTAAAGATTGTCTTTTTTTCCCAAAAGATGTGCAATTTCAGTTTTGAAGCCTGATCACTTTGTCTTAAATGTTTGTCTAGAAAATGAGTAGACTACTATGTAGAAGAGAAGGCTTTACTTGTTTAAGTAGTAGGCATAGAACAAAGTCATGGAAAAATAAATTGTAGAAATGGCATGGTTGTCCATCTGATTTTATTTTTAATTAAAAGATCTACTAAAATAGGTATGCATACATATTAAGTAAGGAAATAGATGGTATTGAAGTGCATATTTTCAAAGAAATCGAAGTACAAGGAACATTTTGGCACCTTTCTTGTTAATAAATAATGACTATCAAACTGTGTTAACACTAATCTTTCAGTTTTTCCAAGATTAGATTGTCCCTTTTCAAACAGTCCAGCTATCTTAGCTTCTCCTCCAAAATGCACGAGTCTACCATAAGAGATTTGTAGGTACAAAAATTTCCGATTTTTCAAGGATTTATTTTCTTAAAAATCAGCGATATACTTTAGGAATTAATTTAAAGAGAGACTAAATGTTTAGCATAAATGTATTGAAAAAAATCACTACATGTAAAGTGATTTTTAAGCCCCTCTACCTCTCCAGAGTTCCAAAGTTAAGAATTACAATCTAAGCTATTATTAAAATATAAAGGTGCAAACATTTCCATGTATCACCACTGTCCATTTCTACTTAAGCTTCCACTCTGTCTTGACCTCTCACACCTGTGTTGCACTATAAGGAAAGGAGTGCAAGGGGGAATGTACAATTTTGTGACTTTCATGTTATAAATAGCTTTTCCTAAGCAGCGCTGAAAGTGAATGTAATTTTTAATTTTCTGTTGTCTGTCCTTCCATTCAAGATATCAATCTTAAAAAAAAAACACTAATATAAAATTAAAAGGAAGGAAAAAAGAGAAAAGGATGAGGATCCTATTATTTATCTTAGTAACAAAAAAGTTACCTGATATATTTTTGGTTCCTAAAACTTTCCCCAGTGAAGCAAACACGCTTCTGGCTGAACCTAGTTCCTGGATCCAACTAGATAATTTTATGTGTTGCCCCCAAATCTCCACACATTGTTCATTATCAACAGCAACATACCAAAACAACAGCAAACTATCCACATCTGCTTTCTTGCTAACCTTGTAAATATTCCTTTTTATTTCTGTTTCTTTCAAATATGTTTAGATAATAAAAATTATTTTTTAAGACTTTTTTTGAGGTGGACCATTTTTAAAGTCTTTATTGAATTTGTTACAATATTGCTTCTGTTTTAGGTTTTGGCTTTTTGGTCACGAGGCATGTGGGATCCTAGCTCCCCGACCAGGGATTGAACCCACACCTCCTGCACCAGAAGGCAAAGTCCCAACCACTGGACCACCAGGGAAGTCACCTAAAAATTATTTTTAAGTTGAAATTTACTATGGATTCTGAGCTTGAACCAAAAAAAAATTGACATTTTCCTAAACTAGAAAAAAAATGAGCATATTAAATCCTAATTAAGTAAAGAAAATAACATAGCAGTTAAACTCACAGAAGGGCTAGAGTAGCATTTTCAAGGGCTCAACTCTGCTTCTTTGAACTGAAACCACTGGTCCCCCTGTCCCCATCCACTCCCACATTCAAAGGCATGATAACATGAGCAAAAGTACTTTGAGGGGAGATATGTTTACCCTACACAGTTTTTTTCAAATACATATTTTTGTTTGCATATTGATGTTCAATGTCTTCTGGCACAAAATCTGTTCAGCACAGAGAAGCTAATTCATCGTTAGGTTTTTGGCTTAAATCCTGCATTCATTATGTAAACTCCTTTTTTCCACATAACCCTCCAAGGTTTGATGAAAATAGATTCCTAAACATGTCCAACCTGCCAAACAGGAATAAAAGCTTCCAGTAGAAGCATACCGCTCCTTTAAAATAGGAGTGTTGTAGCTTGTATAAGCATATTTCACTCTTGGAAAGAAATGAGATCACGTTTCGTTTCAGGAAGATGTATGCTTCAGGTAAGAGACTGAAACAAACTTTCTATACTTAACTGAAAACATAGGAGAATATTTGAATTCAAATGTATTGCTGAAGTGAAGTAGCTCTTTAATTATATTGCAAAACTTAAGTGGTAGATGAGTTTCAATTCTCAGTAGGTTTCTAAATATTTTCCAGAAGATAGATCTTTCCTGAAGAACTGACTGCACCTTGATTATGCCTTCTCTTCCCCTCTCCTTCCTTCTCTCTCTCCGACTGACCCCACTGACTGCACTGAGATCATTTCCTTTATATCATCTCTTAACTGCTCACTTTCATGTCTGTCTGAGTCTTGGGCCAATTAGTCATGTCTGCTGGGAGATATTTTCTTTGTGCACATTTTCTTCAATGTCTTGAGCCAGTGCCTGTAGTCTATACACTGTGCGCTGCTGATGACTCCAGAAAGAAATTCTTATTAAATGAAGGGTGGATATTCTTAACAAATGGGCTCCAAACTGACAAGAGTTCCTTCTGAGGAAGCAGCTGCTTTCTTTCTGTTCTGTTACTCCATACGGGGTTCCTGCCCTGTTCTGTCTGCCTATCTCTGTACTGGCAGCTCATGAAGGCCAATACAAACAGGGTATGGGACCCAACTGTCCCCTTACATTCTTACCTGGCAAACAACTACATTTCTGCTACTTGAGTTTGAAGATAGAAATGATAGGCCCCACTTTAAAAAAAAAAATCATAATATACATGTGATACCGTTAAACTTTTAAAATGAATTATCTGATTATCTAATTGCAATACTGTATATCCAGTAACAGACAGAGAGAGGTTCAAGAGCACGTTGCCTACGTTATAAATAACATCATCTACGTCATTAATAGCATGCAGAGCTTGGATTCAAATCAAGGTTTTCTTATTCCAACTCAAGGGCTCTTTCCATGACGTATTACTCATACTGCCATTTACACAACATACAAAGCAAGTCTGTGAAATGAGCAGAAGGAAAAGAGTATTGTGATTGAGCTGGGAAAATAAAACAAGATAGCTTTCTTCATCCAGCTCCTATAGAAAAGGATCATATTAAGTAGGTGAGTTCACAGATGGAATGATGTTGCCTGGATGAAACTTCAGGCCCTGATTTCATGTTATTTTCTGTCGGAGCTGGAATTGTTTTGGTCGTGAGGAAGCCTTCCTTAAGTAAGCAAAAAAGCAGAGTATAATTCTCTTGGAGCTTAGAAAGAAATAGCCATTTCCTATATAGAAAAGTATTGCATTGTATTTCTAACTAAATTACTACCTTTTTTTCTTAATTTATGATCTGATGAAATGATATACCATAATCATAGCAGAAAATGAATTATCATTATTTAGGTATAAATCAATTTTAACTGCTATCAGCCATTAGCAATAGTCCTTTTATGACACAGTTTTCCATTTTAAGTTATTATCCTTTATTTTTTTGTTGGATGTAATATTTTCAAGAATTATTTTCAGCTACAGAATAAGGGTAATGTGTATCTTTGAACTTCTCTTGCACAAAATGCTTTTCTTGACCACTTTATTTTGTATTTCTAAATATTTTCCAACTTTATTGTGATTCTTTTTCTTCTTGAGTTATTTAGAAATGTTTTTAAGTTGAAAACATGAGTTCTTTTGTAAATTATCTTATTTTTACTAATATTTAACTAAATTAGGGTCAGAGAGAATAGTCTATGTCATACTGACTTTGAATTATGCTAAAAGTAGCCAAATATACCATCAGTTTTCTTAAGTTATACATGTCCTTGAAAAGAATATGTAATTTCCATTTACTGAATGCAATATTCTATATACATTCATTACATCAAGCCTGTTAATTTTTTTCAATTTTTTATATGCCTAATGATATTTTTGTCTAATTGATCTATAAATCATGTGGGGTTTTTATTAAATCCTTCCATTATGAAGGTGGATTTGTCAGTTTCTCTTGTATTGATAGAACTATGATGTGTTGTCTTATAAATTTTGAAGGAATTATTTTTAGTACATATCTGAGATACCCATCGGGTGAATTGAATCTTTTACTTCTATAAAATGCTCCTCTTCACCTCCAGACGTTTTTTTGGGGGTGGGGTTGTTTGGTTGATTGATTTGTGGTTGTTTTTGCCGGTAAGCCTGTTTTAAATATAACTACACCCGGTTTCTGTTGTTGCTGTTCTTACTATTAATATTTGCCTGGGATATCTTTTTCCATCCTTTTAATTTTAAACAATACTTATCCTTGTGTTTCTGATATGTCTCTTTAGCTTTTTCCCCCGTTTTAAAAACAATGTAACAATCCAGATATTCTATATAATATATTCAGTCCATTTACATTTATGGATTTCTGAAATACACTTTTTCATTCCTACCATCTTAGAGAATGTTTATATTTGTACCATTTCCTATGTTTTTCCTGTCACCATTGGACCCTCTTCCTAATTGATCAAGTGTTGTTGCTGGTTTTCTGGGGTTTTTTTCATTTGTTTTTCTCTTTCTACTTGTAGGAAGATACACCCTCTATTATCTTAGTGGTTATATCTAAAATTTTAACATGAATTCTTGAAAAATCGAGTTATCTATATCTATACTTCCTCCTAGACAATACAAGCAACTTAAGAAACCTGGATCACCCGATCCCAATTTATATAGCCTTGTGGTCTAGTATTTAATTATATCTAATTTATTTTGATCTCTATATTTGAAATTATTACTATTTGTAGAGCCAATATTAGTTTAGAACTATCAACATATTTACCACAATCTGTATTCACCATTCCTTTCTGAGAACATGATCTTATTTTGCTCTGCTTCTTGAAAGACAGGCTTACCTTCCTCATCAGATTTTTTTCCCGATCATACTGGCTTCCTCTTTTGCTGTGATATTTTTGCTTAGTTCACATTCTAATTACCTTCTTAAAATTGTGCATCTTTGAATAGGAGACAAAGATGATTCTGAGACAGCTAATTCTTGAAGGACTGTGTGTGAGGGAAACCAGGAAACTAGCTGTGTGAGCAGTTAGCCTGGATTCAGATCTGTGTTCTACACTTTCTTATTAACAATCTACCTCTTGGGTAGGCATCCTCTGGGACAGAAAGACATCTACCTGTCTCACAGTGAAGGTCGGAATGTCATGGTTAGATGGACCAAAGGTATTTGTTTGTCTTCAACTGATTGAAATCAGTGTCACCACATTTTTCTCTTCTATCTTTTCAGACTGATATTCTCTAAAAGCATCCATGGTGGCGGGGGGAGGCAGGGTCTGCACACATGCTCACTCAGCAGCCCTTGTCCTCAATTACTTGGAGAATTCTCTTTCTTAGGGTCTTCAAGATGATGGTCTTCTCCCACAGTATTAATTCTATAAGCATCAGATTGGTTACTTCTTCATTCTGTGTGTGTGCACACGTGTGTGTGAGTCTATATATTTGTGTATACACATACAAGTCTGTGTATTCTACCTTCAAGAAGAAAAAGGTGAGAAATGAGTGATATGTGTGTTTTCCTTTGATCTATCCTCTCACCATCTGGCCTCTGTTTGAACCCCCTCAGATGTGCCTTGACTATTTTCTAGCTTCTAAGGAGCTTTCAATTTATCCAAGTTTAAGGAACTAAAATGGAATAATTCCATACACCCATACCTAGTTTCAGATTATCAAAATACATTATTACACACACATACGTGCATGCACATATGACCATGCATGCTCGCATACGTGTGCTCACACGTGCGCATGCGTGCACACACACAAATCCTTAGCAAAATCTTCTGTCAGGAGATTTTTTCATCTTTGTCTCAAACTTATGGTGATTTTTATATAAGAATTCTGTACACTCTCAATGCAATGCACCATTATTAGCCACATTCTGCTACTGCTTTATAGCTCATTATTTTCACTTGGTTGGCACTCAGACTTGAAGAAGGAAAAAAAAGCATCTTTTTCTAACATGCATATAACATTCAAAATTACCTGCCTATATGGTTTTTAATACTTTCAGCACCATCCACAGACATATCGCCAGTATCTACCGTGGTGACTGATCTAGTAGAATATGTATTCCATCAACTTTTATTTTATGAATAAAAGGACACAAACTCTGATTGCCCCAAAAAAGCAGAACATACACACAGAGGCATAATTTTTTTCTGATCTTAGAGACAGAAAGTAAGGTACAGATCTTTCCTATACCTTCATAAGACTTACCTTAATTTTCCCTTTCACTGAGTGTTCCCATAGCTGGCCTTTTTACAGGTAGGAAAACAATCAACTTTAGTAAATTGTAATTTTGCTGTTTGTATTAATTTTCATTAATTTGTATTAATTTCCAATGACTTTGCCAACTAAGCATCTTTGCTATTTCAAATTATTTTTAAACTTCTACTTGAGAGTTACCAAATAGTTTTCCACTGCTAAATGTAACAACAGAATAATACATATACTATTTCTTAAAATCATAAAACTATAAGTAGCATCCAAAATAAAAATCAAGACTAAAAACCTTCCTGATATATATTTTGAAAGAACAGTACTTGGTTTGCTAATCTTTATATTTCAATACCATATAATTAGTTTTCACCCCATGCATTAATTTTACAAGTTACTACAAATCAATGATGTCTTATACTAGTTTTCTAAAAGATTACATCAAAATCACTGGCATCAAGAGTGGTTTGCTGAGTTGATCCTTAAAATATAATAATCTTCTTTTTCTGATGAAAAGAGTTGATTCCAACTCTTCCACTTCCTATTTATATAGGAACTCTGCAAGATGTTTACATTCTTTGTGCCTCAATTTCCTCTGAAATGAAGATAATAATAATGCCTATTCAAAAGACTGTCATGAGGCTTATGTTTTGTATGAGGATTAAAGAGGTTAAAAGTAGAAAGCACTTAGATAGACCAATACCTTACACATTCTGAGTTAGAACTCAATAAATGTTTGCAAATGTAACTATTAAATTACACTTTTTCTTCCTATTCAGCATTTTCTGGAACATATTCTAAGGGACAATCTTCCAGAAAATACTGAGTGTGACTGGAAGAGGTGTGGCCATGTCTGGGCTTTCCATTCTTCTGTTAACAGGACGTAAAGTTAGGTTCACGGTTCAGTCTGTGCTAATCCTAGTACTTCATCCTTTGCCTACCACCGACCCCTGGGATTTACCCAAAGGATGTGCATACAATTCAAGCTTGTCAATCAAATTCCTGCTTACAATTTTTAAAAGTACATCATTTGCTATGCAGAAAGAACATGTTTCCCAGAAGCCTCCACCCATATTCCCGATCCTGGAGGAAAAATGCATTTACTGTAGAAAACACAGAAGCCAATATACTGAGAAAGGAAGAGACTCAAGAGAAAGAAAGAGAGGCTTGGGATTTACCCAAAGGATGTGCATACAATTCAAGCTTGTCAATCAAATTCCTGCTTACAATTTTTAAAAGTACATCATTTGCTATGCAGAAAGAACATGTTTCCCAGAAGCCTCCACCCATATTCCCGATCCTGGAGGAAAAATGCATTTACTGTAGAAAACACAGAAGCCAATATACTGAGAAAGGAAGAGACTCAAGAGAAAGAAAGAGAGGCTTCGTTGTGACAGTGTTCATGTCCTCAATTCACATCACATTCCCTCCTGTATTGACTTCTGCCATTTGTGACCAAGAGTCCTGACCAAAACAAAAATCCTCTTAAAAAGTATCCTGAGTAAATTAGTTTTAAAAGTACTGCAAACTATAGCCCCTTCTTGAAATTCTACAAAGCACACTATTTTATCACAAAGCATAGTAAAGCTTCTATATATCAATACTTCTAGAAGAATTTTTTTTTAAAAGTCAGGCCTACCTTAGCATAACTCAGCATCTCTCAAACATACCTGGACATTTTTCCTGACAGCTTCTTGTAGCAAATGACAAACTAGTGTTTCACAGAATAAACCTGTGTTTCACAGTGGTTTTGAGACCACAGATATAGGAGTCTCATTATTCCACATTATAGATCTTTATTCCCTATATAAAGATAGTTGCGGCGAGTGGGGGCTACTCTTCGTTGCAGTGTGAGGGCTTCTCATTGCAGTGACTTCTCTTGTTGCGGAGCACGGGCTCTAGGCGCGTGGGCTTCCGTAGTTGTGGCACGTAGGCTCAGTAGTTGTGGCTAACGGGCTCTAGAGTGCAGGCTCAGTAGTTGTGGTGCACGGGCTTAGTTGCTCCGTGGCATGTGGGATCTTCCAGGACCAGGGCTCGAACCCGTGTCCCCTGCATTAGCAGGCGGATTCTTAACTACTAAGCCACCAGGGAAGTCCCCTTGGCAGGCAGATTCTTAACCACTGCACCACCAGGGAAGTGCCCCTTTTTTGTTTGTTTGTTTTTTGCTGTCAGAAACCAAGAAAGAGCTAAAGAGGATTATCCTTAATAATAAGAAAGTCAGGTGCATATTGTGGGGCTGGACAGGCACACAGGGACAAAGTGGGGGTGTCCTTATGAGGGACTGACGAGCCTGGCAAACAGTCCCTTCCTGCTCCTGGGCCTCCCCTGGCGGTTTTGAGGAAGAGGGTGTGCAGGTTCCTTTGAGGTGGTCCTTGGCTGGGAGGACTGTAATTCGTACTTAATGGTGCTAAGATTTTTTTTATCCAAATGACTAACCAGGTGTGCCTACCCCATCTATTAAGTAACCCAATATTTTCTCCATGTCTAACTTAAACTAAAAGTGATATATGCTAGGGTTTGTTCATGTATTTTCTCTTCTGCTTCTTTGATGTGTAAGTCTAAAACTGCTCAATTTCTACACTGTTTTAACCATTGTGTCTTTAAAAGGTGTATTATTTTTCAAATTCCACTAATATTTTTTTCTACCCTTTTCTTTACCAAAAGTGCCTTAGAATCAGCTTGTCAATTTCCCAATTAAGGGTTTTGAATTAAGTTTATAAATTCTTCCAAAGTTTATTTATATTTTTACAACTTTATAACTTCTCATGTTGAATATTATGTCTCCATATATCCTAAGGAGTTAACACATTATCCATACATAAATATATCATCTCTACATAATAATGCTATTCTCCTTTCTAATGGTTACATCCTCATTTATCTTATTTTATTAGATAGAAGTCCTAAAATAATTTGATAGAAGGAATAATTATCCTATTCTTGATTTGAAAGAGAAAGCTCATAAGCGTTTCCTCATTAAACAAAATTTGGTTGTTAGTGTGTAAAAATTATTTTTTGTATTTTTAAAGTATTTTCTATTCACTCATAGTTCACCATTTAAAAAATCATGAATGGGGCTTCCCTGGTGGCTCAGTGGTTGAGAGTACGCCTGCCGATGCAGGGGACACGGGTTCGTGCTCCAGTCCGGGAAGATCCCACATGCCACGGAGCGGCTGGGCCAGTGAGCCATGGCCACTGAGCCTGCGCATCCGGAGCCTGTGCTCTGCAATGGGAGAGGCCACAACAGTGAGAGGCCCGCGTACCACAAAAAAAAAAAAAAAAAATCATGAATGGATAAAAAAATTAAATCCGAAAAAGTTTTTTGCTACTATGATTTATTAATGAACTATTTATTAGAAGATTCAATCTTGGAAAGATGAAAAGGAAAAACATGTAAAATATAAGTATAAAATTTAATAATAAATTGAGTTGGTTACAAAATCCCAGAGGGGGCCATTAATTCACCACTAAAAAAGTATACATGGTGGGGGACATTCAACGGAGGAATAAGGTGTGGAGATCACCTTCCTCCCCACAAACACATCAAAAATACATCTACATGTGGAATAACTCCTACAGAACACTTACTGAACCCTGGCAGAAGACCTCAGACTTCGCAAAGGCAAGAAACTGCCCACATACCTGGGTAGGGCAAAAGAAAAAAGAAAAAACAGGGGCTTCCATGGTGGCGCAGTGGTTGAGAGTCTGCCTGCCGATGCAGGGGACATGGGTTCGTGCCCCGGTCTGGGAAGATCCCACGTGCCGCAGAGCGGCTGGGCCCGTGAGCCATGGCCGCTGAGCCTGCGCGTCCGGAGCCTGTGCTCCGCAACGGGAGAGGCCACAACAGTGGGAGGCCCCCGTACCGCAAAAAAAAAAAAAAAAGAAAAAAGAAAAAACAGAGACAAAAGAATTGGGACAGGACCTGCACCTCTGGGAGGGAGACGTGAAGGAGGAAAAGTTTCTACACACTAAGAAGCCCCTTCACTGGCGGACGGGGGGTAGGGGTGGGGAAGCTTTGGAGTCAAGGAGGAGAGCACAGCAACAGGGGTGCAGAGGGCAAAGCAGAGAGATTCCCACACAGAGGATCACTGCGGACCAGCCCTCACCAGCCCGGGCGGGTGGGGGCTGGGAGCTGAGTCTCGGCCTTCGGAGGTCAGACCCCAGGGAGAGGACTAGGGTTGTCTGCGTGAACACAGCCTGAAGGGGGCTAGTGTGCCACAGCTAGCCAGTAGGGAGTCCAGGAAAAAGTCTGGACCTACCTAAGAGGCAAGAGACCATTGTTTCACGGTGCTCTAGGAGAGGGGATTCAGAGCACCGCCTAAATGAGCTCCAGAGATGGGCGCGAGCCGCGGCTATCAGCGCAGACCCCAGAGACGGGAATGAAACCCTAAGGCTGCTGCTGCAGCCACCAAGAAGCCTGTGTGCAAGCACAGGTCACTATTCAAACCTCCCCTCCCCAGAGCCTGTGCAGCCTGTCACTGCCAGGGTCCTGAGATCCAAGGACAACTTCCCCATGAGAACACATGGCAAGCCTCAGGCTGTTGCAACGTCATGCCAGCCTCTGCCGCCGCAGGCTCGCTCCATGTTCCGTACCCTTCTCTCCCCCCGACTGAGTGAGCCAGAGCCCCCTATCAGAATCTATTTAACCCTGTCCTTTCTGGGTGGGGAACAGACGCCCTCAGGAGACCTACAGGCAGAGGCAGGACAAAATCCAAAGTTGAACCCCAGGACCTGTGAGAACAAAGAAGAGAAAGGGAAATTTCTTCCAGCAACCTCAGAAGCAGAGGATTAAATCTCCACAACAACTTGAAGTTACCCTGCATCTGTGGAATGCCTGAATAGACAACGAATCATCCCAAAACTGAGGTGGTGGACTTTGGGAACAACTGTAGACTTGGGATTTGCCTTCTGCATCTATTTTTGTTTCTGGTTTTATGTTTATCTTAGTTTAGTATTTAGAGCTTATTACCATTGGTAGATTTGTTTACTGATTTGGGTGCTCTCTTCTTTTTTCTTAATACATATATATATTTTTACCCTTTTTCACTTTTTGTGAGTGTGTATGTATATGCTTCTTTGTGTGATTTTGTCTGTATACCTTTGCTTTTACCATTTGTCCTGGGTTCTGTCTGTTTTATTTATTTATTTATATATTTTTTAGTATAGTTTTTAGTGCTTGTTAACACTGGTGGATTTGTTTTGGGATTGGTTATTCTCTTCTTTCTTTCTTTATTTCTTTTTTATTACTCTTTTTTTATTTTTAATGATTAAAATTTTTTTATTTTAATAAGAGTTTTATTTTATTTTATTTTATTTCTTTTGTTTTTCCTGCCTTTTCTTCTGAGCCATGTGGCTGACAGGGTCTTGGTACTCCAGCTGGGGGTCAGGAATGAGCTCTGAGGAGGAGGAGCTGAGTTCAGGGCATTAGACCACCAGAGACCTCCCACCCCACGTAATATCAAACGGTGAAATCTCCCAGAGATCTCCATCTCAACACTAAGACCCAGCTCCACTCAACAAACAGCAAACTACAGTGCTGGACACTCCATGCCAAACAACTAGCAAGTCAGGAACACAACCCCACCCTTTAGCAAAAGGCTGCCTAAAAGCATAATGAGGTCACAGACACCCAAAAACACACCACCACATGCAGTCCTGCCCACCAGAAAGGCAAAATCAAGCCTCATCCACAAGACCACAGACATCAGTGCCCTCCACGAGGAAGCCTATACAACCAACTGAACCAACCTTAGCCACTGGGGGCAGACACCAACAACAACAGGAGCTACGAACCTGCAGCCTGTGAAAAGGAAACCCCCAAAACAGTAAGTTAAGCAAAATTAGAAGACAGAGAAATACACAACAGATGAAGGACCAAGGTAAAAACCCAGCAGACCAAACAAATGAAGAGGAAGTAGGCAGTCTACCTGAAAAAAAATTCGGAGTAATGATAGTAAAGATGATCCAAAATCTTGTAAATGCAATGAAGAACATACAAGAAATGTTTAACAAGGACTTAGAAGAGCAAAAGAGCAAACAAACAATGATGAATACAATAAATGAAATTAAAAATTCTCTAGAAGGAATCATTAGTAGAATAACTGAGGCAGAAGAACGGATAAGTGGCCTGGAAGATAAAAAAGTAGAAATAACTACCTCAGAGCAGAATAAAGTAAAAAGAAGGAAGAGAATGGAGGACAGTCTCAGAAACCTCTGGGAAAACATTAAACGCACCAAAATTCAAATTATAGGGGTCCCATAAGAAGAAGAGAAAAAGCAAGGGACTGAGAAAATATTTGAAGAGATTATATTGAAAAATTCCCAAACATGGGAAAGGAAATAGTCAATCAAGTCCAGGAAGTACAGAGAGTACCACACAAGATAAATCCAAGGAGAAACACGTCAAGACACATATTAATCAAACTATCAAAAATTAAATACAAAGAAAAAATGTAAAAAGCAGCAAGGGAAAAGCAACAGATAACATACAAGGGAATCCTCATAAGGATAACAGCAGATCTTTCAGCAGAAACTCTGCAAGCCAGAAGGGAATGGCAGGACATATTTAAACTGATGAAAGGGAAAAACCTACAAACAAGATTATTCTAAACAGCAAGGATTTCATTCAGATTTGACAGAGAAATTAACCTTTACAGACAAGCAAAAGCTAAGAGAACTCAGCACCACCAAACCAGCTTTAAAACACATGCTAAAGGACCATCTCTAGGCAGGAAACACAAGAGAAGGAAAAGACCTACAATACAAACCCAAAACAATTAAGAAAATGGTAATAGGCACATACATATCGATAATTACCTTAAATGTAAATGGATTAAATGTTCCAACTAAAAGACACAGACTGGCTGAAAGGATACAAAAACAAGACGTGTATATGCTGTCTACAAGAGACCCACTTCAGACCTTGGGCGACATACAGACTGAAAGTGAGGGGATGGAAAAAGATATTCCATGCCAATGGAAATCAAAAGAAAGCTGCAGTAGCAATTCTCATATAAGAACAAAAAGAATTTAAAATAAAGAGTATTACAAGAGACAAAGAAGGACACTACATAATAATCAAGGGATCAATCCAAGTAGAAGATATAACAATTGTAAATATTTATGCACCCAACATAGGAGCACATCAATACATAAGGCAATGCTAACAGCCATGAAAGGGGAAATCAACAGTAACACAATCATAGTAGGGGACTTTAACACCCCACTTTCACCAGTGGACAGATCATCCAAAATGAACATAAATAGGGAAATACAAGCTTTAAATGATACATTAAACAAGATGGACTTAATTGATAGTAGTACAACATTCCATCCAAAAACAACAGGATACACGTTCTTCTCAAGTGCTCATGGAACATTCTACAAGATAGATCGTATCTTGGGGCACAAATCAAGCCTTGGTAAATTAAAGAAAACTGAAATCATATCAAGTATCTTTTCCAACCACAACACTATGAGACTAGATATCAATTACAGGAAAAAATCTGTAAAAACTACAAACACATGGAGGCTACACAATACACTACTAAATAACCAAGAGATCACTGAAGAAATCAAAGAGGATATCAAAAAATACCTACAAACAAATGAAATGAAAACACGATGACCCAAAACCTTTGGGATGCAGCAAAAGAAGTTCTAAGAGGGAACTTTATAGCAATACAATACTACCTCAAGAAACAAGAAACAACTCACATAAACAACCTAACCTTACACCTAAAGCAATTAGAGAAAGAAGAAGAAAAAAACCCCAAAGTTAGCAGAAGGAAAGAAATCATAGAGATCAGATCAGAAATAAATGAAAAAGAAATGAAGGAAATAAGAGCAAAGATCAATAGAACTAAAAGCTGGTTCTTTGAGAAGATAAATGAAATTGATAAACCATTAGCTAGACTCATCAGGAAAAAAACGGAGAAGACTTAAATCAACAGAATTAGAAATGAAAAAGGAGAAGTAACAACTGACACTGCAAAAATACAAAGGATCATGAGATTACTACAAGCAACCATATGCCAATAAAATGGACAACCTGGAAGAAATGCACAAATTTTTAGAAAAGCACAAACTTCTGAGATTGAACGAGGAAGAAATAGAAAATATAAACAGACCAATCACAAGCACTGAAATTGAAACTGTGATTAAAAATCTTCCAACAAACAAAAGCCCAGGACCAGATGGCTACACAGGTGAATTCTATCAAACATTTAGAGATGAGCTGACACCTATCCTTCTCAAACTCTTCCAAAATATAGCAGAGGGAGGAACACTCCCAAACTCATTCTACAAGGCCACCATCACCATGATACCAAAACCAGACAAAGATGCCACAAAAAGAAAACTACAGGCCAATATCACTGATGAACATAGATGCAAAAATCCTCAACAAAATACTAGCAACCAGAATCCAACAGCACATTAAAAGGATCATACACCATGATCAAGTGGGGTTTATGCCAGGAATGCAAGGATTCTTCAATATATGCAAATCAATCAATGTGATATACCATGTTATCAAATTGGAGAAAAACCATATGATCACCTCAATAGATGCAAGAAAAGCTTTTGACAAAACTCAACACCCATTTATGATAAAAAGCCTCCAGAAAGTAGGCATAGAGGGAACTTACCTCAATATAATAAAGGCCATATATGACAAACACACAGCCAACATCATTCTCAAAGGTGAAAAACTGAAACTATTTTCACTAAGATCAGGAACAAGACAAGGTTGCCCACTCTCACCACTATTATTCAATATAGTTTTGAAAGTTTTAGCCACAGAAATCAGAGAAGAAAAAGGAATCCAAACTGGAAAAGAAGAAATAAAACTGTCACTGTTTGCAGATGATATGATACTATACATAAAGAATCCTAAAGATGCTACCCGAAAACTACTAGAGCTAATCAATGAATTTGGTAGAGTAGCAGGATACAAAATTAATGAAGAGAAATCTCTTGCATTCCTATACACTAATGATGAAAAATCTGAAAGTGAAATTAAGGAAACACTCCCATTTACCACTGCAACAAAAAGAATAAAACACCTCCTAATAAACTTACCTAAAGAGACAAAAGGCCTGTATGCAGCAAACTATAAGACACTGATGAAAGAAGTTAAAGATGATACAAACAGATGGAGAGATATACCATGTTCTTGGATTGGAAGAATCAACATTGTGAAAATGACTATACCGCCCAAAACAATCTCCAGATTCAATGTAATCCCTATCAAACTACCAATGGCATTTTTCACAGAGCTAGAACGAAAAATTTCACAATTTGTATAGAAACACAAAAGATCCCGAATAGCCAAAGCAATCTTGAGAAAGAAAAATGGAATTGGAGGAATAAGGCACCAGGGCTTCAGACTATACTACAAAGTTACAGTAATCAAGACAGTATGGTACTGGCACAAAAACAGAAATATAGATCAATGGAACAGGATAGAAAGCCCAGAGATAAACCCACGCACATATGGTTACCTTATTTTTGATAAAGGAGGCAGGAATATACAGTGGAGAAAAGTCAGCCTCTTCAATAAGTGGTGCTGTGTAAACTGGACAGCTACATGTTAAAGAATGGAATTAGAACACTCCCTAACACCATACACAAAAATAAACTGAAAACGGATTAAAGACCTAAATGGAAGGCCAGACAGTATAAAACCCTAGAGGAAAACATAGGTAGAATGCTCTATGACATAAATCACAGCAAGATCCTTTTTGATCCACCTCCTAGAGAAATGGAAATGAAACCAAAAATAAAGAAATGGGACCTAATGAAATTTAAAAGGTTTGCACTGCAAAGGAAACCATAAACAAGACAAAAAGATAACCCTCAGAATAGGATAAAATATATGCAAATGAAGCAACTGACAAAGGATTAATCTCCAAAATATACAGGCAGCTCATGCAGCTCAATTAGAAAAAAAACAACCCAGTCCAAAAATGTGCAGAAGACCTAAATAGACATTTTTCCAAAGATATAAAGATTGACAACAAACACATGAAAGGATGCTCAACATCACTAATCATTAGAGAAACGCAAATCAAAACTACAATGAGGTATCACCTCACACCAGTCAGAATGGCCATCATCAAAAAATCTACAAACAATAAATGCTGTTAAGGGTGTGGAGAAAAGGGAACCCTCTTGCACTATTGGTGGGAATGTAGATTGATACAGCCACTATGGAGAAAAGTCTGGAGGTTCCTTAAAAAGCTAAAAATAGGACTACCATACGACCCAGAAATCCCACTACTGGGCATATACCCTGGGAAAACCTTAATTCGAAAAGAGTCATGTACTACAGTGTTCACTGCAGCTCTATTTACAATAGCCAGGACATGGAAGCAACCGAAGTGTCCATTGACAGATGAATGGATAAAGAAGATGTGGCACATATATACAATGGAATATTACTCAGCCATAAAAGAAATGAAATTGAGTTATTTGTAGTGAGGTGGATGGACCTAGAGTCTGTCATACAAAGTGAACTAAGTCAGAAAGAGAACAACAAATACCATATTCTAACATATATATATGGAATCTAAAACAAAAAAAAATGGTTCTGAAGAACGTAGGGGCAGGACAGGAATAAAGACGCAGACATGGAGAATGGACTTGAGGACACAGGGAGGGGCAAGGGTAAGCTGGGACAAAGTGAGGGAGTGGCATGGACATATATACACTACCACATATAAAATAGATAGCTAGTGAGAAGCAGCTGCATAGCACAAGGAGATTAGCTCAGTGCTTTGTGTCCACCTAAAGGGGTGGGATACGGAGCATGGGAGGGAGACGTAAGAGGGAGGAGATATGGGGATATATGTATATGTATAGCTGATTCACTTTGTTATACAGCAGAAACTAACACACCATTGTAAAGCAATTATACTCCAATAAAGATGTTAAAAAAAACTATACACACAACACACTTTAACACATAAATGTCCACATCTATTATAACATTTCTAGAAATTGCCATAAGATCATCTTGATGCTTTTTTTTTTACCCTATATTCTGTTTTCTGATACTAGATACTTACATTGCCTATTCTGCTTCATTGGGTGTGTGTGTGTGTGAGTGTGTTTCTGTGCTTGAGTTATATGCTTGGCAACACTTTTAACTTTGCTTTGATACTTTTCCTGTTTCTGTTACAAAAACCACACAACTAAAAATTACATGTTTGGATAATGTTTTTTATTCCAATTAACTATTTATACTACTGTCATTAGAAATGCCACTGATCTTGCTTGCCTCATTCTGGTTTTTATTCTTTTTTTTTTTTTTTTTTTGTGGTATGCGGGCCTCTCACTGTCGTGGCCTCTCCCATTGCGGAGCCCAGGCTCTGGACGCGCAGGCTCAGCGGCCATGGCTCACGGGCCCAGCCGCTCTGCGGCATGTGGGATCTTCCCGGACTGGGGCACGAACCCGTGTCCCCTGCATCGGCAGGCGGACTCTCAACCACTGCGCCACCAGGGAGGCCCCTGTTTTTATTCTTAATACATACTTTTCCCATTTTCCTGATGAGTATAATGCAATGTTACCAAATTTTGATTCTTCTGGTGGTTTGGAAGTTATACACGCTGCTCTTCTTCAACTAATAAGTCTCTGTGACACATTACAATTATATATTTGTACAAATAATTATATATGAATTTATTTTTTCTTAATCACTGTTGAAAATGAAATAGCATGCTTTAATCCCCTTTCTTCTTTTAAGGCAGAAAATTAACATGCCATTAAGTTTAGGAATGGTCTATGATTTCTCATCTAGCTTATTAATACCAAATAATTTTTGCAATTATTATATTTAAAATTATGTATTTAATAATTATTTAGACTAAGTCAACTTTAGCTGATTTATGAAAAAAATTTAATAGAACTTTACTGGAGTATAATTGCTTCACAACACTGTTTTAGTTTCTATTGCACAACACAAAGAATCACCCATATGCATACACATGTCCCCATATCCCCTCCCTCTTGAGCTTCCCTCCCATCCTCCCTATCCCATCCCTCTAGGTCATCACAAAGTACCGAGCCAATCTCCCCGTGCTAATACCTACTCTTAGGTCCCTAATCTTGAGGTTTTTTGTGTTTTTTTTTTGCGGTACGCGGGCCTCTCACTGTTGTGGCCTCTCCCGTTGTGGAGCACAGGCTCCGGACGCGCAGGCTCAGTGGCCATGGCTCACGGGCCTAGCCGCTCTGCGGCATGTGGGATCTTCCCGGACCAGGGCACGAACCCGCGTCCCCTGCATCGGCAGGCGGACTCTCAACCACTGCACCACCAGGGAAGCCTTTGAGTTCTTATTTTTGATTAAAAGTTTGTCAACTGGTATATCTTCTCCATTAGAAGGGTACAAAGATTTCTGAGTACTTACATACATGCAAATATGTTTTAGCTGTTTTCACATATAAATGACAGACTGAATGACTGACATAAAACATATTTAATCTCGAAACTATGTAGCTACTGTCTCTTTGTCCTGGGACAGTTAGTGTTTAAAGGTGAAGTCTATGTCCAGACTAACTTTCCTTTATTTATTTTTCCCTCCTCTTCCCCTCTTCCTTTAAAAAGTTTACATATTTTACATATTTCCTTAATTTTTCCTGGTTGTATGTGTGTCATATATGTATTCAGGTGTGATGTGCATATGCAGAGCTTTATTCAGCCCAGTTAGATTTTTTTTGGCAACCTTCAATGTTACCTCTGTTTCATTTCAATAATATGATGTCAGATGTCCTTTCTTTGACTTCGGCAATTTCAAGAGTACCTCTCATTCATTTCAATCACTAGTTCCTTTTCCTCTGTATTCATAGAGTGGTTCTCAATGCTCATCTCAAAATTTCATTTTCTGCTTTGTCAGTTCTGCTTTTAATGAATATTTTAAATGTGTCACTGAATTTTTAGTTTCTTTACATCTTAGTAGCTCATTAAACCCCATTTTTATTAACATATCCCTTTTATCTATTTCCTCCATATCTTTGTTCTTCATTTTATTGTTATATTATTTAAAATTTTATATCTTATTTCACTGAACACATTTCTTAATTTTATAAAAACAAAAATGCTTATGTTTTTATAAAAGTTACTTAGGTGTACTATAGCATATATTTTTCAAAAATGACTTCTTTTGTGTCTTGTTAGTTATTTTACTTCTTGCAGAATATTTTCACATCTCTAATTTGATTTTTTTTCAACTACTCATCCTTTAGGAATGAAGATTCTCTCCACTGATTACTCAAAAATAATGTTTGTAGTTTCTTCTGGTTACTCTCGTTTTCCTGGTTGCTGTTAAAACACGTTTCTCACATTTTTAGCTAGAGCAATGGTAAATGTGAACAGACTTAGTCTAATTACTGGTCACTGGCAGTCACTTAATTTCTCTAAATTCTGTACTTCATCAGTCTTGCTTCTGTGGTCTAGTTGACTACTTTGAGAAGGTAAGCATTTTTCTAGGTAATTCTAAACAATGTATAGTTATTTTGCCAGAAGTGGTCTACCTTTGTACTTTCTTATGGCACTTCCTTTTCTCACATTCTCAGATGCAGCAAACCAAATGCTTAGCCACTGTAGTCTCTGAATATTTTGCATTAATATAAATTTTAGTCTTAGAAAACATGTAGAAGGGGGGATGGTTAAGTGGCCCTGCCTGCAGATACCCTTCTTTGGGTGGTGGGGAGAGTTGATCCGACACTAGATCTCTGAGTCAGGCAGTAGCAGGGAAATTGGTCATCTCCTTAACACTGTTCAGACTGGTAGATTTATTCTCCTTCAGATAATAAAGCAAGTCATATCCTTAAGATAATAAAGAAAGTGCCATCCAGTTTTTTTTTTCTTTCTATTTCAGATTGATCTGCTTTGTCTTACATATGGTAAAAATTTGGGTAATCAAATGAATGGTTGCCAGTCTTTGTTGCTGGCAATGTTATACAATGAATAGACTTTGTTTTTTCCTTTTTTTTTTATATTTGGTTAATTTTTTAAGTCACACACTACCAGCCAGATACCATTTAAAGAAAGTCAACTGGACTGATTTTAAAAACCTCAATTTATTTTATTATTATCATTATTCTAAGATTAGGGAGCTGAACTCATTTACTAAGCTCAGAGTCTGTCAACCAGCTTTCTTTTTTTACAATTTACAAGCTTTTTCAGGTTGTTTTAAAGTTTTCTGATTTCGCCTGTCTGTTTTTTTCATTCAGCCTTTACACACTAATTCATTTAATTCTTATACTATGTTGATTTTTAGATGCATTCCTATTGTTGTAGCTCTTATGCAGTGAATCATATGATGTACACCTTTCAGATGTATGCTTTATTTATTTTTTAAATTGAAGTATAGTTGATTTACAATGTTGTGTTAGTTTCAGGTGTACAGCAAAGTGATTCAGTTATACACACATATATCTATATTCTTTTTTCATATACTTTTTCATTATAGATTATTATAAGATATTGAATATAGTTCCCTGTGTTATACAGTAGGTCCTTGTTGTTTATCTATATTATATACAGTAGTGTGTTTATGCTAATCCCAAACTTCTGATTTATCCCTCCTCCCCTTTTCCCTTTGGTAACTATAAATTTCTTTTCTATGTCTGTAAGTCTGTTTCTGTTTTGTAAATAAGTTCATTTGTATCATTTTTTTAGATTCCACATATAAGTAATATCATGTGATTTGTCTTTGTCTGACTTACTTCACTTAGTATGATAATCTCTAGGTCCATCTACATTGCTGCAGATAGCTTTATTTCATTCTTTTTTATGGTTGAGTAATATTACTTTGTGTGTGTGTGTGTGTGTGTATATATATATATATATATATATATATATATACACACACACACACACACACACACACCACATTTTCTTTATCCACTCATCTGTTGATTGACACTTAGTTTGCTTCCATGTCTTGGCTGTTGTAAATAGTGCTGCTATGAATGCTGGGGGGCCTGTATCTTTTCCAGTTAAGAGTTTTCGTCTTTTATGGATATATATCCAGGAGTGGGATTGCTGGATCATACGGTATCTTAATTTTTAGTTTCTTTTTTGTTGTTGTTGTTGTTGTTTTTGCTATACACAGGCCTCTCACTGTTGTGGCCTCTCCCGTTGCGGAGCACAGGCTCCGGACATGCAGGCTCAGTGGCCATGGCTCACTGGCCCAGCCGCTCCGCGGCATGTGGGATCCTCCCAGACCAGGGCATGAACCCGTGTCCCCTGCATCGGCAGGCGGACTCTCAACCACTGAACCACCAGGGAAGCCCCTAATTTTTAGTTTTTTAAGCAACCTCCATATTGGTCTCCATAGTGGCTGCACAACAGATATATGTTTTAAATGATGAAAATAAAATATGGTTATTCAAACCATGTATATATTAGCCATATATCTGATAGGAATGCCTTGTCGTATATCTCACTGCATGAGCTGGTACAATAAACATGTCCTTAGAATCACTGAAGTTACCAATATATTCATATTATCATTGGTTTCTCCTACGCTTGGCTTATAAAAAATTTCTGGGATCTTTCTCTAACTCATATTCAAATCAGATTCATCATATCAATGACTTTGTCAAAGATTCAGTTAAAACCTAGATTTCTTGTGAACTTAGACCTTGTGCTAATGATTGTTAAGTATCATTAAGCAGAAATCTCTTCGTATCTGTGAAATTTTGAATATTTAATTCACCCAGAAGTTTAAATTTATTCAGTGAAAAACACGGACACGTTTCTAGCTACTAGAATAGGATGGATACCACGTGGTATGCATGCCTCCTCCCCCTCCTGCATCCACACCAACTGCAGTAATGGAGCATTATTGCTCCCTGAGTTTTGCTCAGCTGCACAATTCTCAAACCATGTCCTGAAAAGCCACTACCATGTAATGAGATTTCACTTATGAGATAACACTATTTACCACTTCAGTTTCAGATCCATATTAGGGTTCCCCTGAAGAAGAAACTGTTATTGACTTGTTTCTGCTACTTATTTCCATTCTCAGTCAAATATAACAGAAAGAATAACCTTTTGCATGTATGGAAATTTTTTTTTTTTTTTTTTTTTTTATGGTACGCGGGCCTCTCACTGTTGTGACATCTCCCGTTGCGGAGCACGGGCTCCGGACGCGCAGGCCCAGCGGCCATGGCTCACGGGCCCAGCCGCTCCGTGGCATGTGGGATCTTCCCGGACCGGGGCATGAACCCGTGTCCCCTGCATCAGCAGGCGGACTCTCAACCACTGCGCCACCAGGGAAGACCCATGTATGGAAAATTTTGTAAATTATATTAGTATAAAACAATGAAGCGTCTCATATTCTAAACAGGTAACTTTGATATGCTTCAAGTTATTTACCAAAAACATACTAATATTTTTAAAAACTGAATATTTAAATTAAACAGATAATTTTAAGAACTAGAGCTGAACTGATTAACTAATGTTTTGTATTCCATATCTCCTCAAAGTAAAAGAAGTGACAGAAATCCCAACTTGTAAAATGTGCAGTGGGAGGTGTTTTTCCGGTTGAGATTTAATCTATGCAAGACACATTGTTGATTTCTTTAGCCCCCTTCACTTCCTTTTCCGAAAGGGAACCTTGGCTCTCCAAGGACTCTGCTTCTTTGTAGCTCTCCTGTGGAAGCTGTTCATTCTCCCATGCCCCTCATACGAAGGAACAGGAGGCAAGAACAACCAGGGTCCAATAACATCTTGCTCTCCTACCGGTGTCCCTTCTACTTACTGACATCCTCTGACCTTGTTCCTCCACATCCATTAAGGATTTTTGCTCCTGGTTGCACCTGGTTCAGCATCTTCATCTCCCATTCCAACTCCAGGCCTCCCAGAGAACTTCAAGTTCTCCATTATTTCTTCCTTTTAGTAATACAACATCCGTCTTTCTTCTGGTCTCCTGGCAACACAATAAGGAACTACATTTCCCAGCCTTCCTTACAGTTATATATTCAGGCCAATGTATGTGAGCAGAAGTGATATGTGCAACTTCATAATCAGCTTCTTGAAAGGAAGCCACTTGCCTTTCACTTCTTTCCCTCTTACCAGGACCAGAAGTGGACAAAGTGAAGTGATAGTGGCTTATAGTTCCTCTTCCTACCTTTCAGGTTATTTTGTACTTTTTCTTTTTAGATTCATTCATTAAACATTGGTTTTCTCCCACACTGGGATTCAAGTGGGATTCACTGGATAGCAAGAAATCAAGCTATCTATTCCTTTTAAAAAATTTATGATATTACCAACTACATAAAACAAATGTATAGCTTAATGTACTATTATAAATTGAACAACCTTCTAACCATCCTCCATGTCAAGAGATAAACCTTTCCTGCCATCCAAAAGCCCTCCATTCTCCCCTTACAATACCTTTCCTCTCCCCAAGAACAACAGCTCTTCTGATGTCTCTTCTGTACTTTTCTATATAGTTTCATCATTCAAGTGTGTATCCTTAAAGTGCATGGCTTTGTTTTACCTTCTTTTTTGTGGGGAGGGGGGGTGTAGGTGTGGGTTTTTACAGTCTTTTTCAATTGATGCATTTCATCCCCATTTCTTTTTTTCCCTTCTAATTTATTTGTTGAAGAAGCCAGCTTATTTTTCTATATCAATTTCCATCCTGATTTAATTTAACATGTCTCCTCCACCCTGTGTTTCTTGTGCATGGTGATTGGATCTAGAAGCTTAATCAGATAGATTAGGGTTAGATTTTTTGGCAAGACTTCTTCATGGTAGTTTTGAATTCTTTATCAGAAAGCACAAAATGCTGGCTGCTCCACTTTTCGTGATGTTAGCAACCACCAATGCTTGATGCCTAGATTTTATAGTTCATGACTTACTGTAAAATATTGATAACCCAACTTCATCATTCTTTCTTATGTTTTACAATACTTGTACAAAGAGAAACTTTGCCTCATCTATTACTTAGCTATCCAGTGTTCATTTCATATAAAAAAGACAAAACATGTTTTATTGTGTATTTTATTAACCCTGTGGTGTACAAAGGCAATTAATTAATTGTACGTGTGTATGTATATCGTTATGAATTCATACATTTAACATGTTTGATATGTTTTCATCCATTTCAGTTTATTATACTTTTAAGCCAATGTGAGCCTTTTCAAGCTGGTGCTCAACTTCTGTTGGTGCATCCTTGTATTCTGTGATAGCTTCCTTATTAACTAAAATAATAGGATATCCTATGCTCATCTTACATTAGCTGTCCTTTTCTCAAAATCAGGTGGTACTCCAAGTAGGCTTCTGTCTTTTAGGAGGAAGTGGTATTTCAAACAGTCTGGATGGTAGGGATGTTCACTGCTATTAAGATGGGCATTATTTCTAGGCCTTTCCAAGGAAAAAAGCTATGGGTAGATAATTATAGATTTTTTTTTAAAACCTGATGAGTTCATTCTGATACTTTCAGGTATAATTTTATAGTACTAAGATTACTGGTTCTTAAGGGCACTGGGGATGCCATAATTACTCATTTGTTTTACCTAGCATTACATACCAGTATTCTAAGGATAACAATTCTAACACAATCACCCATATGATTAAAAGTTTTCAAAAAATGTGTATATGTTCTCTTCATTCCCCTGCCTTTTATTAAAGCTGAACCCTATCTACATTTTCAGTGCAGATAGCCATATTAAACTGTCTCCATATCCCTTATCTATTTGAGTTCTTCAAGAAAATATGTATATATTCAATACCCATTGATAGTCTTAATGCCGATGTATCTCTGTCATTTTGATTATCTGAAGCTTATTCTCCAGTAGCTGATTAATAAATAGTCCATAAAAACAATATTCCCTAAGTTCTTGTGTGGCCATGGCAGTTTGAGGAATTTTAATTTGGAAGTCAGTTTAAGTGAACACATATTCTTGGTTGTCAATTTCTTTTCTTGTATATCTTAAATATATAACTCAATTTTCTTCCGGCACAAGGTGTTGCTGCCAAAAAATTTGATGATAATTCTCTTTTCCATTAGGTTACAAGACTATGTTAGTCTTTTCACTGCTCTAACTCAGCAGCTAGTACTCTGCTCCCAACAGAGTACCTTTTCACTTCACCTTTCTACCATCTTCTTCATCTTTCTTCTTCTGGATTACACAGTTACTTTATCCCATTTTTCCTATTCTTGTTTTTCTTTCTTCTTATTTTTCTCCTTGACTTTTCACAGATAATAGTCTATGTCTGGAAAACAAAGGACCTCCTCTTCCTTGTCCCAAACCTGTCTGGAAAACTGCTACTCTTCCTTCTATCAGTTTAGGAATCTTCTCTTCCTGAAACCTTACCCAACTCACTTTGATAAATTGCAATTGTCTTTTCTTAATGCTATTGCTTAAAGGTTTAATGTAAAGGATTTCTCTGAAAACCAAGTAAGCTATTGAAAATAACTCTCTAACTTACCCATTCATTACTAATAGAAAATTCAATAACAGAGACTTAAATAGGGGATGGGGACCTACATATTGGTTGCAGTAGAAAAAGAAAACAGCAGCCACTACTGCTTCGATCACATAAAAATTCTCATAGTCCTGATTTTTCAGAATAGATTTGTCTGACAATAGGTGAAGCACTGTTGGTTCCTCCCAAATACCACTAGGCTGCGTTTATGGAGCCCCCAGGATTGGGTCTGAGGACCTCCTCCCTTAAGAGTTGATGTCATATTCCTTGACTGTCCGTGTCCTCCCCTGAAACAGGTTTCATTCCCACTAGATCATTTCCCCCAAAGTTGTTACATCAGAGCTGGAGGCTGACTTTCCATTGTCATATTTACTCCTAAGACACACTCAGAGGAACTGAATGAATTACTGTTTCAACTGCTTTATCATGTTTGGGGCTGAAAACTTAAGAATACTTAGGAATCAAAGTATTCTTGAAACCAGGTCTCAATGACCTGCATAAAATTATCTCTGATATATTGCATATTCTAAACAAGAACATACCCAATACATAAACCTTAAATATGTCCTTCATGAATTTTACTTCTGCTTTCTCTAAGGCAAAATAATCTTAACAATGTTCTATATGAAATTCCCCCAAACAAAATGAAGACTGCATCTGTTAAAGTCATTGTCATATAATACCATATTATAAATTTATGTCTGTGAAGTACTTGAGGGCAAGAGCTGCGCTTTATCATTTTTACATTCCCAGTGCTTTGCACAGGACTTGACACAAAATAGTTTAAAACAGGTACTGAATAAATAAATGTGCAAATGAGTAAATAGAGGTATGAATAAGTGAATTGATGTATTCAACTCAATATCTCTCCAACATAAGCATAAGTGACAGCTGCACATTTTCCATATACCAAGAGCTTTAGGCAGTCTAATAGGAAGTGAGTCTTCTATAGGGTTATACATGATTAAGAAAATGTCAATTGTTCACACAAAAAGGCACCTGATAAAGAGTCCTTGGAAATTAATGTTTTTCCCAAGCATCTCTTGTTTGCACCTAGGTGAAAATAATTAGAGATCATGAAAATAATATGTTTACCTTACCACTCAATTCCAAATTAGAAATGGAAAAAGTAAGCTAGTGCAAATTTTATACATAATATAAATTATATATACATTTCATTAAATTATATAAACACTATATATATATATATATATAGTTGTGCTCTTCTCTGTATTCATTCAGCAAATTGAGCTGAAAAAGATCATACTTATGTCTATCTAAAATATGAGTGTCTGCATGATATATAAAATTGGCTCAGAAGATGGAGAGATGGGAATTTCAGGCCATGTGTCCAACTCAGAGTCTTCTCAGGATCCAGCTTAGCTGCTATAGATATATGGACTTACCCTCCACCTTACCAAAATACAGACGGTTTAGTTTGATTAGACTTTGACATGGCTTATGTTGGCATGATCTTTATCTCCCATGACATTAATATATATTGTAAAAACTGGTCAGTTTTCAATGCCTACAACTTGTTCTCTGAAGAAAAAGATCATTTTTCTTCAATCTCATAATTTATTCCTTTCACACTCTTCTCATCTCGCCCCTGCAGATATACTTATTCAGTAATGTAGCCAGGACTTTTTGGATCAAGAACAGACATTTTCAGAAAAGTTCTTTGTTCTTTTGTAAAATGAACATTTTTTTGTTCCCATTCTGAACACTGGGGCTATTTGGATGACATTTGCAACTTAGTAGATTTAGAAAGTGGAAGCAGCTGGCAGGGGCTGCCCTTTCTCTGACAGGTACCCAAATTTTGTCTCTATGAAGACAATTGAGCAATTAACCCTCAATAAAAACAGATCTTTTGAAAGCTGAACTGAATAGAAAGTTATAAGCTATTGCAGAATACTAAGTTGTCATTACTAACACCTTTTAAACATCCCTGTTCGAATTTAGCTGAACTTACCAACAAAGAATGGAGGAGTGTTTTTGTGTGGTCTGCTATCCTTCTACTAGTCCCTATTTTCCAGTCCATTCAGGAAGCAGATTCCAGTTTTCATGTTGTATTGATTTTCTATTGCCACTGTAACAAATGATCACAAACTTAGTTACTTAAAACAACACAAATTATTATCGTATAATTCTGTAGGCCAGAAATACAACACAAGTCTTACTGTGCTAAAATCAAGGTGCTATAAGGGCTGTGTTCCTTTCTCGATGCTTCTAGGGGGAAATCCATTCCCTTGCCCTTTCTAGCTTCTAGAGGCTGCTCACGTTCCTTGGCTCATGGCCCCTTTTTCCATCTTCAAAGCCAGTAGAAGCAGGTTGAGTCCTCCCTGAATATCTCTCTGACCTCTTCTGCCTCCTTTTCTAGCTTTAAGGATCCTTGTGATTATACTGAGCCTATTCAAATAATTTCCTATTTTAAGGTAAGTTGACTAGGAAACTTAATTCCATTTACAACCTCAATTTTTCTTTGTCACTTAAATCTAACATAGTCACAGGTTCCAGGGATTAAGATATGGGAATATTCGGGGGGGGGTGCATTACTCTGCTTACCACACATATTTTCTCCTATAGTTTTGCAGAGTCTTATTTAAATCAGGAACCAATAGTCATGCCCTCTCAATTATGACATACTTGCTACCATGTTGTATGTATAGTTCTGCCTCAAAGTCAAGGTATATGACTTTTACTATTTCATGCATTACTTCATAATGCAGAGTGCATACATTTACCAGCTAGCAATAAATCACATTTTTGTTTGTTTATAAACTAAGAAATAGTCTAGCTTCTAGATTGTGATGGTAAAGAGGAGACGTAAAATTATTAGAAATCCCTTAAAATCACCAAATTTAATATTGAAAAAAATGAATCTGGATTGTTTTATGACATTTTCAATATGAATAAGTATTTCTTATTCATTATAATGAGATTTTTTCAGACAGGCCTCTAACCCATTTCAAGTAACAGTGCTGCAAGAAATGCATGGAAAAATATTATTATTAATAAAAATTTTAAAGTTTTCAACTCTTTTCAGCAAAGATAGTTTGAGTTGAGTTAATGCTGTGTTTCAGTACCTAAATTCAGGCATGTTCTAGATGTCATATTAGTATGGCATTATCACCCAAATGCTGTCTTTAATTCCTGTTTAAAACAAATCTGTGAACACAAACCCTCAGACCTTGGGTAAGTTGATTCACGTTCCTGTGCCTCATTTTCCTCATTTGTTAAATGGCAGTAATAATATCACAGGTTGAGATGATATTTTAATACATGTAAACATGTTCGTGTATATAAAGCAGTAGCTCAGAGCAGATGCTCAAAAAATGTTAAGTATCATTATTATTAATAACAACAAGGTGGTATAGCTTAAGTGAATCTTTAATTTCAGCATTAGACCACTCATACTTCATTTAAAGACCTCCTTTATGGCTCTAGACAATTTTAAAACTAATTAAAAAACACTCAGTTCTCTTGAAACCATAAAAAATTTAAAAGTCAATATAATATAGCCATATGTACTGTATTTAAGCTAAGCCAGAGCAGGCTAGGCTAAGGAAGACTGGAACAGGATATTAACTATGGTCGTCAGAGTAAAGTCACACCTGTTGACAAATTATGAGTTCCATGACAGAGATAAATGAAAGAGTATAATTTGCTATAATGAAGCAGAGCTTTCACTACTAACGTGAAGGGGAAAAAATGGCAATTCCTGAAAAAGGGATTATGGCTAGATAATGTATATATGTGACCCATGGATTAGAATAGTTTGGAGTAACATTTTATACATTAATTGCCTAGTTAACACTTTTTTAATATCTTTAATGGAGTATAATTGCTTTACAATGGTGTGTTAGATTCTGCTTTATAACAAAGTGAATCAGCTATACATATAAATATATCCCCATATCTCCTCCCTCTTGCATCTCCCTCCCACCCTCCCTATCCCACCCCTCTAAGTGGTCACAAAGCACCAAGCTGATCTCCCTGTGCTATGTGGCTGCTTCCCACTAGCTATCTATTTTACATTTGGTAGTGTATATATGTCTATGTCACTCTCTCACTTCGTCCCAGCTTACCCTTTCCCCTTAAGTCCATCCTCTCGTCTGCATCTTTATTCCTGTCCTGCTCCTAGGTCCTTCAGAACTTTTTTTTTTTTTAGATTCCATATAGATATGTTAGCATATGGTATTTGTTTCTCTCTTTATGACTTACTTCACTCTGTATGACAGACTCTAGGTCCATCCACCTCACCAGAAATAACTCAATTTCATTTCTTTCTATGGCTGAGTAATATTCCATTGTATATATGTGCCACATCTTCTTTATCCATTCATCTGTTGATGGACACTTAGGTTGTTTCCATGTCCTGGCTATTGTAAATAGAGCTGCAATGAACATTGTGGTACAGGACTCTTTTTATTTATTTATTTATTTATTTATTTATTTATTTATTTATTTATTTATTTATTGCGGTAGGCGGGCCTCTCACTGTTGTGGCCACTCCCCTTGCAGAGCACAGGCTCCGGACACGCAGGCTCAGCGGCCATGGCTCACGGGCCTAGCCGCTCTGTGGCATGTGGGATCTTCCCAGACCGGGGCACGAACCCATGTCCCCTGCATCGGCAGGCGGACTCTCAACCACTGCGCCACCAAGGAAGCCCAAGTTTCTCTTTCTTTTTTTTTTTTTTTGTGGTACGCGGGCCTCTCACTGTTGTGGCCTCTCCGATAGCGGAGCACAGGCTCCGGACGTGCAGGCTCAGCGGCCATGGCTCACGGGCCCAGCCACTCCGCGGCATGTGGGATCTTCCCAGACCGGGGCACGAACCTGTGTCTCCTGCATCGGCAGGCGGACTCTCAACCACTGCACCACCAGGGAAGCCCTGACTCTTTTTGAATTATGGTTTTCTTAGGGTATATGCCCAGTAGTGGGTTTGCTGGGTCATATGGTAGTTTTATTTTTAGACTGTTTAAGGAACCTCCATACTGTTCTCCATAGTGGCTGTATCCATTTACATTCCCACCAACAGTGCAAGAGGGTTCCCTTTTCTCCACACCCACTCCAGCATTTATCGTTTGTAGGTTTTTGGATGATATCCATTCTGACTGGTGTGAGGTGATACCTCACTGTAGTTTTGATTTGCATTTCTCTAATGATTAGTGATGTTGAGCATCCTTTCATGTGTTTGATGGCAATCTGTATATCTTCTTTGGAGAAACGTCTCTTTAGGTCTTCTGCCCATTTTTGGATTGGGTTGTTTGTTTTTTTTGATATTGAGCTGCTTGTAAATATTGGAGATTAATCCTTTGTCAGTTGCTTCATTTGCAAATATTTTCTCCCATTCTGAGGGTTGTCTTTTTGTCTTGTTTATGATTTCCTTTGCTGTACAAAAGCTTTTAAGTTTCATTATGTGCCATTTGTTTATTTTTCTTTTTTATTTCCATTTCTCTAGGAGGTAGGTGAAAAAATATCTAGCTGTGATTCATGTCATAGAGTGTTCTGCCTATGTTTTCCTCTAAGAGTTTTATAGTGTCTGGCCTTACATTTAGGTCTTTAATCCGTTTTGAATTTATTTTTGTGTATGGCATTAGGGAGTATTCTAATTTCATTCTTTTATATGTAGCTGTCCAGTTTTCCCAGCACCACTTATTGAAGAGGCTATCTTCTCTCCATTGTATATTCTTGCCTCCTTTATCAAAAATAGGGTGACCATATGTGCGTGGGCTTATGTCTGGTCTTTCAATCCTGTTTCATTGATCTATATTTGTTTTTGTGCCTGTACCATACTGTCTTGATTACTGTAGCTTTGTAGTATAGTCTGAAGTCAGGAAGCCTGATTCCTCCAGCTCCTTTTTTCTTTCTCAAGATTGCTTTGGCTATTCAGTGTCTTTTGTGTTTCCATACAAATTGTGAAATTTTTTGTTCTAGTTCTGTGAAAAATGTCATTGGTAGTTTGATAGGGATTGCACTGAATCTGGAGATTGCTTTGGGCAGTATAGTCATTTTCACAATGTTAATTCTTCCAATCTAAGAACATGGTATATCTCTCCATCTGTTTGTATCAACTTTAATTTCTTTCATCAGTGTCTTGTAGTTTTCTGCATACAGGTCTTTTGTCTCCTTAGGTAGGTTTATTCCTAGGTATTTTATTCTCTTTGTTACAATGGTAAATGGGAGTGTTTCTGTAATTTCTCTTTCAGATTTTTCATCATTAGAATATAGGAATGCAAGAGATTTCTGTGCATTAATTTTGTATCCTGCAACTTTACCAAATTCATTGATTAGCTCTAGTAGTTTTCTGGTAGCATCTTTAGGATTCTTTATGTATAGTATCATGTCATCTGCAAACAGTGACAGCTTTACTTCTTCTTTTCCGACATGGATTCCTTTTTTTTTCTTTTTCTTCTCTGATTGCTGTGGCTAAAACTTCCAAAACTGTGTTAAATAATCATGGTGAGAGTGGGCAACCTTGTCTTCTTCCTGATCTTAGAGGAAATGGTTTCAATTTTTCACCACTGAGAATGATGTTGGTCGTGTGTTTGTCATATATGGCCTTTATTATGTTGAGGTAAGCTCCCTCTATGCCTACTTTCTGGAGGGTTTTTATCATAAATGGGTGTTGAATTTTGTCAAAAGATTTTTCTGCATCTACTGAGATGGTCATATCCTTTTTCTCCTTCAGTTTGTTAATATGGTTTATCACATTGATTGATTTGCATATATTGAAGAATCCTTGCATTCCTTGGATAAATCCCACTTGATCACAATGTAGTATCCTTTTACTGTGCTGTTGGATTCTGTTTGCTAATATTTTGTTGAGAATGTTTGCATTTATGTTCATCAGTGATATTGGCTTGTAGTTTCCTTCTTTTTGACATCTTTGTCTGGTTTTGGTATCAGGGTGATGGTGGTCTCATAGAATGTGTTTGGGACTGTTCCTCCTTCTGCTATATTTCCTTCTATACACATTTTATTTACATCTCTTGAAAATCTTTCTCAGACCTATCAGTTCAATTTCCTGAGTGAAGTATAATAAATCTAATTCATTTATTTCTCAGGTGATCATGAGTTTTAAGTAAATTTTTGGTGCCAATATAATGAAAATGAATTGCCATTGCAAAACACATTGATAGAAAACAATATTTGATAGGTAACAATTATCATAACTATCCTTTAAAATGTTTTTGTCTTTAACAGACATACATACAATTTTAAGTGAATTACTAACTCCATAAAATGACATAAATACTTTTCAATTTTATTTTCTTGTAATTCTATTTTAATTTTTCTAATTTATTAAATCACTTGATCAATAAATATAAATGAGTAACTAGTCTGAGTAAAGCAAAGTACTATGTACTGAGTTATAAGTGAGAAAGACTAACATGGCCTAATGATCTAATGGGAAAGTGAAATCTTACATATGTAACATCTATACGTATTATCTGAGGCAGTCAGAAACCACTGAAAAGCTATATCCAGGAGAGATACACGGTCAGTCTCTTAAATATAACACTATAGTATTAAAAAATGGACTACAGGACACAAGAATGAATTGCAGAAAATGTAGAAGCAGTTTCAGAGACAATGCAACATTGCAGGTGAGAAGATGAAAACTATAGACTAGGATTGTGGCAATGGTAGACAGAGAAAGGAAGAAAGACTTCCTACAGGAACTTGTGATTTATTGGAGGTAGAAGAATAAAGGTGTGGGAAGATTCAAAGATAAAACCCTGGTGTCTGAGCTGAACAACTGAGTGAATGGCTGGGTTATTTTCTGTCACAGAGGACACTAGGATAGGAGCAGGTTCTTGGGTGAATTTTGATTTAGGTTTTGGACTTTCTCTTAGAGGTTAAAAAAAAATTCAAAGTGGAGACACTGAGCAGATAATAAGAATCGTGTCGTTTGGAGTCATTGGCATATAGATGGTAATTTAAACCGCAGGAGGTATGAAATAACTTACAAGAAGAGAATAATTGAGAAGAAAAGAAGCTCTGACAAGGGTCAGGTAGAAAATGAGTAATAGACAAAGGAGTCTTGAGAAGGAGCTAACAAAGAACTCAGAGAGTACAGTGTCACAGAGAGCCAAAGTAGGACACAGCAAGAAATTTTAAAATAAGAAGGATAGTGAATGAACGGACTCAAATTTTGCAGAGAGATAAAATAGAGACTGATAAACATTAGTTGAATTTACTCATTAGTAAACTTAATGAAAGTTGTTCTGGAGAAATGATGAAAGAAGTTTGCAATTATTTAAAGAAGTTTTGGGGAAGAGATGAACGGATCTAGCCAACCTATAAGATGATTGGTTATGGAGAGGAGAAAGAAGTTAAGACTGTATCTAGGGATGGAATAACTGCTGATCATGGAGAGACTTTTAAGATAATAAAAAGACTTTAGTATACTAGCATGCTGATAGATGACTGAATACTGAGGGAGATAATGCTGCTGTCGGCAAGTGGATTTTCAGTAGGAAAAGAAGTCCAAAGGGGAATATTGTCTTTGGATTGATTCATGAAACTCCTGTCATAACTGGAGTGAACTTATTTTTCTATCACAGGAGTTTCATGAATGTCTCTGAAGTCAATACTCCCCCTCGGACTTTAATATTGTGAGCCCTGATGGAGTTTTATATTACTCATGGAATTATTTCATTTGCTAAGGAGAAACTTCAAAACAATTGTTTGTATTTACTCAACATATTTTTTTCTTGCAAGCTCTTTTATTTCTAATTAAAATTTTTTGTTTCCTTGTATGCTTTGTCTAGGAAAATTCCTATCATCTTTTATAATATCATCTAGGAGATATTTGGAGCAGAGTCAACCCTTTCAGTTACATAAAATAAAGAATGGCATATTGTTGGAAAACAGATCTAAATCCCAGTGAATCACATGAAAAGCAGCAAAAGCACCAAGAATTTCACTCTGTAAATCAACCTCTTTTTCCTAGCCACACCGGTCTGGGTTTTGATCATGTAGTAGATGAGATCAGTAATACAATCCCACTCTATCAGAAAGAAATTGAAGAAAACACCATTTTTGTGCCCAGTGCACCACACTGGGACTCAAAAAGGCATTCATTAGATGAAGCACACCAAATATCCTTGAATGAATTCACTTCTAAAAGCACAGAACTCTCCTGTCACCAAGTTAATAAAACAGGAGTAATTGGTTTTAGGCATTCCGTGCTACCAAATCCTCAAAACATAAATAAAGAAAGCTTTGGGGGAAACCCCATAGGAAAATACCATGGTGCTGATGATTACGGATTCAATATTTTACCTCCATCATCCACTAGTGTGGATGAAATTAATTCACGGAGTGAACTGGATAACTACCATATAGGATTTGAATGTAGTATTCCTCCTATATATCCATCTTTCTCAACTGACTTGATGCTAAAAGAAGAAAATAAAAGCACTAGAAATATGAACATTGTGGAACCATCTCTGATGCTCTTTAAAGGTTCTTTTCTACCCAGGACCTGGGAAAGTACATGGCCAAAGAACAAAGAGGTATGTGTCATATATGTCAACCTAAAAATACGAATCTGAAAGAATCATTCAATAATGTGCTGCGTTAATTTGGTAATGAGAGTAACTAATCTTAATTAGGGGAATGTATTAATATTATCAATACTTCTGGGGAAAAAAAACTTATTCACAAATTCTGTGTTCCTGAATTAATGATTTTTTCTAAAGAAAGAGAAAATTTTTATAATATTTTTAAAGTTCTGGTTTCATCAAAACTAAATAAAATGTTATAGTATTTACATTTTATTAGATAAAAATATCATAGTTGGAGGTTTAAATGATAGTATTTTCTATTCTTATTGTGTCATTATGCACACACAGAAACATACATACATTTCATTACATTTATATTTTGAGTTATATTACCATGAATTAAAACTTCATATCATTATTGGCAGGAAAAATGTCCTTTTACTCAGAGGCTACTAAATTATACTGTTGGCAGGCAACTTCTTTTGGGAACATTCCAACAGTAGGAAATTAAGTAATCATTGTGCAATTCATCCTGATGGTTTCATTAGTAGTTTTCCAGTCATTTAGTAACCACAGAGGTTCTTGTATAATATTTGAACATTTCTCTGCTTATACGGAGTCTAGACACAAGTGAAACCAGAATTAAACAGTAAAATGATGAAACATTATTTCAGCTGTAATTTACAGGTTTAGACAAGAGGATTTTTCATTTATTCAACAACTATTTATCATATTCTTAAAGTATATATGATTAGGCATAACAAATGCAAAGAAGAAAACGCATAATACCTGATTTCAGCAATAGCATATTGCTTAAATTAACCTGCAAACCAATAATGGCAACACAGTAAAATAATAGAGAGGATGAGTTCATAAGAGAAGAAACAACTAATTGTGTCTGAGGCACTTGCAGAAGAGGTAATACCTCAAATGATCTGTATTAAAAGTGCACGAATCTTAGGAACCTTTACTTCTGATCATGACAATGTAACAAGTACTAAACTTTCCCCTACCACCGAAAACAACTATGAAATTAGACAAAATATATGAAGCAACTGATTTCAGGATTGAACAACAGCCAGTATAGACATCAATCCTTAAGAGAAGGGAAACACCAAAGTGCTGTTATGATCATCCTAGTGTCTTCAGGGCTCTTTCCTGCTGCTAGGCAGACTAGTGGAGCCCAATTTGAGCAGCAGTACCACTAAACTGAGGAGGCAGAGACTGTAGTTCCAGGCTGCAAAGGAAGCTGTAATTTGTAGGGCAGAGCACAGAAGGAACTATACAATGCATGGGGGTCAGGAGTCTATGTGAGATTTACTACAGGTTGTTGGCCAAGAGGTTGTGTTCACCACACACAAGTAGAAGTTATGCAGTGCCAAAGTTCTGACCCAGCAAGAGAAGACACTGAGCTGAGAACTTCAGGCATTCATTTGAGATCACACAAAGCTATCTCTTACGAGTAAAAATCGTGCTCTAAAGTAAATGCTCTACCTATTAACTTACATGTGGCCCCACAAAAAATAAAATAGAGGCTGACAAGGCCAAAACGATCTTAACTGCCTGCCTGCCAGAGAAAAATTGCACACTTTGTAAAAACAATTCCTAATGTGTCACCTACAATATCCAACATTTAATAACAAATGCACAGATGCTTAAAGAACAGGGAATTCTGAACCATAATCAAGAAAATAACCCAGTCAATAGAGATTCTGTGATAGAACAGATGTTGGAATTAACAGATAGGGACTTTAAGGAGATTATTAAAAGGATGTTCAAGAAGATGAAGTAAAGATGAGCATAATGAGTAGACAAATGAGGAATCTCAGAAGGAAATTAGAAACTATGAAAAAACAAAGACTAATGGAAAATTTAGTAATATAAATATAGTATCTGTAGTTAAAAAGCCACTGGGTGTGCTTAAAAACAGATATAAGAGGGCTTCCCTGGTGGCGCAGTGGTTGAGAGTCCGCCTGCCGATGCAGGGGACAAGGGTTCAAGCCCTGGTCTGGAAAGATCCCACATGCCACGGAACAACTAAACCCATGTGCCACAACTACTGAGCCCATGCGCCAGAACTACTGAAGCCTGTGCACCTAGAGCCTGTGCTCCACAACAAGAGAAGCCAGTGCAACGAGAAGCCTGCACGCTGCAATGAAGAGTAGCCCCTGCTCGCCGCAACTAGAGAAAGCCCGTACTCAGCAATGAAGACCCAATGCAGCCAAAAATAAATATAAATAAAATAAATAAGTTTATTTAAAAAGGAGAGAAAAAAAAGAAAAAGAATAGAAATTACCCAAACTGAAGAAGAGAAAATAAAAGAATTATATAAAAGTGAGCAGAGACAAAGAAACTTAGGAGATAAAGAGCCTAATACATGGATAATTTTGGAACGCTAGCAGGAGAGGAAGGAGAGAAAAATTCATTTGAAAAAATAATGCTCTGAAATTTTCTCCAATTCTGGTATAAAATATCAAATTACAGATTTAAGAAACTCAATAAATCCCAAACAGAATAAATGCAAAGACAACCACATGTAGACATGTTATACTCAAACATATGAAGACCAAAGTTGAAAAGAAGAACATAAAAAGTGGCAGAGAGGGGGAAAAAAATTTCATGCAGTGGAACAACAATCTGAATTAAAGCATTATCTCATCAGAAACGATGGAAGCCAGATGACAGTGGAATAGCATTTTTAAATCTCTATAAAAAAAGAAAAGAATCTATACTTCTATAACTGATTGAGTAAATGCTTGAAAATTTTAAATAAATATATTATCATATAAACAAATGTTGAGAGAAATCAGTCAGCTCACATGCACACAAAAAATACTGAAGTCAGTCTTCAGATGCAAAGAAAATGATACCAGGTGGAATATAGAAAGGAAAAAAGAGCAGCAAAAATGGTAAATATGTTAGTAAATATGAAAAACTACTTAATTTTTTGAAAGACAGCTGACTGTTTAAAGCAGAAAAACAGCATTTCATTGTCAGAGTTGTTGTATATGTAAACAAAAGATAAAAGACAACAGGAGAATAAAAGATGAAGGGAGGGTAAATGTTATCTGCTATTGGAAATTCTTACATTTTAAATGCAGTGGCACAATATTAACTCTAAGTAAACTGTGAAATATTTACGATGCATATTGTAAGTTCTAAGCTAGTATAATCACTAAAAATATAGTACAAAGAAGAAAAACTAAAAATCCAACAGAGAAATTAAATGAAACGGGATACAAAAATCAAACTGCAAAAATCAGGGAAGGAGAAATAGAAGAACAAAATAAAACAGAAGAAACAACTAGAAGTACATATGAACATGGCAGTCTTAAATCTAACAATACCCATAAATATACTAAACATATTCCAAATAAAAGGGAGAAATTGACAAACTAGATAGAAAAGAAAGGCCTTACTTTTTACAAGAGTCAAATTTGAAAAACTAAGGCACAGATAGGTTGAAAGTTTAAAAAAATAAATATACTTAGCATTCAACCAACAAAACAAAGCTGTGTGTGGTTATTAATATCAGAAAATGAAGCTTAACTCAGGGTATTATCATTATTATTATTATTATTATTGCGATATGCGGGCCTCTCACTGTTGTGGCCTCTCCAGTTGCGGAGCACAGGCTCCGGACGCACAGGCTCAGTGGCCATGGCTCACAGGCCCAGCCACTCCACGGCACGTGGGATCTTCCTGGACTGGGGCACAAACCCGTCTCCCCTGCATTGGCAGGCAGACTCTCAACCACTGCGCCACCAGGGAAGCCCGCAGGGTATTATTAGAGAAAGAAAAGGGTCATTTCATAATAATAAAACCGTCAAGCAGGAAGACATAATAAATTTAAATGTAGATATACCTAATAGTGGCTCCAAAATACATAAAGCAAAATTATTTAACTGAGCCGTTTATGGATTTAGTCACAAGAAGTGAAGCACATGTCCAAACCACACTTGTATATGAAAATTAATAGTTTTCTTTACAATACCCCAAACCTACACACAATACAACTGTTTATCAACAGGAAGATGGATAAACAAACTATGGAATATTCATGCAATAGAATACTACTAATAGGTAACTAAAAAAGATGAACTATTGATACATATGACAACATGAATTTTAAAACATATATAACTTAAGTGAAAGAAGCCAGAAACAAAAGAGCACATTCATTAATCTATGGTGATAGAAATCTGAATTAACAGTTACCAAATACATGTTCAGATTGACAGAAGGAGATATGGGGGAACTTTCTAAAGTGATAGAAATGTTCTATATTTTTTGATTGGATATTAATATTCACAGTTGCACATATTCCTCAAAACTCAAATTATATATTTAAAATTTATGTATTTTTCCATATGTATTGCTTCAGTAAAGTTTTTAAAAATAAAATTAAAGGGCTTCCATGGTGGTGCAGTGGCTGAGAGTCCGCCTGCCGATGCAGGGGACAAGGGTTCATGCCCCGGTCTGGGAAGATCCCACATGCCGCAGAGCGGCTGGGCCCATGAGCCATGGCCACTGAGCCTGCATGTCCGGAGCCTGTGCTCCGCAACGGGAGAGGCCGCAACAGTGAGAGGCCCACGTACCGCAAAAAATAAATAAATAAATAAAATTAAAAACATAATCGCTTTTTAAAACAAAATAAAAATTTTAGAATTGTATTAATCTTTTCTGCACACCAAACTATTTTAATTTAAGAGTTTTTATTTTAAGCTGACAGGTTGTTCCATTCAGCTGGTTGAAGTACCTCAGGGCAGTAATAGAAGTCTGGCCTCCTTTTGCAACAAAGTAAAAAAGTAAGTGTTGCTATTCCATTAAACTTAGAAATTTCTGTACCTGCATAAATTTGTCTATTTTAACATCACTGAACTGATTAATCTTGCATATAAAATGTTAAAGCTCTATAATTTTTTAACATAGTTAAAAGTATAAATTTATGACAAATTAGTTCATTAATCAACTTCTGGTATTGCTTTTGTTGTTTATAGTCAAATATATTTTTCCCCTGAAAATTTGGCTACAGATGAATGTTTTATAATTTCAGTCTTGCCCTTGCTGTTTGTTGATAGCTTAGTTTGCAGTGAATTAATTTCTCATTTAATGGCACATAAGTGACTGACTTATTTGGCTCTGTCCCAAAGTAGCATAGATTTATCCTTCTTACTTGGGATATACTATTTAGAATGATGAGAGTACCTTCTGCTCAATAACTCAATCTTACCCTGAATGGGCTGCCAGAATGTTCAACAAGTGCATGGGTGTTTGTCCACTGAAAAACAAATTTGATCACAAGGGGATCCCAGATCCCAGATCCCCTTTTTGCTAATCTAAAAAAAGAACTTATAAAGGTACATGCCTCTTTTTTAAAGACCAATCTCTCATTATCAATTAAAATTTATATAATGCCATCTCTTCTATTGCTAAGATTCCTGAAAATTTTGAAAAATTAATGCACTTACATTTTAGTTATCTTGATTTTTATCCTTTTTTGGCTGTTTTAAATGTAATAACTATACATATAAATAAACATTAGCTTATTTATCAGCTATAGCAGCGGCCTGCTAAAGAATCATTTGGGATTAAAGATTTGAATCATTTATTTAATCACTGCCTTAAAAGGCTATCTGAATGCCTAATAACTAGTCAATGCATGACAGATATTCAAATGAAGAACAAGCAAGCAAACAAAAAAGCAAAGTCAAGTTAAAAAACTTGTCACCATATTGGAAGAACCGAAAGGCACACATACAAAATACAAAACAAAGCAGTTCAAATCCGTGAACCTATATTCAATCTTTAATTAATTTCTTGCTCCAGTTCACAGAAGAATATTTTAAATGGCACTTTGGATTCCTAATTAGGATCTTTACAGATATCAATATTAATTCTGTCAGGAATGAGCTACCCACTGTAACAACCTGACAAGCATTGCCAGGAACTTGACATTTTAAATCTAAGATGTGATCATTTCTACCCTCTAAGTGAAGTAATAGCTCTCTCAATATCGCAAGGTAATACCTGGTATAGCTCCATCAAAAAACACTTATTATTAGTCTCTCCCATCACTTTTTTTTTCAAGAGAATATAATATTCTTTGATGAAATCTTGTGAATGCAATAGTGACGTGAAAATATTTTATGTGATGGTTTGTCAGTAGCTCATGGTACATTTTTAAATTCTTAAATGGAATTTTTTTCCAATGGTTTCTTTCAAAGTAACCATGAGTACTAAAAAAGACAACCAAACAATAATAAACTTTACAGTAGTAAAAAGAAGATGAGGGCTATATTTACTTTTTTTTTTTGGTTTTCTATAATTTTTGTTGACAAATACTCATATAAGGATAATTAAATTTATATATGCATAATTATTTTGTACACAAACACACTATTCACTCAATAGCAAATATTTTTGAGGACCTAATATGTGCTAGGTGCTATCCAAAGCTCTTAATTCAAAGAAGACAGAACTGAATTTGAAAGCCAAGTTTCTTAAGAGTCTCCAAAATTTCTGGAAAGCCATATAGAATGGATTTATATGTCCAATTTCATCAGTGTTTTTTTTTCTAACATTTAAATAACCTTACCTAATTCCCGCCATACACCCTTAAAGAGGCTCTGTAATTTGTGGGATTTGGTTTCTTGTTGTGACATACTTTTAAGGCACATCTCTAAAGAAATATGTCATATTTTTATTAAAAATACAATAAAATGTCATAGTACATGAAAAAAGTTTTTGGCCCACGGTAGATGCTCAGCGAAGGTTTAGGAAAGAATGAGTCATGAATTTACATTTTAAATTTAATTCTCCAAAATGGTAGAAGGTTAAATCATGTATGTATACATTGAGTACTACCTTATCATATGGTTGAATGCTAGATCATAAAGCTCCTCAATTCAGAACTGGAGTCCAAACCTTTGTTGTAGGGTAAAACAAAGAAGAGTGGCCCATACCTTTATCCTAAGCAGTGGTTCTTGAACTGCAGTTCTGGAGCAGCAGTAGTACTGGCTTATCTGGAAAACCACTAAAAATTGGGGGGAGGGGGGGAATCCTCCACATATCTACTGAATCAAAAACTTTGGGGATGGAACCCAGAAAAAAAGGTGATTTTGATACATGCCAGACCCATTGGGTGCATACACACTTTTCCATTTTTGAGGTCCCTCAAGGAGGGGATGTTTTGGTAGAGTTTAAGGGCATAGAGATAGAGCTACTTCAATGGACCTACACTACTTTAATGCTGCAAAAATAGTTAGAATAAATGCCAAGGATGTAATATATATGATACATTACATAGAATGCATACACAGAATGCATAATTTTTCATTCAGGAAGAGCACTACAAATTTTAGAGGTCTGCAAAATTAACAAAAACAGAAAAAAACCTAGGACTTCATATTCATCATCAAAAGCATTTTAAATATCTAGTTACAAATAATTTTAGGCTAAATTCTACATGTGGGCATAAAATATGGCTCTACAGGGATTCAGCTGTAATAATATAATGATAATTATGATACATTACATGGATATATTGCTTTACATTCTACAAAAGTCTTTATATGCCTTTTCTCTCATAAACCTTTAAAGTAGATATAAATATCCTCATTTGTGCAAACAAAGAAACTGGTCATATAACTTGCCTCTGACCATAAAACTACTGAATAAAAGGAGGAGATATGGGGATATATGTATATGTATAGCTGATTCACTTTGTTATAAAGCAGAAACTAACACACCATTGTAAAGTAATTATATGCCAATAAAGATGTTAAAAAAATTTTTTTAAGTTAAAAAAGAGTCAGTATTCAAACTCGAGGCTTCTGACTCCAAGGATAAACTATTTTCCAATTCTCTGACTTTCTGACATAGTAAGTAATTGTTCAGAATGTACAAATGACTTCTGGGCTCAATGATTTACGTAAAAGCCAAAGATTTGTGTAAAACCCCAAATTTAAAGAAAATGGGCTGCCAAGAATGGTATTTACCAATTTGACACAAACAAGAGAATTTATTCATCAATAAATGAATAAATAATAAATGAGTGTCTTCTGGCTTGACAAAGGCATGAGCCAAAACCAAGGGGAGGAGTTCATGCTTCAAAAGGCAATGTCAGTGAAACAAGCAATCACTGTTCAGAGTGAATTTTCATGTTTTATAAGTGACAATGTATTCTTAATTGCTTCAAATGAGGTGCCCCAGGGAAAACGTAAAGACCAGAGCTTTACAGTTGCTTTTGGTTTAATTGTAATCTTTACCAATCTAGCTTAGCTAATAGCACTATACCACAAATCGGCTGCTGGTTATTTTCATTTTTCAAATCTTCTATAGCAAACCCTGCATGAAGTTTCTTAAAATCTTGTCCTAAGTATTTTTTCACATATATTTTTCAGAATAAGAGAAACATATCATGCAGCTGACATTAATTCCAATTCGGGGAAGATCTGGAGCACGACTACAGCATTTCCATACAAGTTCTTTTCTAATACTAAGGTTAATATAAATATTTTTACTGATGACTCAACACAACAACTTCATTTTATGCCATATGGTAAGCAATCTTGCAAATAAGTATAAAAATTTACATAAAGCTGGTATAGCTGCCTTGAGTCCATAGACTGAAGTCATTAAAAGAAGCAGTATTAGCTAGTATTTTGCCCTGAAGTGAAGTAAGAGGAAAACAGCTGGAAATCTTTTAATATTTGTTTGGCTATTGTTTTTTAGAACTCTCTTCGTAGCTCACCCCAGGACACCTTATTTTCCTGCTATGAAATAGCAAGTATAGCAAGTTTTTAGCATATTAAAAATAAAAGCTAAATTTCAAAAAGATTCTAGATAAAGACTATATGTAAGTGAAAGTGGCTATCACACAGCCTCTATCTCCACAGTGAGAACTATAATAGTCCTGTACAGCCCAGCATAGTTAGCAGCTCTACTGAATTGGAGCCTCTGGATGGATCCCAGGTATCTGTATTTTATCAAACTCACCAGATGATTCTCATTTCTCTAAAGTTTTAGACTCTCTTTAAAGTTGTTTAATATTTATTTCACTGTTACCATCAACCATTTTGCAAAACAATATTAGTTCTTCACACATTAGTTGCTACCAAGTTTCTGCATATCAACTGTTGTTTCTTGACAAATAATGGTCCAATAAATTTTTTCATTATTATTATTATCACTGTATTTTGCTTCATTTGCTTTCTTACTCTAGCCAAGTCTCTGACTTAGTACAGATGACTGCAAACATAACAATGCTATGTAGGAATATTAGTTAGGACCATCTGGTTTGAAACTAACAGAAACCAACTCCTGCTGATGTAAGCAGAAAAAAAAATTTAAAGATTACAGGGATTTCTTATAGAATTTAAGAGTAGGAATTCAGCAAAGATTTGGGAATAAAACACTGATGTACAGGCAGTCCAAAATTCCTGTATGTGTCTCACCTCATCTCCTCTCTGTATAATTTCTTCTTATGTTTCTCTTGCTTTCTGCTGACTCATTTCCCTTACTTTTCTGCAACACATGGAAAGCTAAGCTCTCAAGCTTAAATGCTATTTGGCCAGAGATCTAAAGAAAGTTCAACCTCCCTATTGGATCTGTTACCAAACTCATGTTTGGCTGCTTGCTGCTCAAAAACCAATAATCAAGAGGCAAACGTCAATAGAAAGAAAAGGTGTTTTAATCAGAAAAGCCAGCAATCTGGGGAGAAGGTAGACTCATGTCCCAAGACCAACTCCAAAGATTCTGCTCAGCCATGACAGTTCTTAAAGGGAAGAAAGGGGAGGAAGAATCTCAGTGAATGGTAGAGGGAGGAGATTGGGTTATGCATTGTTCTCCATTCTGCAAAGGCAGGCTGACTCTCTCTTCAGATGTTATCTTGCCTGTGTGATATGCCTGCAGGATTGCTAAGGAGGCCATTGTGGGTAGAGAACTAGTCATTCTTTAACTACTTAATTCTTTATTTTACTTCTTTTTATTTAGGAAAAGAATCAACAGGTTAATTAGGTTCTTTCAAGGTTAGAGGAGAACAGAAATGGGCAAACAGGAAAGGGGCAGAGCTGCTTTCAGATCCCCTTTCAAATTTCTAAAACCAGAGTTCTGATTGCACAGCCAAGATCAATAGTGCTGTACCTTGATCCAATCAGAATGGCATCTGGGTTATGTTGACTTAAGTTGCTGGAGAAGAGGAAATAATTATGAACTAGGGAGACCACTCCTATTCTTCCAATTTATAATATTTAATTTCCAATATTAGATTTGACAAAACAGAGGCCATTTTTGACTTTTATAAGAAGTTTCAGTAAAGTGATTAGGTCATTGTTTTTAGTGTTAGAGATGTACAGTGGTAAAGAGGATGTCTGTGGCCTCAAAGATAGTAAAAGTGTCTATAAGAAGAAGGGGGAGGAAGGGATGATTAGAGGGGAAGGAGGAAAAAGCAGAGGAGGGGAGAGGACACATTTATGAAAATACACAGAGGAGCATATGCTGCTATTAGGAGGAAAACGTGTCTTCTGCCCATTTAAATTTGAAGAGGGGTTAGGCTGTGACACAACTGACAATAGAGAAATTAACAGGACAAAAGGTTTCCTTATACATGCGTGCAGGGGTTACTCAGTAATGAGCAAGCTGCTGAAACCCAGAGGTAAATGTTTACATAAAAAGTTAATGTAAAAGTGTGTGTGAGGAGGGAGGTGTTTAGAGCTTCAGTAAGGAAATACATGTATATCTTTTTATGCTAATGGATGGGCAGTTGGTCTCCTTCCCAGAAGTTGCAGGAAACTCTCTCAGAAGAAAGTTGATAGCGCCTGTATTAGGGAGTCTTGGCTATAGTCAGATAAGAAAAGTGAAGATAAGTTTTCAAATATTTTCACTTTAAAATAATCTTTATGCCAAAACTGTGATCCCTTCACCACTTTATAAGAGTGTTTTACTAATAATTATAGATGTGCTCTAGAGAACAAAAGTCTGAAAAGCATTTCAAGAATGACCAATAAGTTGCTGGAAACTTAAGGAATAATGAAACCTAGATAAGCAAAGAGGAGGAGACAGTGAGAGGTTTTCATCCAAAGAGAATTCTGTTTCTCCCAGAGTGAGAAAATAGAATCCTTCTGGAAGAGCAGGTGTTTTGAACAAGGACTTCTCTGTTCTACAGTCTTCAGCTATCACTTCAGTGAAGATGATTGCCCTGTCCTTTTTTCCAATTCCAAAGTTACTCTAGAGCCAGTGTCTTTACTTTCAACTACCTTCTAGATTTAGATGACACATGAAGCTGTTTGTGACCTGCAAAGTGGTGGAAGCAGAAGTCAGTTTGCAAGATTAAAGAGTAATTGAGAATTATTTGCAGAAGTTATCTACACTTTAAAGAAATTTGGCAGTAATGAGGAGGTAAAAATAAATAAAATAAATAAATAAATAAGATACTATCTTAAGGGAATAGAATGGAAGAGGAGATTTTACTGGAATATTAAATAGAAACAAAACATCCTAAAGAAAAGACAAAAGCATCTTTAGAGTGGAGGATATTAAATATATAAAAGAGAGGGGCTTTAAATTGCTGGAACTGGAAACCAGTGATGGAAGGATCACATGTGAAGAAGTAAGATGCAATAAAAAGCAGTGATACTTATGTATCAAGAGGTGTAAAGGGATAGAGAAGGATGCATTAAAAAAACTAGATTTAAGGTGTAGAGTAGCATAATTAAAGAATCTCAAATGGACCTTAATCTTTTCAGTATGGTAGGCAATATGGTCAACAGATTGAGAAGGATTGTATGAAGTTGGAGACTAGGAGAAACTGGAAAAAGGGTTATATTAGCTGTCAAATTGAAGATACAGCTATAAAGTCTACTTAAAAGAAGCCATAGTTCTTGTTGGCTTACAATATGGATGAGAAGTTTAACTCACAGGCACTTAATGTTTGGGTTCAAGGAGAAAAATGATAATTTCAGATTTAGGCATGCTGAATTTGAAGCAAAAATGAGACAACCAAAAAGTAACATGAAGCAAATAGTAGGAGATAGCACACCAAAGCACAGGAGAGGAGTAATAGCTAGAAACTGGATTATGGAGTCTTTCATGTAAACCGCAAAGACGATTGTAGTGAAATAATGAATGCATGCATACCCCAAACACCATAGGGGACACAGTCCTGGAAACAGAAAAGTCAAATGAATTAAAAAAAAGTGGTTTCGGGCTTCCCTGGTGGTGCAGTGGTTGAGAGTCTGCCTGCCGATGCAGGGGACACGGGTTCGTGCCCCGGTCTGGGAAGATCCCACATGCCGGGTAGCGGCTGGGCCCGTGAGCCATGGCCGCTGAGCCTGCGCGTCCAGAGCCTGTGCTCCGCAACGGGAGAGGCCACAACAGTGAGAGGTCCGTGTACCGCAAAAAAATAAATAAATAAATAAATAAATAATAAACTGGTGTCTTTAGAGATATTTTCCTGCCATCCTATATTGGTAATGCTCTCCCCTTCTTGTCAAAGCCTTTACAGTCATGATTTTGCCTGTGGCCATATTTTCTTCTTGTTCAACTCATACCATTTCAGTTAATATTCCCAAGCAGTAGCATGTCTAATATACTCTCTTCTGTGTCAGGTCATTTCCACAATCTCTAATTCCCATGATGATCTTTACCATTTGTTTCTCCAACCGTTTTATTGATAACAACTTGATCTACCATAAAACCTACACTTTTAAATAGGACATTATAATACTCTTCCGTTTTTTTCTTCATGGCAAGTCCAACAATATCACTTGCACTACTTTTTATGAGCCAGTCTGTGTCTAAAACCTTTCCCAAACAAAAAGCTGTGGCAGTAAAATAAGTCACAGAAACTTAAACACATAATTGCCAACAAAACGCAACTCAAATAAATGCAAATGAGTGTTTGCAGTATGCTGTTCAAATCCTCATTAAGGATCATCAGTACAATCTGTTGCACTAACTTTCATTCCAGATCACGTTGAAAGCATGGAGATATAGATAGCTAGATAGACAGATAAATAGATAGATAATATATATATAACAGATAATTTCCATTATCACATATGATAATAAATGAATCCCATACTATTTATCACTTACAATTAGAAAAATATTTCACAGACAAATATAATCATAACAAGTCAGCATGGTTCTGGCCACTATTAAATGGCATATGCATGTAAGAGTTTGGTAGGGGGATATTATGGAATGTGAATATGAGAAGGCAAAGAACTTTACCCTATAATATGCTGACAGTTTGAGTCTCAGAGAAGGTGAAGAAAGAGAGTACATGTTCTTCAAGGTTATTAAAACGTTGTCCAAGACAGAACCTGGGGTGATTCCTACACAGGAAAGGAAGAGTGATGAGTTGTGAAAACGTGGAATTACTAAGAGCACAGGCTTTGGAAGATGACAGATTTAGATTCCTGGCTTGCCACTTAGCACTCACTGTGTAATCTCTTTGGCATTTCCCAAATCCCTAAGGGTAATCACAGTAGAATATTTTTTATGCAGAGCTATAATTACCAAAGATTTAGAATGAGGAAGGAAATACCTAGCTATGTTTGGCTATTTGAAGACAGATTGATCAAAGAAAATGCAAAGAATATTTTTTTAAAAATCTCCAAATCTAACCAGACTAATAAATGAGATGCATCTCATTTTAACTCCTCTTGATGGAGCTAGAAAGTTATAATAGTTCATAAAGCATGTATCACTTTTTGTGCTCAAACTCTTTCTCCCAGCCAATATATAATATGCTCTTATTAACATTTTATTATTCAACTTTGTTTTTAGCTAATTATCTTGTCAAAGACCTAATAGCAGAAATTCTACATTCTTGTACAAATGACCAGTTATCACCCCAAAATTATCTTCTAAGTATATGTGGCTATGAAGAATTTTTACAAAAGTAAGTATCTTATTAAGGTAAATTTGGATCATTGTTATAATCTATATTGAGCAGCACTTTCTTTTCTTTTAAACAGACTTTGTACAAACACTAGACTCTTATAATGAATTTTCCTCCCTTTAAGGTGAATTTAAAATGTCATGTCATATTGACAGTCTTATTCTTGGTTTTCTTTTGTATTTTCTGTATTTATGGCAACATGTATTTAAGTAACCCATAACTAGGGTGACCAACCATCTCAGTTTGCCCAGGACTGAAGCAGCTCCCAGGACATGGGACTTTCAGTTTTGAAATCAAGAAAATCCTGGGCAACCCAAGTTACCTTACTTGTAACGAAGCTTAGTAGGACTGACAATTTAAAAAATAAATTCTTTTGTAATAAGTAGTTTTTTTGACTTGGAATAATATTAGCATGTTGATTAAACACTGATTTTTCAAAATCACAGAGGGTTTGAGTATTATATTTACAACATTTTCATAAAAGTCTAAGCTTTAAAACACCGTCTTCAATTCTTTATTCAGGCAGCTCACTAAAACAATTAGAAAAGTTTGTTCTCATATATGTCAACTGCAAATATTTATTTGATAGAAAACTTACTTAGTGTACCACAATAACTCTTGTCCTAAAATTCCTTAAAGACCAACTTTGAAAATATAATACAACTTTAAGAAAGGAAATATTTCTCTCTTGCTATTGCATATTTCTCTGCTGGTATTTACATTTCCTCTTTGTGTTTCTACAAGTACCTAAAGATTGACAACAGTCTTATGAAAGTAAACATGTATTTCTTTTGAGACATCCATTTTTACTGTCATTGTTATTCCACTATGAATGTGCTTGAAAATATCTTGTCGATAATTTTCTTTTATTGTGTAATGTTAACTATGAGTGACTTTTTTTTTTTTTTTTTTTTTTTTGCGGTGCACGGGCCTCTCACTGTTGTGGCCTCTCCTGTTGCGGAGCATAGGCTCCGGACGCGCAGGCTCAGCGGCCATGCCTCACGGGCCCAGCCGCTCCGCAGCATGTGGGATCTTCCCGGACTGGGGCACGAACCCGTGTCCCCTGCATCTCCTTTTTGTGTTTCCAGTTACAACAAAATCATTTCACTCTTTTTTTTCTTGTTAGTATAAACATAATAGATTTCTGAAATGTTTTTATACTCATTTATTTTTATTAAAATTCATTTATGTGGGTTTATTAAGTTAGGAAAGTTGCCAAGTATTAGTGTAGATTAATTACAGTCAGTTATTATCTAATGGAAATTGAAGGATATGTACATATCCGGAATTTGCTTTTTAAGAGTAACAGTTTATCAGTATTGATATATATTAATAAGCAAAATATTCATTACTATTCTTTCTAATATCTAAAGGAATATATATTTCATTCAGATTTTTTTATTTCTATGTAATTTGTCTTAAAAATATGTCCTTAAAGACTTGGATAATCTGTTCATATTTTTCTGTAGAGGGAACACGGGTAACATGTAATAAGTTAATAATGCAATAAGTAATAATTTAAACTCTAACAATTACAGTACTACACTTCATCTGAAGTACCCAACTAACTTTCATTGCAATGATAATAATAATAATAGTTGTCATTTATTAAGTGCTAATTATTTCCTAGTCTCAAATTGGGTAAACATCTAAGTCTTACAATATATCAATGATATAGATACTATAATAACCCATTTTACAGATGGGCAACCTGAGGCTTTGCTCAAGGTGACACAACTAGGAAGCTGATAGGGTCAAGCCTGAACTCAAACCCAGGTTTGGCTGCCTGCATAATCTTGGCTCTTAACTACAAAACAATACTAAAAATCCCATGAGCAGGATTCAGAAAATAGCAAATGGTTCTTCATGCTGGAACATGGGGTGGAAATTATACACAGTTGTGCAGGGATTATAACAGTCCAATTCAACACCTACTAAGCACACATGTGTGCAAGGGATTTGGTTTATCACTGAGAATACAAAGATGATTTAGATATAATCCTTGCCTTTTTCCTTGGCTAAGGAATTCATAAAGCCATGCATCAGTTATTACAATGTCCTATTGTGAGTGCAGTATTAGTTTTATTATACACAAACTACCTGTAGATCAAAGAGAGATGGATTAACAGCAAGAATAAGGAAATGGTGCAAAGGAAAGTCAATGACCAATATGTATTTAAACTGTAAATACTGAGGAAAGAAGTACTTAATAGCTTAAATGTTAATGTTAATAGCTTTAGAACATATAAAATGTGCATAAATTTAAAAAAATAATTATCAAGATAAAAAACAGGCTAAGAACATGAATAGCAATCCAGTGGACAAGAAATTACTTAAAGAGTTTAACGACAAACATGCAGTTAAAACAATGAGATGCCATCTTTGCCTATCAAATTGTTAAAATATTTATTATGATGAAATTCAGTGGGATGGTGGACAAAATCCAAACAGCTGCTAGGAATTTAAACTGACATAGCATTCTCTAAAGGGAATTTTGTCAAAAATGTGTCAGAAGTCTATAGAAATGTGTCGAAAACATATATGTGTTTCAGCAATTCTGCTTCTACAAATATTTCTAAGAAACAATCATAATTATACAAAAAGACTTAAATACAAAATTCTACATTCACCATAGCATAATTTCTAATACTAAGAAAAAAACTAACTCTCCAATAGTACTCAAAAATAGTGGTAAAATTATGAACATAATTTCATTATAATATGTCATAGAATTTATAAATTAATAAAAATACAATATCATATATCTTGATATGAAAACACGTATCATAGTTTTTAAGGGTGACAAGATATATTTTCAAACCACATTTTAATATATTAATATTTGTTAAAATAAGTATATTACTATTTGGAAAAGAAATAGACATCCTATACATGAAAATGTAATCCTATACACTAAATGAAATCCTATACACTAAAATGTTGGAGTAGCCACTCCTTGAAAAAGAACTACAATACAGCTAATATTTATTCATTTCTGTTTTTACTTACAAAATGTCTACAATAAACGTGTCTTTTTTGCTATCAAGAGATTAAGGAAATAAATTATTTTGGAGGATGGGAGAAGCATTTAAGTGATCATATGAACAGTAATGTATGCTTAAAAAGAGTTAAAAACTCGAGTTAGGAGAACATAACTGAACATATGACAGGTGACAGAGCTTGCGCTAAAGTAGCAGCAGTGGGGCTAAACAGGAACTATTAAATCCCTGGAGTATTAAAACAGTGGAATTAATGGAACTTGGCAACTAAATATGTGATGTCAACTGAAATGAAAACGCTCAACGTGAAAGCTGTGCGTTACAATTTCTGGGGGGGGCCTTGATGAGGACTATAGCCTCTCAGCTATCTCTGAGGAACTGCTCTGAAGAGTTACGGTGGAGAGATCAGCTTATATGTGATTTTGGAGAAAGGGTACATGCAATCAAACACATCTCAGTAGAAGGTTACTGCTAGTCAGGAGGCACAGATATCCTAGTTAATGATTTTTGTGCATTTCTAAGTATGGAAAGATGCAAGAAACTGGAATCATAAAATTTTCTCCTGAAAATATCTAACTATCTGAAAGCCAGCTCTGCCAGTTTTCCCAGAGCACAGACTGCCTCATTCCTGATCTCTGCCCTGAACTCCTTGCACGGTGTGGAGGTCAGCAACTGCAGTGGCTCATGACTCAATCCTTGTAGAGCCATATGATGAGCAACATTCTTCAGTTGACAGTGGGATTGCCTGGAGGGAGTAGAAGATGATGACTAGTTTTGATGTGAGTTCAGTAATGATGATAGTTATCAGAGAAATGGAAGTTTGAGGGTATAAAATAATTAATCAAGTCTGAAACACATTGAGTATGTGAGTGCAAAGGGTCATCTGTAATTGAGAAAATAGCCCAGATTTTAGGAAATCTGGTGTGGGATAAGGAACTGTTAGCTCTAAGAAGGAATGGAAGTCTTAGAGACATATGCAACCACGAAGGGAAAGTGACAAAAGAAAGGATCCTGAGAACATTACCATATAAAAGAAGGAGGAAGGAGGAGCAGAAGAAGGAAATTGGAAAAAAGCAATTTAAATTGCAGGACACCTTGGAAAACGTGCCTTTCACAAGAAGGGAAGAGAAAGTCTCAAGTACTAAGTAAATAGTGTCAAATACTGAAAATAAATTTGATGAGGATTGAAAAATCATCATTAAATATGGCAATTACAAAATGAGTTGGTGATTCAGATAAGAACAAGTTTACTAAAACGGAGGAGAAAACAGCAAGATTGCAATGAGCTAAGGAGAATGGAAGGTGCTAAACAGAAACACATAAGCAGACTACTCTCTCAGAAGTATTGTGTGGTGATAAAAGCCTGGAGAAAAATGGGGTTTTAGATGCTGAGGAGAATCAGTCTGGAGATTTGGGGAATGTGGATGAGAGATTTGAAAATATTCATAAGCTGAAAGGAAAGAACCAATGGAGAGGGAAGTATTGAAGGCAGAGAATATATCAATGGTAAGGAGTTGGGAGAATATGGGATCAAAAAGACAGATGAAGAGGTTAGCAGTGCCCTGAAGGAGGAACTTTTATTCCCTGAAAGATCAGCAGGAGTTCAAACAAATATAATTTTTTTAATCTTAATAACCAGAAAGATAACTAGGCATTTGGAAAACTGGATCTCTGATAAAAGCAGGAATGCTTAAGCAAGTTGCATAGAAATGAAAATAATAATATTATAACAATAAAAACAATAAGAAAATTGATTTTACTTATTAAAAGCCTCTTATGGGCTAGAATTTTCACATGTAATACCACCCATTCTCATATAAGAAAGGTATAATTATTCCCATTTCGCATATGGGAAAACTGAGGCTAAAAGAAATTAAATGACTTGCTAAAGGTCATAAAATTGGAAGCAGCAAAGTCAGGATGGCACGGGTTTATCTGACTCTGAAGCCCAGTCTTTCCACTCTATTACAAAGCCTCCTTTCATGATAAAGGGCCATTTGAAAACAAAAATTATAGGATAATACTTCATTAAGAATAATGACCATATATTGTGCAATAAACACAACATATGTTGAGCTTATAATTCAACATACAGCGTTTAGGTCAAACTCAAGGAAAAGAGACATAACTTACAGAACACTCACTTTCTGACGTGTATAAAATTTTTTAAAACTTTTAACTAGGAAGTGTTTAGAAATGCTTTGACTAAAATAATGTTAAATCATAATCACTGAAGATGGACTTTCTGTCATTTCCAAATTTCTGATTAGGTAAAAATTGACTTTCTTTTGGGTATCTTGAGACTGTTTAAGCAAATGAAGAATATGAAAACAAAAATCCTTCCCACTATTTGTAACACTACTCTCTAACACCGTTGATTTGGCAAAATGAGTTAACCTCCTTTAACTTCAAATTCTTTTCCTCTTAAAAACAGCATTTTTAATATATTTTTCTACTGTAAAAATAAGCTGTAGGATTATATTTTAGTAATCTTTAATTCTAAGTGTAAAATTTTATTAAGCCTCTACTAGTCCTTTCATTATATATGGATTGCTATGAGTTCCTGTGAATCATAGTTCTAAATCAATTAAAAATATTATATGGTTGTTAAAATAAACTAAAAAATGGATAAGTATTCCCCCTCCAAAGAAACCCCACTATTACTGTTGTAGAATGATGTAGAAAGATTTTTCATTTTAAACTTCCCTTATGTTATCAGAACTATGTTCCTTAACCTGTTTTATGAAGATAGTGATAAATTATATTTAGTTTATACTTTTGCAGTTTCTCATCTACTTTGGATTAGATAAGGGCAAATCCTTAAAATTTAAACTCCTTGGTTTCTTCCAGAAGGTGTATCAGTCTGTTAAAATAGTCACAAAAAAAGTAACTACTTGAACTAACCAAGTGTTGAGGAAGTAGCTAAGACCTTTCATCATCAAAATTAAATGTCAATGGTCAGGATACTTTCTCACTACTTTGCTAGCAGTATTTTTGTGATTCTCTATTTTTTAATTTCCTCCTTAAGTCATATTTTGCTATTTTATTGAATTCATCTGTCTTAACCAGAGTTAGTCAAGTAGTAAATAAAATCCTGGAAAGGGGGGAAATGTAAATAAACAGGAGGATAGATAGACACAAATTACACATAAATCTATATTTATATTGATATGTTAAAACTGTTCTCAAACTTTAATTTGTATATGAATCACCTGAGGATCTTGTTAAAAAACAGATTCTGACTCACTTGGTCTGGGATGGGGAGGAGACTGCATTTCTAACAGACGTCTGGGTGATGCTCATGCTAATGGTCCATGGTTGACATTTCAAGTAGCAAGATATGAGAGACCAGGGATACTAGTGACCTAAGAATTTTGACTCAATGAAAAAAAATTTACACATTTTTTTAAAACCAGTACCTTGCACAAATATTGAATTTAATCAACAAAATAAGATGTTATACTTCGTAGCATATTTAAAAATTAAGAAAGATAAGTTTCCTAGCAAGCCAAAATTCTCCTTTTTAAAGGTCAACTGTATTATTTTTACAGCTCATTAAATACTCATTTTAATCTAGTATGACAAACTCTTTCTGTCAATTAAAATATTCCATTCTCACTCTGGCTCTTGCTCTGGCACTCCCTCTCCCTGTTAAACGCTTTTATAAATCTAGTAATTCACTCTAATAACACATCTCCATAACTCTTCTCTAAATGAGAAAGTTCCTGACCTCTTATACCTGGATATCATGCTAGTCTTATTAGGTACTTCCATTACCATCAAAAAGAGTTTCATTAAGTATCAGTCTTCTCCTCAAAAACTGCTTTACAAACAGGGTTTTTAAATTATAGGCAAAGAGTAAATGAAAGCATTAGAACTTTATCAGTTTTATCACAGGCTGTTGGCAGCTTAAAACAAAGTTGTGAGCAATATGAAGCACGGACACTGAATAAGCAAATCAGAATAAATTAAACTGAGAAATAATAAAAAATATTAGCATCTTCCATTACATTCCTGGTTTTAGCCCCCAAGTTAACTACCATGGTAGGAGTGTCCTTGGTAATCCCATTTCCCCAGTTCTCATGACCTTACTGAGTAGACAGACCCCCTTGGGCTTATGCAGTGGCAAACTTGAGGACAGGGACTATAACTTCCTGTCTTTTCCATGAGATGCAGCACAGATATAAAGACCTAGGGACAGAAAGACTGTTTCCTAGAGTGTTCCTGTGTCTACTTTCTTTCCAGAGAGTAAGAGTAGTTGTACCTTCTCCTAGACTCATATATTTATAATATATGAAGTATAATGCTACTTCATAATTCTATCCTTTATTATCTAAGAGCCTGATATTTACTAGGAGTGCAGGTTTTTCTGTTTCTTACTCCTAATCTATGTGATTTGAGTAATTTCTTTTCTCAAAAGTCTTGTTATAAGTCTTACTTTCTAATTCAACTTAAAAACAATTTTCCTTACCAGCTTCTGTACTGCAGAATAAATAAAATGTACTGCACCCAAAAGCTATAGTTGAATAAGTCATGACTGCATTGTCAATAGTAAGCCGCATAAGGAGAAAGTAAATAATCTTTCTTGAAAATTCTGCTTGGGCCTATTGCTTACAGTTATGGCCACGTTTTACATCCTTGACTTACAAGACAAAACAAAACTTTTCTTTATTATTTAATTGACTCTTGTCAAGGAATTGTAGAACTCAGAGTACTAAAAGAAAGTAAAAGAAAAGAAAAAGAAAACCTATGGTAATTAAAAACCTTACTTTGAAATTGTCATATATATTCTTATATCTAAATTAAGAAACAGTATCTACCTCTTGATTCACCACCAGCATTGATTAGTCTGATCTGGTTATCTACTCTGGAGTCCCTTTTCTCTCTCTTGACCTCTCCTAGGAGAGAAAATGCTGAATTCCTTTGATTAGAGTAAGAAAATCCTCTTCAAACATTAAATCTAATTAGAATTTTTAAATAATCTTAAGAAAACTTCTAGGTTAAAAAATGTTTTAGCTAATCCCATTACAATTAGTATTAATTTATTCTTTAAACATTTGATTATAAATTGGAATTGTCTTTTATTCAAAGTAAAAGTCAGACTATTAAGTACCAGTGAGGAAAAGGCTAGGTAATATTTTATAAAGTTTAAGGCAATAGATTATACCCATTAGCAGTAAAAACTCAGTTACATATATTCCTGGGGTGGTGTGGAATGATTCTTTTTATTCTCAATGAAATTAAGTATTTCATTTAGCAAACTTGAACAAATTGATTCAGCACATTCAGAACAGCTAAGAATTCCAAATTATAATCTAATCTGTTATAACTTTTTAATTTACTTTGAGCAAATAAATAGATTAAGGTGTGTTTCTCTTTTACATAACTTTGTTTTCTTCTTATAAAATCACAGAACCATGTCAGAGCATAGGGAAGAACATCATCACTTTGAGAGCTCTCACACACAATAATGAAAACATGTTCTGTTAATAAATCATTCACTAAGAGTATCTTGAGTTACTTCAGTTTAGTTTTGGATTTCCTTCAAAGTACTCTTCCTAACACTTTAATATTAACTTTGGTTGCTATCTTTTTTTTTTTTTTTTTTTTTGTGGTACGCGGGGCTCTCACTGTTGTGGCCTCTCCCATTGTGGAGCACAGGCTCCGGACGCACAGGCTCAGCGGCCATGGCTCACAGGCCCAGCCGCTTTGCGGCATGTGGGATCTTCCCAGACCGGGGCACGAACCCGTGTCCCCTGCATCGGCAAGCGGACTCTCAACCGCTGCGCCACCAGGGAAGCCCCGTGGTTGTTATCTTTAATAAATAGTTAACTAAAAATTAATAATATTAATATATACAAACTTGCATTTGGTTCTAGCCAATAACTGTACTAGAACAAATGTCCCAGTATGTGAATACTCTATACATATCTTCATTTGAAAGCAATTCCCCAAAGAGCTTACATTAAATAAAGATGTTTATTATTGAAAGAAACATGTAAAAATTATAGCATATTTCAGCTCCATGCTTTTTTTAAAGCTTTGTGATTGTTCAAGCATCATTATCCAACAGACTTGATGAAAAGAGTCACAAAGCTGTTGCATGATTTTTCCATGAAGACAAGGCAAGTCAGAATGAAATGCAGGTAAATAATTTAATTTTATTATACCTAAAACTGTAGTAGCTAACATGCATCTATCAAGTTATTTTTGTTTACTCAAGTCTTGTTTACTTCTAAAAGCTAAGAATTATTAATCCCCCTAATTTTGAATTAATTGAGGTTTAAATAGCCTAGTGCTCTACTTATCTTAAATAAGGTAAAGAAATTATTAGCTAAGAATATCTGAATTACATAATATTTCAAATTAGCCAATATCACTTTAATAAGGCTTACATGTGCTATTTTCATCTTAGTTCTTGAATGTTTTGTATTAGGAAAGTCCACAGAATGTTTCTTCTCTGGACATTTGTAGGAAAAATAATGAAACTTGAAATGGAATAAAATCCATATTTTTGATCTCCCAAGTTGGTGACTATATTACAAATTTTACATAAAACAACTCAAAAAAACCTCCCTGGAGCTCAGTATATATTTTTGCAAAAGATACAAAGTTCCAGCTTCACTGCTGTATTTCTTTCTTATTGACCCTCTTTTTTTTTTTTTTTTTTTTTTGCCTGCGTTGGGTCTTCATTGCTGCATGCGGTCTTTCTCTAGTTGCAGCGAGCAGGGTCTACTCTTCGTTGCGGTGAACAGGCTTCTCATTACGGTGGCTTCTCTTGTTTTGGAGCACAGGCTCTAGGCACGCGGGCTTCAGTAGTTGTAGCACACGGGCTTAGTAGTTGTGGCTCACGGGCTTAGTTGCTCCGTGGTATGTGGGATCTTCCCAGACCAGGAATCAAATCCATGTCCCCTGCATTAGGCAAGTGGATTCTTAACCACTGAGCCACCGGGGAAGTCCTGACCCTCTGTATTAATTAACTTCATTTATATAGATTGTTGTTACTTTTCTTTCTTTCTTTCTTTTTTTTTTTTGTCTGCGTTGGGTCTTCGTTGCTGCGCATGGGCTTTCTCCAGTTGTGGCGAGCGGGAGCTACTCTGTTGCGGTGCGCAGCTTCTCATTGCAGTGGCTTCTCTTGTTGCAGAGCACAGGCTCTAGGTGCGTGGGCTTCAGTAGTTGTGGCTCGTGGGCTCTAGAGCACAGGCTCAGTAGTTGTGGCGCATGGGCTTAGTTGCTCCACGGCATGTGGGATCTTCCTGGACCAGGGCTCGAATCCATGTTCCCTGCACTGGCAGGTGGATTCTTAACCACTGCGTCACCAGGGAAGCCCTACTTTTCTTTTATGCATACATAGCTTAATAGAGAGGGCACTATAAAATTGGAAGTTGTTATAAAACTTTTCCTCTAGATTAAAAAAAATCCCTTGCAATATGTTCAATTTCATTTTATTTTTGAATTTAAAAAAGTATGTATACTATATACGTAAAGGAATACAGCAATATTCAAGTGAAGAAGCACTAGGGATAGTTGCCTTTTTACAGGCTGGAGGGAATTAAGAAAAATGGGGCAAGATCTTTTAGGTCCAGTTTTCCCTTGAGTAGTTGCTGTTGGTATCCATTTATGCTCCATCGAAGGCCTCTGTTCAAAACCATGACCCTCCTCAACTAACCACCCCATGGCTGTGAGCTATAGTTTTAGAACTTCACCTATGCTTGTCTCTCCAAGTCATGAAGTTTAACTTTCTTACTCAAGGTTCCCCTGAAAGCAAAATAACTATAAATGAGAGGAGCACTGGTTGAGGAAAACAACATATCACTGATATTTATCTATGTTGAGCCAGTAATAAATACCACTTTAAGCATAAAATCCAGGGCATTTCCACTAGTTACAAAGCTCACTGGAACTAAAGATATGGTAGATATCAATATAATATCATAGAAATTTTTAAGTGGCAAATACCAAAGGAATGTGTGGGTGTGCATGTGTGTGTGTGTTCATGTGTGTGTACATAAATAAGTACCTGAAAAATGCTCTGTGGAGTACTATAGTATTATTAATATTTTAATATCTTGTCATACTCACCTTATATTTCTTAGTCAACCAAAGTATTAAAAGTCAGCTTTATTACTGAGTTTTCTTAAAGAAACATATTTAATAGCTGTCAGCAATCCTGGCTCTTAATATTTGTAAGATAAAATTAAAATACTTTTTTCTATCTATGACTGTAATATTTCACAAAAAATCTCTGTGACTACTTCCTATACATCAGAATGGAGAAAATTTAGATCTAGTGATCCTATAAAATAAGAATATGTATTCATCCTGATGAAAGAGTAATGTTGATAAATGTGAGTTTTCAAGGAGTTCTTAGGCTGAATCAGTATTCATAGGTTGGACATTATTTAGGATGTCTTTTTTGCCTGTAGGACAAATTTAAAGTATCTGCACATGACTTTTTGGTGTTAATATTATTAATCTCTTAATATATACATACTGCCATGTATAAACTGCCCATGTGATAAACTTTAAAATAATATGAGCTACTTATGAATAGGAAATAGGAGTAATTATGTGCAAGGATTCAGCCTTTTGGTGTTCATCTTAAATGACAGTTATATTCAGAAAACAGTTCCTAAGATAGCAACAAGCACATAGCTGGAAGCAAATATTTGTTGAGAGAATAAATAAATGGATGTGCAGAATTTTTATTTATGAGTATATATGAAGAAAAAACTAAACTTTTGATTATATCATAGAGATTGAGTTCATTTAACAGTTGAAGTTTTTTACATTATTATTAAATAAAACTACTAAGCACCCATATTTGAAATGTTACCAGATTGAGAAAAACACCTGGTGTGTATAATCTGAGATAGAAAACTCCAATGTTCACATTATAAGCATAGTAATACCTACTGTGGCCTGTTCTCTTAGTGCTTGAACTCTGCTCTCCACGTTACCCATCTTAGCAGCAATATTTTTAATATTTTTCATTTCTCCTTCTCTTGGTGTGGTAGTCTTTCTTCCTATATTTTTCCAATACCTAGAGTCCTCAAACAGAAATTTAATTTTCCCTATCCCATTTACTAACTAAATTCTACCTACCACCTTTCTTTCTATTCTTTAATGTTTTATTTTCTTTTTCTCTCTTCTCTTTCATTTTCTGTAGATCAACACTGTCTAATAGAAATATAATTGAGTTTTCTACTAGCCACATAAAAAAAATAAATAAAAAGAAACAGGTGGAAATAAATTTCAATGTAATTTTTTTGTTTCTTTTGGCCATGCCACCTGGCCTGTGGGATCTTAGTTCCCAGACCAGGGATTGAACCTGCACCCTTGCCAGTGAAAGCACTGAGTCCTAACCACTGGGCCGACAGGGAATTCCCTAATGTAATATTTTACTTAGCTCAATATACCAAACATATTATCATTTAACCATGTAATCAGAATTAAAAACATATTGAGATGTTTTCTATTCCTTTTTTATGCTAAGTCTTCAAAATTCAGTGTGTATTTTACACTTAGAGCACATCTTAATTCAGGTAGCCACATTGCAAGTGCTCAGTAGCCATAAGTGTCTAAGAGTTACAATATTGGATAGTGTAGCCCTAGATCATCAAATACAAATTAATCAAAATGGTGATCTTGCCAAACAGAGTGATGGCAAAGTGGTGAACAGTAGTTTCCAGCTCTTAGAAAGTGTGAGGGTTATTGGAGGATCTGTAGTCCTTTCAATAACATCAGAGACTTAATCTTAAGGGACATAGCACAGTAATAGTTGTTATTGCTAACATACACAAAAAGGACTGTTTAGTATTTTAAACATGATAACCCAAAAAAAGATGTACCAAATACAAATTCTTCTGCAATATGACATACTTCTGTAACATGAATTAGTTTATTCAGAGTAGTCACCTTCATACTGGTAAATTTTTCTGGCATATGAATGTTTTGCTCCACTAAGTAACAGTGGCTGAATGCAAAGTACACATGAAGCTGCTGAGGGCGACAGTAGTATACCAGTGACCAGTGACCATTCATCCAACATGCGTTTTTTTTCTCAACTTGGCCTCAGGCTCTGTCTTGAAAATGTTTATTGAAGAATTCTCCACAATTTTTGTACATTTTGCCCTCATCTCTATATTCAGCAGCATCAAAAAACTTTCTTATATCCTCTTCCACCAAGCTAAAGACATTTTTAAAAGCCAGGTTTGTTATTTACTATAGTATGTCTTTAAATTTTTGAAATTAGATGTGTCTTTTTGTACTCAGGGGTGTGTGGGGGGGGAGGGTGTGTGTGCACAAGCGCACACACTCTGATTAGAGACCTGTATTGATTTGAGTGGTCTCTTCCAGCCCTATTTTCCCATGAGATCTTTTATTTTTAGTCCACAATTTGCAGAACACCTCAATCCCCTCTTTTACAAGAAGAAACACATGTATCACATTATAACAGGAATGCTTGAACCTATAAGTAAACTTCAAGTATGTTATATTTACTCCAAATATTTATGTTCTAATCTCTGGTCTTATTTGGTTGAACCCAGCGTCCTTACTTGAAAAATGAGAGAGTTGGACCAGAAAAGTCCTTCCTTTCCAGTTTTTGAGCTCTCTCATCATGCAAAATTATTCCCATAATTAAAATGATAATTATATATCTTCAGAACTGGATTAATACATTAGACTGAAAATGGGAATACACCCACCAGCCCACCAAAATTCTCATGAAATGACAGGAAAAATTATCAATAAAACACCTTCTGGTAAAACAAGAAAGAGTAATAGCACACAAAGGAAAGAACAATTGCAAACGGATTGTAGAGCTCCCAGGTAAATGTCAATTTAAAATAGAAGGGACTTGGGACATCTGTTTGACAGCTTTATAAAAAAATAGACAATTTCCTAAGGAATCATGAATTTCAAAATTAGCTCAAGAAGTATAAATGTGAAATACAACAAAGAGCAGTGGGGAGCAGAAAATGAAGTTTTAGGCAAATTGCACCAAACTTTGAGGGAATAGATAATTCTCAATTATATGAACTGTTCCAGGACTGAGAAAAAGGTGTATGCAGTTTACAAGGCTAGTTTAATTGTAATGTCTAAAACAAAGATTAAACACAAAATGTTAAGATTATAGGTCAATCTAAATTTTGCTATGTAGAAAAAAGAAACTTTAAAAATTGCAAATTAAATCTACCAGTGGATGCAACTACCCAAGAATGTAAAGATAATTATACTTATACATTGGGAAAATCTACTGATACAATTAATATATTAACATATTCAAAGAAAAAAATGATCTTCTCAATATGATGTATCTAGTAGATGCAGAAAACTCATTAAATAAAATCTGAAGCTTATTCATAATTTTAAAAAATCATTAACAAAACAGACAACAAAAGTATGTACCAGGGACACAGTAAATATCGTATTTGTTAATCATTCTATGCCTTCTTTATAAAGTCAAAAAAAAGAGAAGGATGTCTATTTTCATTACTACTATTCAACAGTGTGCCAAGCATCCTAGACATCACATTAGGATAAGAAAGTTAAAGGAAGCAAAAAATTGGAAAGAAATAGATAAAGTTGTCCAGAAACAGATGAGATATTTATGAAAATTGTTCATGTGATAAATATAATAAGTCAGAGATGAAAAGATGTCCTCATTAATTAGGGATGTTTGGGCAAATTGTTTTGTTGAAAAAATGTCTAAAATTGGAGCTGTACATCCCTCTTTACTCAACAAATGCATTCCAGATAGATCATTAAAAACTACTACTGCTGAATTAAGTGTGGAAGAAACAACTTCAAAAGATTAGAATAATCATAGGAATCTAAACCAATTCTCCATTCAGGTTGTTCCTCAACTTCAAGTATATGTTCCTCATTAAAGAAGCCGGAGCTGGAAGTTAAAGATAATTACTTATAGGTTTGGTTTATGACAGAAAGGCACAAAATTGTAATCAACAGACCCTTCATCCTATATCAACAGCTTGCTTTACTCTAGCAACAAAACTTTGCTTATTGACAGGCTATTTAATTATTTTTAGTTTAAAAATAAAGTATATTAAGATATCTGTCTTTTTTACAATTCTCATCTCTAATAACTTTTTGGATCAACTGATCTACTACTTTTCTCGATTTCATCAGGTAAATTATAAAAGAATCTGGAAAAAATTTGAAATGATTTCTACTTGGGCAATTGTAGCATAATGAAAGAGAACCAAATTAAAGTCATATTAAGCTCTAAGATTTATTTGAGAGTGTGATATAAATAATGATTGAGGTTGCAATGGAAAAGATTTAAGATATGTTTTACTAGAAAAAAATTAGGTAACCAGTAGAAGATTAAAATTAGTTATGTCTCCTAAGCCTCTAAAGATAGAGAAAAAAGAGACTCAGGACTCAATACCAGAAAATGAAGGAAAAAAAATTAAAAACAAATATGGTTAATACAAACCTATAATAACATAGCAGATGGTATTGCTATGAATGGAGTACATTAAATTTTCTGATTAGGAAGCAAAGTCTCAGAAAATAAGTTAAAAGAAGTTTATCTAAGGTTAGAGACACAGCTAAAATAAAATTGACCTCATTTTTAACATAAATGTAAGTGTGGTGGGCCATTTATGTCAGCCTATAAAAAAAGTGCAATACATTCTTGGTAGCTGTTATTTTGTAAAAAGGGAAATAATTTTTAAACCTTTTCTGTTTTGCACAATTTAGTACAATTCAAATGTTTTCCCTTAGACTATATTCCTATAATGTAACTTAAAAAAAGAAGAAAATTTATAGAGGAAAAATTCCTTCCAAAGTCTGTTAATTACCCAAAATCTGATAATTACCCAGACCCTACCCCTGCCACACACCCACAAAAACAGAGTGAGGCAAAAGATAAGGGAAGAACTAGGACCTACTTTGAGAAGGGAGTTGAATTGACAGATTTAGCAAATAAAAATAGAGAATGTTCAGTTAAATTTGAATTTCAAAAATTCCAATTTTTCTTAGTATAAGTATGGATCGAATATTATACAAAACATACTTATACTAAAAATTTTTATTCATTGTTATCTGAAATTCATATCTATTGGACATCTATTTTATATGGTAAGCCTACTAAGGGACATACATACAGGTAGGTAAAATAAGGTAGTTCAGGAAAGCAGTAGCCATATCTGAGGCTGAATTCACTGTACTGGAGTCCAGAGTCCAGACTTCAACACATTGAAGAAAAGGAAGTTTTGAGAGCAAGGTGGGTCACTGCTCTTAAAGTGGTTCCCAGAATAGGAAGAGGAAAACAGAATTCTAAGCATGGAAAGAAGAATTAAGGTTGGGGGAAATGAAACGAGGAACCTGAGTATATGTGATAGAATATGAGAATGGCCCTTGGAGGAAGGCAGGAATCAATGATTCCAGAAACTCAGGGAATACACTGGCCATGTCTTATGTCTGGACTCACAGTAGAAATAACTCAAGGAACAATATAAGAACCCTATGGATAGCAATGGAACAGGAATCTAGTTTAGACTAACGGGAGGAATGGGAATAGAAGGGGGAACACATGCTGTGAACACTAACACTCACCAAAATGGATAGGTGTTGGATTTTCTTAAAAAATAGCAGCTGTCAAAATAACATTTACAGAGAATATAGTAGATATCAACAGAGTAATGCTCTATTTGTCAGACATTGTTATAAATAGGTGGTCCCAAACATCTAATGGGTTTTCCAGATAAATGAATACATCACCTGAAGGGCCCCAAATTTTTAATGAGTGTTTTTTTCTCCTGAAATCTTTCATGTGTTTAACCAAAATCCTTAAGGTGCTACATTAACATAATTCATTCTTTTTAATGACTAAGTTACTATAAATATCAAAATTCAAATCTATAAAGATCATATAATAAAAGCGTTTCATTTAAAAGAAGTGGAATCAGATTGTATTCCAAACACTATGTGGTGAATCAGTAATTCATTCTGCTCATCATTTAATTTGTGATTAGGAAATATTTACAGAGAGAGGAAGGGAGGGAGGAAGGGAGGGAGGGAGCGGGAAAATATAATTACACCATTAGAAATTTCTGAAATGTGTAAGGGTATTTTTTGTTTAATCTGCTTGTCAAACCTTTGACGTAGACATAATATCCCAACTCTAAAAAGGAAAATACTGAGTTTCAGAGAGTTTAATTGGCCTAAGGTCACAAAGCTAGTAAATCTGTCTCTAAAGCCAATGACATTTCTACCACACGGCTCTGCTTCCTTGATACAGTGGTCCCCACAAACACTGTGACATCACTTAGACCTCCCAGAAGCATGTTGTCCTCAGCTTTGCGATGGCTGGGTGAAAGTAACTTTGAATATGTTAAGTATTCTTTATTATGCCTATTTTAAATGTGTCTAGTCATTTTCTAATGTAATGCATTTGAAAATACGTGTACTATCTTGTCATTTAAAACAATATGAGGAAGGATCTTCCTGGTGGTCCCATGGGTAGGACTCCAAGCTCCCAATGCAGGGGCCCGGGGTTTGATCCCTGGTCGGGAAACTAGATCCCGCATGCATGCCACAAGTAAGAGTCCACATGCTGCAACTAAGAAGTCCGCATGCCGCCACTAAAGATCATGCATGCCGCAGTTAAGAGCCGGTGCAACCAAAAGACATAAATAATAAATAAATAAATAAAATATTAAAAAAACAATATGAGGAGATATATATCTATATACATATATTATATATATACATATACATATTAGATAGATGATAGATAGATAGTAGATAGACAGGTAGATAGATAGATAGATATAAATAAAACTAGGGATAGATATAAAACTTTTAACCAGACTAAGTTTAAAAAATAAAAGCAAATGAAGTCAGGGAGGAGAACATATACTTGGGGAAATTATAGGAGGAAGTAACTGTATTTTTTCTTTCTCTTTCAGTGATCACTATTTGGGAAGCCACAGAATATTTCAGAAAAATAAATCTGTTATTCAACTTAATCTACAGAAAAATAGGGAATCTCCAGGAAAGTTATCTCGAAAGGTAAGACTTTCTTAGCTTTGGTTTCAATTAGCAAATGTATTATTTTAAGGACAATATTCCCATCCTTATGGATTGTTGCCATTTTGTGATTAAAATATGTTTAATGAATACATATTTATTTGAGTATATTTACTGAAACATAATATTTATCTTTATGTCTGTTAACAATTTGGACTGAAGCAATTACATGAACACACTATTGCAACCTCAGTATGATAAATCTAGTAGTCTCTTGAAAAATCATTTATGAGTAACTTATTAATGTTATCTTATTCATACTATCCATGAATCCACCAGGAAATGAATGGAATAGAAAAAGTGAAGGGGAAACCATGGAAGGAAGAAAAATAACACAACTCTTGTTCTATCTGAAGACTACGGTGGTGTCAACACAGTTTAAATCAGGACAGATTAATATTCATAATATATATAATAAAACTACTTAGAAAGGGATTACTGTGCTTTAATGACAGTTTCATGGTGTTAGATATAAATTTTATTCCCTGTGTGGTGTCTTGAGTTACTTCAAACCCAAATTGCACAGTATGCAGTAAACTTTGATATTTTAGCAGTTTTTATCTGTAGAGTCTTCCAATTACCTGCTTTAGGCAAAAATCCCATCACCCTGTCATTTACATCAGATAACAGACTTCCAGTGCATGACTTTTTTTTCTAGTCTGAGGTGCTTCATCATAAGAAGTGTCAGGTGGTGCATTAGGTTGCAATATATCTATGTGGAACATAACATAATGAGGCCAAAAGAGAGTTGTTTAGAAATGTCTTTTGGAACTGGTACCCAGCTCAGCCGGTGTTGACAGCTCCAGGGCCATGCATCTGAACTCTCCACAAAGAAACATTATAAAGTACAACTAATACCCTCAGTATTAATAAATCTAAGAGTCTTCAAATTGTCCTCAGTGTTGATGAAAAAGCTGAAATTATCATGTTTCATTTCAATGGGGGGTGGGAGAGAAAATGGATAATTCAAATTTCTACTCTTGTTTAGAAGTTGCATATTGTTAAAGAAAAAAAAACTATCACATTGGTAGTAATTCACAAATCACACATGTTTCAGTTTATGTAAATTAAGGTTTATTCTGAAATGCATATAACTCCACTACTTTGATGTAATATGTATCCAGCATATATTTTACATCTGAAACTTTAATATTTCTATCATATTTACTCTTTACAACAATCCCATGTGTCAAATATTATTAAAAATAAGGACACTGAATCCCAGGGTGCTCATGACTTTCCTCAGGTCATATTCATGGAACTGGTAAGTAGAGGACCTTGGATTTGAGCCCAGTCAATGAGTCTTCGCATACCTTATGTTACCAATTTATATTACAAAAACACTTAGAACTTATGGGCTACACTCAAAAGTCTTAGATGTGGTTTCAGAGCAATTAGTCAAAATTCGACCTTTATATGTTTTTTTGGTGTTGTTTTGTTTTCCACAGCTTTATCCACATACCCCAAAGTCTGGACCATGATAGGTATTCAATGATAATTGACCACATTAAGTATATATTAGGTGCCAGGCACTGTTATTAGGGCTTTACATGTATTAATTCATAACAGCCCTAAAGCAAAAAAAATAGGATGTTAGACTATATGATATTTTAGTCTTTTACTATTAAAAACTCTAAAACTTTATTAATGTTAGTTAAGACACTTAAAATTTCAAAAATTTACTCATGATTTTGAAAATATTGAGGAGCATAGACATTGGTGAGTTATATCAAAATGATGTATATATTTCTATCTGATGCATCACACTTTTTGTTGTAAACTTTTAATACCCATTGAGTAGATTAGATTATAATTTCAATTGAAAACCTTGTATTTGAAGAAAATAAAAAATAAATAAATAATTGCCTTGTTTTATAAAATATTCTTTCAGGAATAGACATAGTATGCTGATTAATTTAATATAACTGAGAAAGTTTATCAATTTGTGACCCTTCTTCATGGTCTGAATTGCTATATTTAAAATAAATGACCAATGATTTTTTTTTCTTTTATATATCTATGGTAAGGGAATGGTGAATGGTCTTCTCTCTTATTATTTAAAATAATGTCAAAATTATCTATGATTTTCATAATTTCAGCTGTAAGCTAAATTATGTAAGCTAAATTATTTATGAATAATTAAATTTTCTTTCTAGTAAAACAACATAAAATTGGCTTGATAATATTCTTTTTATATAATATTAGGAATATAATGATAGCTATCATTCTATTAAATTTATTGACACCATCAACTTTCAGTAGATATTTCAGAGTATTCTAATTGTAAAAGGCATTGCAAAGCTCAATTCATCTTAGATGGCTTTTCTATTTTAAACTCACTTCTATTACACTGATATATAGTGATTTAATTCATGTTCCATGAGATTATTCATAAAACATGTTGACAGTCTTTAGAAATCATCATATATTTCAAACCTTTTAAATTCCTGTCTTGATTAGAAGTGATGTGAATGGCTGAGACTTTTCAAAAAATTTTTTCTTCCTTTCTCTCAAGTTTGATCAAAAGTATTGCCAACATTGTAGACATTAATCGTAAAATTAAGATTTCTTTCTAGTTCAAGAAAACATTCACAAAACATTTACAGCAATAGATTTCTGTATGAAAAAAAAGGAAAAAAATACCTTAATGTTTTTCTTAAGACAAAGGTATGGCCCTCACCTTTGGAGAAAAGTAAATTGCACAATATATTCCATGGACAACTGCTCAAACTTTCCTCCACCCCTTAGAGATCCTTTAGATAAAATTTTTTTCTTGTAAGTCACTGTATGACAATGGACAATTCCCCCTCCCCCAAAAGTATCTCTGGAAGCCAAGTAAAGTGGTTTTTAAATGAATATGATTATGCTATTCAGAAAGATGCAAATAAGTCATATTATTTATATGCTGCTTTGCTTTTAACTTCTGAAATAAGGCAAATGCCAAATACTACACTTCAAATCTTACTACCTCTATTCTGGCTCTGGTTTTCACTCTCTATTTTCCCTTCCCTTTCACTGTCCTCTCCATGCCTAAAGTTTTGCTTTCTCTACTGCAGAAAAATTTGTCTTAACCACTATGATACTTTCAGATTTCATCAGCCAGTGACTCTAGAGGTAAATTCCTACTGAGTAAGCCTCATGTTTTCAAGCTCCTTAGCATTTCTACAAAGCATTATTTATTCATAGCATGCACTCAAGGTATTATAACAATAACCTTATTCTTTCCATGTTACTTAGCTTCCTTCTTCTTTCTCACAATACAACCCAATATAAAAATTAATTTACCTTTGACCTTAAACCATGTAAACATTTTCCTTCTGATGTTTTCTGTCAGAAATTCTAATAGGCAGTTTTAAAAATACATTGTGTGTGTACTGACATACAGGATTACATGCACCCCAGGCATGGAGGGACTCATTCAGCTGTCAAACTTAACGTCACTGTGTGGTGAAAAACTGCAATTATGATGGAGTATATTTGCATTTTCTGCAGACTTGCATAAGGTGTTCATGGATGCCCATTCCAGAAGAGCTAATCAAGGAGCTGTGAGTGTGTGTGTGTGTGTGTGTGTGTGTGCATGCATACATGTGGACCAGAGGACTCATATTTTAAGATGAGTAGTTCCTGCTCATCTTGGGAGAAAAATACAGTGCCATCTGATAACTTCTGGAATTTACACCTATCCGTAGTTTTCTTTCATTAGCATAATTGAATGTTCATGAGATGGAAGGTTCTCTCACGCTGACGTTTTGGTGGCAAGGTATGGAAAATCTGAACAAAGGAGGAGTCCATTCTGCGTCTGCCAGCCAATCTGGCAAGCTGTCAAGCCTTATACTGCCACAGATTCGTGGCCTAAATGTAAAGAAAATGTGCACGTATGTGGGAGGACTGGTGTCTGAAAAACTGCCTTCCTGCTGGGAGAACTTAATGTTTGACCTTGGTGATAGCAGGATGTTTTTCAACTATCCGTGGGGTTTATCCTCAACCAAAGCTCAGCTTTCTGTTTTACTTTTGAAAAGAATGCTTATACAGTTGAGGAGAGTCTTATAAGGTCTTTAAAACAAAGTATTAAAATGATAAATGAGAGTTATCAAAAGAGGTGAATAAAATGACAGCAGGAAGTTATGGACCTATTTTTATCTGGTATTCGTTCCTATTTGCTCTATAAATATTAATATATTCTGCTGTCTACAGCATGAAGATGACCACAGTCAGTTTTATCTGAACCAACTTCTAGAATTTATGCATATTTGGAAAGTATCCAGGTAAGACATTTTATTCCTGTTCCAAGACTACTTTCTGACTGAGTTCTCAAGTGCCAAATCACAATATTTTTCAGTCGATTGTAATAACTGTCCTTTCACTAGTACTGTGGAAGCTATTGTACTTTTAATAGATATCTCCCTTTGGCAAATTCTGTTAATAATTATCTATTCTTCACAGCTATTCAGATACATCTGAAGAGCTGCTAACACCTTCCAAAACAATCTAACATTCATTTAAAAATATCTCTGCTACCGGTTATTAAATTTTCAAGGATTTTTTTCCTCATTCATTTTATAAATTTGATTGTGCATGTGTCACTAAGCTCTTTGTATAACTGAATTCCCATAGTTTGAAAGTCACCATATCTTGCTTTAAATTCCTTTCTGTAACACCCTGAAAATAATTGGTACATTATAAACAGAGGAGTGTGACTTCAAATTGGAAAACTCAAGTGACAGCAAATGAACATATCCTAATTGAGTCTGATATCTCAACATATGCATGTATTATTTGAAAGAACAAACCTATCAGGAAGCTAACCTGGGAGAAGATATCAGTGCTACAGGGTGCCTTTATCTGGAATTAAAGTTGTCCTGAGCTGAATGATCAAAAAAGGGAGTGTGGGAGGTATGTCATAAATCTCTAAAGCACAGCCTGATATAAGAATCAGTTTAAATTGTTTTTAGTGACTATTAATAATAGCTATCACTTCCTGGAGTTCTAATACATTTTGTATACATCATCTCATCTAATTCTCCCCACAGCCCCATAACAATACATATTATCTTACTTCAGAATCAAGGAAACTGAAGTTCTGGAAGGGTAAATAACTTGCCTGGGGTTGGCCGCTCAGTTTGTTAGTAGTTTGTTAGGATTCAAATCAGGGCTGTCTGCAATTTGCAAAGGCCACGTTCTTTCATTAAACTATCGTATCTTTCCATTTTTTTTTCCTTTTTTGTGTCTTTCTCGCCCCCCCGCCCCCCCGCCCCCCCCAGTATTCGGCCTCGTACCATAAAAATCATAGAATGGGTAAAACTTAAGAGGACTTTTGATATAATTTAATCCAAATTTTTACTGTATTGCTAATTACATGCATCAGATAGGTCCCCATCAAAATGGCATATTAAACAAAGGCTGTATTCCAAAATAAATTTATAAATCAACAACTACCACAACAACAAACGCAGGGCAAGTCATCAAACCTGACAAATTCTTTAAAAATTGGGGAATCCCTGGGAATCAGAGACCTGTTTTGAACTGTTCTGTGGAGGCCCGTGACTTGTAGGTGGCTGCTACCTGGGGCACAGAGAGACAAAAGGAGGCTGTGAGTCCCATAGGATTTATTTGCTCACTTTTCTTTTTTTACTGTATTTTTTTATTGAAGTATAGTTGACAGACATTTCTTCATTCCTTTTCTTCTTTTTGTTGTTTCTCCAATTGGGTAATTTCAAGAAATCTGTCTTTGAGTTTACTGAGTCTTCTGCTTGGTCTAGTCTATCAAATTCTTCAGCTCATTGTATTCTTTAGCGCAAAGATTTCTGTTTGGTTCTTTCTTATGTTTTCTACCTCTTTGCTGAACTTCTCATTCTGTTCTTGTATTGTTATGCTAAGTGCATTAAATTCCTTTTCTGTGTTCTCTTGTGGTCCTTTGAGCATCTTTAGGACAATCACTTTGAATTTTTTGTCAGACAATTTTTGTATCTCCATTTCTTTGGGGTCAGTTGCTGGAAGCTTACTGTATTCTTTTGGTGGTGTCATATTTCCCTGATTCATTATGATCTTGTACCCTTGCAAAGCTGTCTGTATACAGGAAGCAGTCACCTCTTCCAGACTTTATGGGCTGGCTTCAGTACAGAAAGACCTTCACCTACAGGCGAGGGCCAACTGGAACGTGCTGTGACCCTGGGCCTAGTGGTGCCAGGCACCAAATGCAGGGTTGTGAGACAACGCCAGGTCACTGGGGTCCACAGCATCGACAACCGTGCAGTCCTTGGTAAGCACTGTGGGGGGGGGGGATCTGCAGTAGCTACAAAGGCTGTTGCGATCCTCAGTGGTGCCCCCAGGTCCAGCAGCTAGGGACCAGGGCAGGCAGCAGTTGCTGCTGGAGCTGGTGGTGTACATACTCACAGCTCTGGGGGCCAGCTGCAGGCGGCTGTGGAGTGGCAGAGGCTAGCTGCAGACACTCATATAGTTGGGGGTGGGGGACAGGGCCAGTCTCAAGGGTTAGGACTAACTGTGGGTGCACTGGCAGCTTCAGGGATCCTGGCTGTTGGTATGCACTTCTGTGGCTGCAGTCTCCCTCCATGGGCACGTGAATGGCAGTGAAAGCCAGTGACGAGAGTCAGGACAAGGGTGTGCAGGTGCACAGCTTGGAGGCTAGCTGCAGATGAGCCCAGTGGTGCAGACCAGTGACAGGAGAAAGGGCCAAATCTGCCCCAGACACAGCTGTGGGGATCTTGGCCATCAGCGTGCACTCTCATAGTTGCCAGATCTCACCACAGATGTGTACATGGCAGTGGACGCCAGTGACAGAGGTCAGGCTAGTGGCATGCAGGTGCACAGCTGGAGGGGCTGTTGGAAGGGGTCAGTCATGTGGAATAGACTTGCACCTTGCACTTGAGCAGCCACTGAGGCCTGGGCTAGCTGCAAGTGTGGATCTCAGGGTCTGGCAGGGGCGGTGCAGTGAAGGAAAACAAAACCAATGAAATCTACAGAGGGTCTGTGGCAGCTGTGCTGGCTGTTGGTTTCTTCAGTAGTGAATGTTACCGAGGCTTTCTGCAGAGCAGGTGGCTGGGAACCATGGTAACTCCCACTGCATGGCTGACGCTGGTAGCCACTGCCCTTCCTCCTTGTTCTAGCCACCTTTATCCATCTCAGCTTTGCTGGTCTCTGGGTGAGATGAAAGCAATGCAGGTCCTTCATGCAGTGTCCCACAAGGCTGGGGAAGCTGCTCACTCACCCCACTCCTCTTTTCCAAGAGAGAGGAACTCGTTCTAGCAAGGGATTTCCCTCTTGGCACTGAGCAGTGTTGGCCTGGAGGATGGGATGATGCAGGCAAAATGAAGCTATTCTTTCTTCCCTCTTTATGGAATTATTCTCAGGGCTCTTTTTCCCCCACTGTGTTGGGTGGTTTCCTGAGCTCTCCCCAGAGCTGTTTTTGTCCGTGGATAGCTATCCGTTGATCTTTGTGAGGAGAGAGAGGCTGAGATCTCTTATTGCGCCATCTTGGTGACCCCCAGGACTTTGCTTTCTGAAATACAATGCTGCTCTGCCTGTCTTCCTCAGACCACTTTATGATGTGATGAGACCAAGCGCTAGAGGGCACGAGCTTTGATTTCAGTGTCCCTCTTCTCTGACCTGTCTTCCTCTTAGAAGCTGGGCAAATCACATACCTTCATTGGTTCCTAGGAGTTTTCTATAAAATAGATATAATACCTAATAGAAAGGTGTTGAAGCACGTGAATTCTTGAGGGTTTTTTCTTTTTAAATTTTAGGATCAGGTTTTATATAAAAGTCCTCCAATAGCCAAAATCTTTCACAGTTCCTTTCCTACACTTCCATGGACTTTTACATATTCTATGCATTTTGTCTAACTAAAGTGGTAACTTAATAAAGACTGAGAAGGCAGCTACTGTAAAATATATTGGTGTGTTTTTAACACTGTGTTTTGTGTTGTATGACTGATTCTTCAATTCAATTCAGGAGTTTTCAGGACAAACAGGAAGGGAAAGTTAATAACATTTGGGAAAATAATTTTAAACAGTGAAGCAAAAAGAATCTCTGCTCCACTCACGTCTATTCCACTTAAGTATAGATAAAGCTGAAGCATTGAGAAGCTTAGAGAAAAAAGCAAAAATACCAGAAAACACAGAGGTTTAGTGTCAAAGACAACACCATCTATGATAAGTATATGTCATTAATTCTAAAAGTAATTCTCTGAAAAGTTTTGCATATTTAATATTTCTCAATTTATTTGTCATTATCTGCTTATGAATCCCTTTGCAACTTATATTTTAAATTAAGAGTAGTTTGATATAATGAAAAGTCTTTCAGAGGTTTGGTTAAATTGTCATGGATTTCTCTGGAGTTCTAAAGTTTTCAAATATGTTTGTAGTCTATCAAGTTATACCACGTTTATAAGGCATCCATCTGAAATGACATTTAAAAGTATGTCAACAGTAATCTTTTTTAAACCGTGTTTGCTATAGAAACAAGGACAAAGCAGAACTTGTGATAAATGTGCTAAAGTTAATATAAGTTTTCCTACCCAACTTTAAACAAAGTTTTTTCTTTCCAGACAATGTCTCTCAACAGTAATCAGAAAATATGACTCCCACCTGAAATACCTATTGAAAACACAGGTATTAACTTTTGTTACTTCTTTAATTAATTCAATAAGATTTTATTAGTTTTCTACTCTTTTTTCTAAAGCTTTGCAAGTTTCTGGAGATACAAAGATGAATAAAGCAGGGGGTCTACACTTGAGTGACTTTCATTCTATCATGGCAAAACAGACAAGTAAACAGATGTGTGTAATAAAGTGCCATAGGTACTATGAAAGACCTATGTGTATACAGGACACACAAAACAGGGTTATCAATTTTACTTATTTGATCTGAGTGTTGAAAAATAACTAAGCCAGCCAGAGAAAGAGCGTGGTAAGGAAAGTGGGAAGTAGGGATAACTTTAAGCATACAACATGAGCAGAGCAGGTAGCAAACAGCCTGGTGTGATTAGGCAACTGTATGTACTTTGGAATGGCTACAATTAGGGTTCAAGGTGAGAGCCTGGAAAAAGACCAGATGAAAGGGACAAGCAGGAACCAAGTTACGCAGGGTCTTAAGGACATTTTATGGACAATTTAATGATTTTCTAATTTATCAGCTGATGACATAGAGCCATTATGCAGGGCAGTAGAATGACAGATGGGTGATTATAGGACATTTCATTAACCCAAAGAAATGAGGAGGGCATGGACAAAAGCTCTACTATAGGGAAGGACAGGAGAAGACAGATTCATAACATGTGAAAATCTGTAATTTACATGATTTGGTGAAAAACTGTGAGCAATGAAAGAAGACAGTGTTTAGAATACCTCCAGATTCCTGGCTGCCGACTGACTGCATGAAGACGTCAATTAACTAAAACAGTGAAGATAGGAGAAGCTAGCTTGGCAGGGAATATAATGGATTCAGTCCAAGACTACTGAGATTTGGCCACCTATTGGGCATCCAAGTTGTAGTCACCATTAAGCAGATCATTTCTTATAGCTTGTTCTTCCAGGGAAGGATCAGTCTTCCACAGATAAAACATTGTATGATTACAGAAAATGAGGTAAGAGAATGTGTTGAAAACAAGACTCCTTTTTCCATTAAAAAAAATGACTCTTGATATATATAAAAGGATACAGATCTTAAGTAACTACTCCTAATATTAAAAAACAGTAAAGGGTTCTGAAAATAATAAATTATATTTCTTGATGTAGATACCAAACTCATACATGAATTCCACATAAATATGTAAAGACATGGTGATGACAAATCACAGCTCATATTCCTTCCCAAATTGTAATCCTCTCACTCTGATTCCATTTTTCTTTCTTGAGCCTGGCCTGAATTTGGAAGATTAAAATGTGGAATGTGAAAAGAATTCACAATTAAATTAAGTCTCATAAAACTGTCATAATTACTACTTCTTTGTCATAGTCATTCTTTCTAGCATAGAATTTGAAATTTACCAGGTACCCAGGGCACATTAAGACTTCATTCCTAGATCATTTATGTCTCTTGACTAGACACAGATATACTTTTGAGGTTATCATAACTTACTTATGGATGAATTTTAATTATCTAAATGTCTCAGTACTGCTCATGTATCACAGATATCTTTTTACAAACACGTGCACCAATTGTTGAGAATCTGTAACAGTTCTTAATTTCCAAATATAGTAGTTTGATCATACCACTTACATATGAAGCCTCCAATGTTTTCACTTTGAAAGAAACCATTTTTGAAAGAAACCAATTGTTCCAAAATGACTGAAAAGTTGGCAAAACATCAAAGAAATACTGTCTTTATATTATCACTGGCAAATAGTTATTATCAGCCACATCTGAATTATTTTATAAATAGGCCACAGTGTCTGCAACTTTCCACATGAACTCCCCCCAAAACAATGAACTTTTTAAATGACATTCTTCCTACGAAGCATCAATAGCTAAATATCTAAGAAATGAGGACAGACTGTGATATTATCAATTCACAATTTTGCACTTTCTATTTGTTTGTCAAGTGCATTAAGTAGCATTTCATCAGCCTTGAAAACAGTACCAATTTGAAGAATAATTTTTATATTTCTCAAACTTGGATTATTACATGATTTGAAAAAAAAATAACAAGCAGGCTGAATAAATATGCCATGAATATTATTGAATAATATGGATAACTTAAATTTCCAAATATCTTATTTCCTCAGCAATCGCTATTAACATATTTTAGACTTATTTCAGATTGGGCATCCTAACTATTATGTTTGTTAAATGGCTGATCTTGTAAGTAATTTACATAGAGCTTTTTCTTTGGGCATTTTTTTTCCTCTCTTCTATTCTACTCATAATTAAGGAATGTCTTCTGTATTCATGCTATATTCTGAATTCATCTCTAACATTTAGGAGAAATTAAGAATAGAAGAAAGAGAAAGAATTTTCCCCTAAGGTATTACTTAATGCTTACTTAGTACAAATTACTGAACTATTTACTCACTGGAATCAACAGAAATCAAAATCAGAACCATGCTCTGAAATTGCTGATGATCTAGTTGGAAAGACAGCATATTCACATAATGCACAGAGTGGTGTATGTAAAGGACAAAGCAACGTAAAACCAGATTTCAATCTAGATGGAAGAATCAGCTTCTGATTCAAAGTTGCTTTTTCCTAGTAGCCTCTAGTGCATTGTCTCCAAAATTTTATTTAAATGCCAAGTAGGACCTTTAGGGACAGTTAGCAATGCCTACCACTGATGACAAACCTACACTAGGATCTAGTAACTGATGAGCTAATTGTAAACCAGATGGATCTGGATTGAGAAAAATCTATTCATGCTTCAAAATGTAGTTTGGCTTCATGAAACATCTGCCTGGTGTGAAATGAGCTAAAAGCCTCCAAACCCTTTACCATCAAGCCCATGGCTCAGAGGATGTACCAACTAGATGATCAGAAAAATATGGCATCTCTATTATTCAGGTATAAGTAATTCAATGAGGAAGGCAGAATAATACTTAACTCACACTTTCCTCTCCTCAAGACCAAAATCCAACAATATTTAGCCTCTAGAGAGAGACCAAAAATTCCATTTATAAGGAGAAAGAAAGGGGGCACATAAGGATCTGATAATATATATTGACTTTTTTAGAACTGAAGCTTTCTTAGTAACAAGCAGATCAACTGTTGGATTTTCAGAAGTTTTTGATATCAAACATAATTTAATCAGGGTGGCAGTAAAGACAGAATTTAGGAGCAGAGACATATTTGCAAACCCTCTGCCACTAGGAAAGCTTTTATTCAGCCATCCTTGAGTTTATATTATTCATCACTAGAGTGAAGATAATAAAATAATGTGATGATTTTTAAAAATTAACTGAACAGTAGATGTAATGTGCTTAATATTATATAGTGGCTGGAAGATAAAAAATGTTCAAGAAAAGATAAGTACAAGTGTTATTCTATTGCTATTAGAGTTGTTATTTTTAACACTATTACTAAAGTAGAGGATTGTATAGGATCTAGAAGAAAAATGTCACAAAACTGATTTGCATTCACAACAGAATATAAGAGGTGGGAAAGAAGTAAAAAAAATCATAAGAAGAAAATAGGGTGAAATGAATTGGTAACAAGGACCAGCTGAACGGTCACAAAAGGAGAAGTCAAAGACATGAAGGAGAAAAAGTCAGGTTACAAGGGAAATAAAACACCTTTGCAGAGCTGGAACCTACCTTAGCAGAAATAAAGGGCAGATTGAAACTACCAAAATTCAAACCTATGTATAGAACACTGCCAGACATGAAGAAGAAGAAAACTGAAAGATCTTCAATAAGGAAGATAATCACTAACCAACGTAATCTGCATTCCTAGGGAGATACAGAATTAAAGGTTTTTGTCAAAAGAATAACATGATCTGATGATTTAAGATTTGTGCAGTGAATTATATAATATATGAAGAACACACACACACACACACACACATATACACACACCCGTTAAAGAAGAAGAACTAAGCAGACTATCTTATTACACAATAAGTTTGGTACAAAATATTGCCAATAGCATAGGATCTGCTTTTACACCACTTCATATCTCTTTTCTCTACATAAGAGATATCCTTTGGTGAAAAGCCATGTTGTAGCTTTTCTTTGCCATTTCAGCACCAAAGTATGCATCCATTATCAATACAGGCAACTCAAAGATATTTCAGATTCAGTTCCACGCCATCACAATAAAGTAAATATGGCAATAAAATGAGTCACATGAATTTTTTTGGTTTCCCAGTGCATATAAAATTTATTTTTACACTATACTGTAGTCTATCAAGTGTGTAATAGCATTATGTCAAAAAAAACCCACAATGTACATACCTTAGTTAAAAAATAATTTATTGCTAAAAGCAATGTCAACCATCATCTGAGCCTGCAGTGAGTTGTAATCTTTTTTGCTGATGGAGGATCCTGCCTTGATGTTGATGGCTGCTGACTGATCAGGGTTGTGGTTGCTGAAGGTTGGAGTGGCAGTGGCAGTTTCTTAAGACAACAATGAAGTCTGCCACATTAATTGACTCTTTCATGAATGATTTCTCTGTGGCATGCAATGCTGTTTGACAGCATTTTACCCACAGTAGAACTTCTTGCAAAATTGGAGTCAATTCTTCTCAAACCCTACCACTGCTTTATCAACCAAGTTTATTTAATATTCTAAATCCTTCATTGTCATTTCAACAATCTACACAACATCTTCACCAGGAGTAGATTCCATCTCAAGAAACCACTTTCTTGGCTCATCCATAAGAAGCAACTCCTCATCTCTTCAGGTTTTATCATGAGATTGCAGCAATTTAATCCCACCTTCTGGCTTCATTTCTAATTCTAGTGCTCTGGCTATTTGCACCACATCTGCCGTTACTTCTTCCACTGAAGTCTTGAACTCGTCAAAGTCATCCACTAGGGTTGGAATCAACTTCTTGATTCCAACTCCTATGAATGTTGGAATCCTATGAACGTTGAGATTTTGACCTTTTCTTTTGAGTCACAAATGTTCCTAAGGGCACCTAGAATGGTGAATTCTTTCCTGAATGTTTTCAATTGACCTTGCCCAGATCCATCAAAGGAATCACTATGGCAACTATAGCTTACAGAATGCATTTCTTAAATAATAAGACTTAAAAGTCAAAATTACTCCTTGATCCATGGGCTGCAGAATGGATGTTGTATAAGCAGATATGTAAATGACATTAATCTCACTGTACATCTTCATCAGAGCACTTGACCATATGCATAATATCAATATTTTGAAAGGAATCTCTTTTTCTGAGCAGTAGGTCTCAACGGTGGGCTTAAAATATTCAGTAAACCATGTTGTAAATAGATATACTGTCATCCAAGCTTTTTTGTGCCACTTATAGAGCACAGGCAGAGTAGATTTTGCATAATTCCTAAGGGCCCTAGGATTTTCATCATGGTAAATGAGCATTGGGTTCAACTTAAAGTCACCAACTGCATTAGCCCCAAACAAGAGAGTCAGCCTGTCCTTTCAAGCTTTGAAACCAGGCATTGACTTCTCCTCTTTAGCCATGAAAGTCCTATGTGGCTTCTTTTTCCAAGAGAAGGCTGTTTTGTCTACATACATTGAAAATCTGTTGTTTAGTGTAGCTACCTTCATTAATTACCTTAACTACATCTTCTGGATAACTTGCTGCAGCTTCTACATCAGCAATGCTGCTTCATCTTGTACCTTTATGCTATAGAGACAACTTCTTTCCTTAAACCTCATGAACCAAGCTCTGCTAGCTTCAAACTTTTTTTCTGAAACTTCCTGACCTCTCTTAGCCTTCTTAGAATTGAAGAGTTAGGGCCTTGTTCTGGATTAAGCTTTGGCTTAAGAGAATGCTGTGGCTGGTTTGATCTTCTATCCAGACCACTGCAACTTTCTTCATATCAGCAATAAGGCTGTTTCGATTTCTTATCATCCCTATGTTCACTGGAGTAGCACTTTTAATTTCCTTCAAGAACTTTTCCTTTGCATTTACAACTTGGCTAACTGTTTGATGCAAGAGACCTAGCTTCTGGCGTGTCTCTGCTTTCGACATGCTTAATGTCAAATGATATCCTCACTAAGCGTAATCATTTCTAGCTTTTGATTTAAAGTAGGAGATATGCAACTCTCCCTTTCACGTGAACACCTAGAGGCTATTATAGGGTTATTAATTAGCAAAATTTAAAAATTTTTGTGTCTCAGGGAAGAGGGTGGCCCAAGGAGAGGGAGACAGATGGGGGAACAGCCAGGAAGCAGAGCAGGCAAAACAATATTTATAAAGTTTGCCATCTTATATGGGTGAGGTTCATGGTGCCCCAAAACAATTACAATAGTAACATCAAAGATTACTGATCACAGAGCTTCCCTGATGGCGCAGTGGTTGAGAGTCTGCCTGCTGATGCAGGGGACACGGGTTCGTGCCCCAGTCTGGGAAGATCCCACATGCCACGGAGCGGCTGGGCCTGTGAGCCATGGCCGCTGAGCCTGCGTGTCCGGAGCCTGTGCTCCGCAACGGGAGAGGCCACAACAGTGAGAGGCCCACGTACCACAAAACAAACAAACAAAAAAAATGATTACTGATCACAGATCACCATAACAAATACAACAATGATGAAACGTTTGAAATATTGCAAGAATTACCAAAATGTCACACAGGGACATGAAATGAGCAAATGTTGTTGGAAAAATGGCACCAACAGACTTGCTCAATGCAGGGTTGCCACAAATTTTTCATTCGTAAAAAATGCAATAGCTGCAAAGTGCAATAAAGTGAAACATAATAAAATGAGGTATGCCTGTTTAAGGTTTAGGTTTCCTTTTTAATGTACCTAAATGGAATCAAACTATATGTACTTCTTGTGCCCCGTATTTTTCACTCAATATCGTTTTTGTGATCTATCCACATTATTCTATATATGCTTTTGAATTATTTTCATTGCTGTACATTACTCAATTAGATTAGCAAACTTCAACTTATCTATTCTACTGTTGATGTACATTCAACCTAATCTCAGGGGGTTTTCTAGGGTACATAACTAGGGCCATAGACTTACAAGGTAATACCAAACACTTTGTTTGGTCATACACATTTCACAATATATGAGTTCCCATTGCTTTATTTTCTCACCAATGTATGGTATAGTCCAACTTTTAAAAATTTTGCCTACATGAGGCATATGTAATGAGATATTATTTCATTTTTAACTTTTATTTTGCTGACTATTAATGCCTTCATAATTCTTTACTCTTTTTAAACATAACATCAAACTGTTTACTTTCTATCTTACTTTCATTATGATGTCATATTTACTAAATCAACTTTCTTGAAGTTTAATTTATGTATATAAAATAAAATACACTCATGTAAACTGTATACTTTGAGTAGTTTTGAAAATGTATATACCTATATAACAACCATGAAAAACAAGATATAAAACATTTCCATTACAAAAAAAGTGCCCCAGTACTTAACCTGAAGTAAAAACCCTGCCATCCTAGACATCATGGAACGAAAGATTTACTTTCTCTCAATATGTATTTCTTTTACCTGATCTCCAGTAGAATTTTACTAGAAGTGACAAGTGGTAAGAGCAGAATCCTTGCCTTCTTGTTAAACTTAGAGAGAAAGTTAGTCTTTCACCACTGAGTATGACGTTATTTGGAAGTTACATGGTTATGGCATGAAGTTAGTTGCTCCTTGCTAGGTTGAAGAAGTTTCCTTCTACTCCTAATTAGCTAAGAGTTTATACCATGACTGGGTGATGAATTTTATCAAATGCTTTTTCTGTATCTATACAGATGGGCATATGATTTTTTTCATTTATTCTTCTCAGATTTTAAAAATATCCTTGCATTACTGGGATAAACCACACTTTGTAACAATTTAGAACCCTTTCTACATATTTCTGGCTTCAATTAGCTAATATTTTGTTAAGGATATTTGCATCTGTATTTATGAGAGACATCAGTCTATACTTTTCTTATAATGTTGTGGCTTGATTTTAACATTGGAGTAATGCTGGCTTTATAAAATAAGTTGAGAAATATCCCTCTGACTCTGACTCTGTATTCTGAAATAATTTGAGTAGATTTGGTTTTATTTCTTCCTTAAATATTTGATAAAAATCACCAACGAAACCATCTGTTTCGAGTTTTCCTTATAAGAAGGATTTTATTATAATTTCAATTTCTTTGACATAGAATTATTCAAATTTTAAAGCCATAAATTTGCCTCTAAATTTTAGTGGCATCCCACAAATTTTGATATGTTGGCCATCATCTCTTTAAATATCTCTCGGCCCCATTCTTATCTTTCCAGAACTCCAAATGCATGTATGACTCTGACAGGTATTAGATGGTATGTTCTGGTTTTTATTCCCACTATTTTTCCCCTTTGGTTTTGGTTAGGATCATTTCTCTTGACCTATCTTCAATTTCACTGATACTTTCCTTAGCTGTGTTCAATCTGCTGATGAGCTCATTGAAAGAATTCCCCAGCTCTAATACCAAATATATTTTTATATTTCTATGGTTTCCATTTGACTCTTGTATATAGTTTCCATATCTCTGCTGAAATTCCCCACATGTTCATACATGTCGTCCACATTTTCCACTAGATCCCGTAACATGCTAATCATAGTTACTAAAAGTCCTTGTCTGATTGTTCTAACGTCTGGGTTATATATTCTGTTATGCTTTTATTATGTAAAGTTGATAAATCTAGTCAAGATTTGAGCTTTGTGTTTTGTTGTTACTATCATTATCGTCAGGGCACAACAGGCTTCAAACTCCTCCAGTGACTAGTTACTATTACCTGTACTTATATAGGGGGCCTGCAGTACTAGCATCTTTTTCTCTGTTCCTGCTTCACCCTCAGCTTTCAAGAGTCCCTGATTGTCTATGCCGCAGAGAAGATCTCTTGCAATACTTCTTTGTCTCTCCCCTAGCAGTGCTTTGTTCTTGTCTATTATTCAAAATAGACTCATTTTTGTAGTAGGGTAAAGGAAGTTCTGTGGTAATGATCAACCACAGCCTTAGGCAGACTGTTTTTGAGCCTCAAGATGGGAACTTTCTTAGCATTTCTGCCTCCAGATTGGAACTTTCTGGCAGCCAAGCTGTCCCTTATATCTGCACATAGTCTTGCACAGGAGAGAGTTTTCTGCCCCTCCTCCGTGATTTCTGAGTGCTGATTGGTATCCATGTAGGATCCTGGACTCAAGACAGGTTTCCTGCCCCTACCCCAGGAGCAAAAGGTTTTTGCTTCTACCATTTTCTCATCAGCAAAGGATCTTAACCCATGTCCTACCTCTCCCCCAGAAAGGTTTTGCTTTTGCTTCCTTGCTCAAAAAGCAAGAGATTTTTGCCAGGGCTCAGGGTCACAGAGGATTTCTATCTCTTCTAGTATCATCATTTTTTCTAATATCATAAACCAGTAACTTAGAGCTTTTGCTTCTTATGAGAGAAAAATCTACAGAATGAGATCTTTCATACCTCTCACCCAGAAAGCTGATCACCTCCTACATACTGCACTGCTGAATGGACCTTCAGCTTCCTGCACTGTCTTCATTATTTCCTCTGAACAACTGGTAGGTGTCCAGAAAAGAGCTTACAAATGATTGTTAACTCACCGTGTGTCTTGGACTCCCAGATATTCCAAGCTGACGTGCTTACTCTAGCCTTTAAGAATTTTTAAAATTTTGGCTGATATAGTGGCTGCCTAGTTCTCCTGTGCTCTACCAAAGGTCAAATGTGTGCTGCATCTCCCCTTACCACTCTTTGGAATTCAGTATACTTGTTCACCTTTTGACCTCAGATCTCTAGTGGAGTCAGCAAAAATTATGATTTTTGTATATTATCTGCCTTTTTTCATTGTTACAGTGGCTCCAAAGTTCTACATTTTAAGCTGAAATGAAAATCCAAAGACTATTCTTAATCTTTAAGGAGCAGTTTGTAATAGCATTATTGAACCTGGAATAAAAATAATTCTAAATTCTCAATTTGTCTCTAAATTCATTAACTGAATTTGATAATTTTCAGTATGTAAACAGAAAAAGAAATTCATTAAGATTTATATAAAACTTGGAAAATGGCAAGCTGTTACATGGCTGTTTTCAACACATATTACTTTGGTCTCCATCACACCTAAATGAAGGGAATGAGGTAGCAGGGGAACCTTATACTCTTTCATTTTGTTTTGTTTTCCAGAAAGATGCAGATAAGAAAAGTTTGTTACCAATCTTCACCAATGTTCAAAATATTTTAAAAATATGCTAATATCTGAAGTATTAGAATGCTGCTCCTTCAGACTCTATGACATGTCAAATATTTCTAAGATATGCCTGGAATATAGCACATAAAATAACATCACAGCATTATTATCAGTTTTCATTAACCCACAGAGTTAGAAAGAATTTAGAGGTAGTCTAGTCCAAACTCCTATTTAATGCAAAAATTTCCTCTAAACATTCCTGATTGCTTGCATACTTATAATGTGGAAGAACTGTCTACTCACAGGGCAGCCTACTCAATTTTTGGAAGAAATAATTTTTACAAAAATTATTGAGCCAAAATGAATGTCTCTAAATTTGCAACCATTTGTTCTAATTTATCATTCCAGAGGTACTTACAGTAAATCTAATCCCCTTTTCAGCTGAAAGATCATCATATACTTGAAAGTGATTATGTTTCCTTTTTCTTCTTTTTTTCCAAACTGAAATTTCCTAGTACCATCAACTATCTTTCCTTTATGCCCGTTAAACTGTAGTTTTATGGCTTATGCCTCAGAACTCTGTGTGCCCCAACTGGACCCATACTTGCTCCTCCATCATCTAAATATTAAATGTTCTGAACTGTTATATACCCAGGTTTCCATTTTTCTTTCCTCTATCTATATTCTCCTTCTGGACAATCAAATCGGCCAGGTATCACCCCTATGAAAATAATTCCCAAATCTAGCTTTGATATCTCTTGAAATCAGGCACTAATCCTGTGTTTTGTGTCTGTAGAATATCTCATATGATGGATCAGCCATCCTAGGATTTGTAAATTTTAGGCTGATTATTCCCCACCAAACATGATGTATGTGTATGTGTGGGTGGGTGTGTGCACACATGTATGTATATTTGTGGGGGAAACCTTATGGTTTGGGGTCAGAAAAGTTCTGCATTTGCTTTTGCTTGAGTCCAAAATAGTAACAACATTCTGGCGCTGTTTCTAGCATAACTTCCTGCTAAGGGTAGTGTAAATTAATACTCCACAACTACATATAACACGATTTATCAGGTAATCATTTTCCTCATTCAAAGCCCCAGGGTAGAGAGAGGATTCCTCAAAAGTTCTCTTTATCAGTAGGCATTGTTTTTCTTCTCCCACCTTTTGTAGGTGACAATCTATCCAGTGTCAGGGGTTTATTCAGGGATCTCAGCTCCAGGTCTGCCCCTTCCCTACCTCAACCAACTGGTTTAGGTCTAAAATTTCACCACTTGTCCCACTGTAAGCAGTAAACACCAATCTCTAAGCCCGCTGACATTTTCTTCAGGCCACTGACATATCAATGTTGAAGCTACTGCTCAGGCTTTAAACTCCCTCCTTAAATTTCTGTCAGCCAGAGATTTATCCTATCTTTGTTTTGGGCTAAAGTTTGGATTTACATTTTTTTCTGTGGTTCAGCTAATGTTTATGTGAGCACACACTGTGTGTGTGTCTATGTGTGTGTGTAAGGTGTCTATGTTTTCTCAGCCCAACAATTGCTAGAGCTAGAACCTCATTGCATTTCAGATGAAGGCTGAGTCAACTTGGTTGTCCCATTGGCAACTCAAGCTCTGTGTATCAAAAAATACATGCATCACAGTTCCACCAAAACTCTTCCCATTTTGCCTGTGTTTCCTGCCATAATTAATGGCACTCTGTCTCTTGGTTTTCCGAGTATGAAGTTTTGGAATTATCTTAAATCCAGTCTTCCTGTTGGTGCTCAATCCAATTAATCACCAAGCTAATTCTACAACCGCAGTATTTCACTTAACATAATCTAGCAAACTCAGTGACTCAAAAATGAAATAAATATTTATCTTTCAGAATTTTTATGTAGATCAAATGAGATAAAGAGATCAGATAAGAAGCACTGCAAGACTGCAGTAAGAGATGGAGCAAATTAGCTGAGTGACCCAAGTCAACCCAGCATTTGTACTTTAGTAATATTTTATGGATTCCTACAAATTCACATATATTACATACCTACTAAGAATATATGAATGAAAACTAAACTCAGCACCTAATATATACCTCTCTCATAGTTTTAATGATTTTTAAATTTTCATCTTATTTGTTATCTGGGCACGTACAGTGTCTGATTTCTCTTATAAACTGAAAAGTCTGTGTGAATGGATAAAAAGGAATTAATTAAAAATGAATTAACTAAAATTTAGCCCTTATTCTCTGCCAGGCACCTTTTATATTTTACCTTACTTAATTTTACAGCAAACCAAAAATCAATTATTATTGTTCCAATTTTACAGAAGAGGGAATTCAGGCCCATGGAAGTTAAATAATTTGATAATGGTCCTAGGTAGAAATGGGGCAGAATCAGGATTTTATCACACATAACCTTATTGCAGAGCTGGAAACAGAGTTTCCTATGCTGTTCTGAATGAGTATATTAACATTATATTAATAATTGTGTTGCTCTCTTTGGGGAAAGCCCTATTTGTTAATAGTTCAGTCTCAAATGTGGTACTCAACACTAAACTCCAGTTCAGATTATATATATGTGCTGAGCTCTAACTTTCTGGTTATGGAGAGTACACATCTTCTCATTTAATTTAATAATAAAGTAGCTCTTCTGGCAGCCATGTCACAATGTTGACTCATTGAATTCACACATAAATAAAACAACTGAGCTTTTTCCACATGAATTACTCATAAATTTTCCTGCCCATGTTACAACTGAGCAGTTGTATTTTCTTAATCTGTGAAAGATTTAAAATGAAACCCAATTAAGTTCATTTCTTTTTACTTTTAGCTCATTAATCAAGTCTGTTGACAATTCTGGAGTCCTGATTGTGTCTTTCAAAGTATTAGCCATTCTTCGTACACTTTGTCATCAGTTTTCAGTGTTTATAAAATCTTATAAAAGGTACTGACAACATATTAAAAAGTTTTGATTTTTCCACAAAAGACACAAAATGATGTTCCTTAAATATAATACATGTTTTCTGTCTTTATATTGATAATGTTTTGCTAAGAAAATGATCTAGAATAAGTAGAGTTAAATTCTTTTTACGTTATGAATTCATATCTTTGTGTAAAAAAAAAGGAAAAATATTTTTCCACCTCTTTTGAAATAAACTCCATTTTGAAATCCTCCATTGGAATGACTGTGATTCTGGAATTGATAGAGCTGATGTGTTTTGAAAAGCCAACATCATTAATGATACATATAAAATACATTAAAATATTATAGAGTGAAAGGTGATTAGCACAGGATTAAAGAAGAAAGGATACTTCTCAACATAGTTACTGGTAAAACACAAAAAAAGAATAAGGACAAAATAAGGCATTTTTTAAATGAAAGCTAATTTAAGAACATGTGAAAGCTGAGAAATAAAAAATAAAACAATGAAAAGCTCTTAGAACTGTGACCACAAAATCTGTGTATAACTATCTTAAGCAAAGCCAGCAATTTTGATTTCAAGAATACCTGGTCATTACTGTAGACCATACTTGTCATCAGTGATTTCTTTGAAACATCGGTTGCTTAAAAGACAATAAAATCAAATGATTACCAAACACCCCAACACCAAACTTCATTGTCCCAAATTTGTTCTGAACTCAGATTTTTAATAATTTTGCCCTCCTGTACACTGCTTACAAACACAGGTGCATTCTGAAACTCTACATAGGTCTGCCATCAGTTGTCTTGCTTTCAAAGTATTTTGTGGGAGCCACAGACTTTCAATCTCTATCTCTCTCTGTCTCCCCCTCCCTCCCATTTTATATCAGATAATGTTAAATTAGAGTTGATATATATAAAATACTAATAGTCCTACTTTCCAGCATTTACTTAATGCAAATTATGGCTTAGGCCACAGGATAACCAGTCTTGAGAACACTTTACATGGAAACAACCACATTGTATTCCATTTCCTCTTCCTGTAAAGAGAGGTAGTTTAAAGATAAATTAGTGTCCCCTCGATTGCAATAAATTGTAAGATGTCAATCTTTTCATCTACAGCAAAATCTGGATAATATTATTGAAGATGTTAAAAATATATGCATTGTTCTGGGATGTGTGGAGACCAAACAAATTACAGATGCTGTAAATGAACTAAATCTTATTCTTCAGGGAAAAGCAGAGGTAAATACACTCATTTATTACACAGTAATTATTTTAAACCTAAGTTCAATAATTAATTAAGGAGAGTGAAAGACTTTTGACTAACTAGTATATATGTGGTGTGTGAGTGTGTGTGGGTACAAGTACATTTCAATCATTTGCAGGTAATGGAAACTTAATTCTATTATACCAAAAGGATTTAATTAAATTAAAAGGAAATTTCTTATACCTTTGAAGTGTAACTACAATATAACCTTCAAGTGAGACTGAAATCAATTCTACAATCCTACCTAGATGAATATGCTTATATAATAATATTCACAGGCAAGCATTTGTATAGTCTATTAATGGCTCTCATGCACACCAGAGTATGCAGATGTAAGCACCCATGCTTGCATGGACAAGCACATATGCAGGAAAGAAGAGATCAGTTCCTGTGGTGTTTTCTGCTGAATCTTCAAGGCACACTGCTTCTATGATCTCACATTCTGTGATGATTTCCTGGTTTTTCAGTTTAAAAAATGAGTATTATGTGATTGTTTTTTTAAATCTCAGAAATATGATGTAGATTATGTGTGATTATTGCCCAAGAAAAAGATTAGGACATCTGGTTACAACAAATCATTCAATCTTGTTATTAGTTTAGCACGTGATAAAGCCAAAAGATATGACGCTGCTGATAATAATAATAACTAATACTTGATAGTGCATTGCAATAGTAGTTTCATTTACATATTACTTCATTTCACTTAATTTTTATTTTATTTCAATTCATCCTCACAGCAATACCTTGAAGCTGGTATTTTAAAGTTCATTTTAGTATTAAAATCTGATGCTTAGAGTGCTTGTGTACAGAGGATTAATAAGTGGCAAAACAGAGATTTGAATCCAGGCCTCTATACACACTCCAGTACATATGAAACTTCATGAGAGAGTGATTGCATTCATTCATTATCTGGACGGATAGGAACAGCAGAGATTATATTACCTTGAATGTGCCAGCCTTGAAATTTCAAAAAGATAGATTTAGAAAGTAGACAATTATACTAATATATATAAATCGCCATGCTTACTTTTTCAAATAGATGACTGATAAAAATCAGTAATTTCTTAATGTTGGACTTCCTATATCTTATTATAATTAGAATTGTGGGTTTTTGCGATTAGATGTAATAATGAATATAGAAATTTAAATACCTTATTTGCATTACATGAACAGTGACAGTGATAACTAAGGAGCAAAAGAGTTATACCACCAGAAGATTCTCCAACACTGGAAGTTAAGCCAGGATACCAAGGTAGTGAGAATTAACTTTCAACAAGGCATTCGTTTCTCTTAGATTATCACATTTTGGAGATATTTCAAATACCCAGAGCTGATTATAAGACACAAAGAGCATAGGGTCACACAAAGATGATTTGAATTCAAGATCTACAACTTTCTAGATGAATATCCTTTGGAAAATTAATTCATTTCTCTAAGCTTCAGTTTTCCTCATCTCTAAAACAAAAAAGAAAAAGAGAATTCGAAGGGTTCTTGTGAATATTAGAAATAACAATAAAGGGGGCAGATGATAGTGCATCTTGAATGAGAATCATTATTATTGGAAGTTGTAGGGATGATGCTGGTGGTAGTTTTTTAGACTCTTCCTCATGAGGACAAGATGAAAGTTTTAATTCACACAAGCACCACTTAGGACCCTCTTATCTCAGGGCCATTGGTTACAGCCAGCTTCACAACAAACATGAGCCTCTGCTAGAGTAGGAGACCAGATGTATGAATGTGGACACATGTCTTTCCATCTGTTAAGACCACTTGGTTGTTCTTCAATTTTTATGTCCTGCTCTTGGTGAATCAGTAGAAACAAACTGATCAAAGAAGGAGGAAAGGGCCTCCCTGGTGGCGCAGTGGTTGAGAGTCCGCCTGCCGATGCAGGGGATACGGGTTCGTGCCCCGGTCTGGGAGGATCCCATGTGCCGCGGAGCGGCTGGGCCCGTGAGCCATGGCCGCTGGGCCTGCGCATCCGGAGCCTGTGCTCCGCAACGGGAGAGGCCACAACAGTGAGAGGCCCGCATACCGCAAAAAGGAAAAAAAAAAAAAAAAAAAAGAAGGAGGAAAATCCAATTTTAGGATGAAGCACTTCAAATGCTGTTAAACTAGTACTAGCTATAAAAAGCTTTACCTTTAAACATTCATTTTCTGAAACTCCCTAAAAGAATGAAAATGACAATTTTCTCAGAAATATCAAACTTTCAATATATCTGAAGCCAAAAGAATCCTTCAAGGAGAAACTAAGTATTGATATTTCCTAGGAAAGCTATGAACAATTATAATTATCAAGGGAAGCTCATATTCACATTTCACATTTCTTATATACTTATGAGCAGTAAATTGTATGTGATTACTCATGCATAGAAATGAAGAAAAAAGTTGACAATTAACAGTTTTACTCCATATATGTTAATGGCCAAAGTAAATAGTTCAATATCTCCAAATAAATGTCTACTCCAGATTCTACTTATTTTGAGGACACTTTAAAAGTTCACATATCTCACATCATTCAGATTTTTTCTCCATCCATTTTTCCATCCTATCTTAACTATAGGCCCACCTATATAAGAAAATTGGCACGAATAATAAGTACCTTTTACAGAATTTGTGCATTAACCATCTGTGGCTAATAATGCCAAAGTAGTTCAATCTATCCACCCACCATAAACCTAAGATTAAAGAAATACTGAGAAATATGTCTTCTGCCAACAAACTCAAAATTCAGAAGCTTTCCTTTTTTCTTGGCTGCATTTTTTGGTCAACTAGCAAGAGACTATTTCCTGCCATACATGGAAGTAATTAAGTATTTAATAAATGTAAGTTTTGGCAAAATGAAAAATTGTATCACAAATGCAGTTGTACTCTGTCTACTGCGTGCTCCCACTCGGCACTGTAAACAATTTTCCATCCTTCAGAATTATATTCCAGAAGCTCACATATTTCCACTAAATACACAATAAATGAACTACAAAATAAAAAATACGGTCTTACGCATTGTGCTGTAGGTGGATGTCATGGTGATCTTAAAATACAAGTTTACATTTCTGAATAAACTGAATTCTAGTTAAGTCATGCTGACATGTTTAATAGTCTCACCCACATGGCTGGGGTAAAGACCTTATGTGTAGTTGTTAAGCCCAGTGGTTGAAACTATGCTCAGATGAAATATTTTACCTAAGAGAAATGATTCTGAAAAGGTTCATGGGAATGATGCTTTTAAGTGAAAAGTTGTATGTAAATTTAATTACATTCTAAACACTATAGAAGTGTTTTCTCTCTAAAAGGAATACTATAGCAAGTTCTTTGTTACAGTAAAATGATTATTCCCTAGTTTATTTGTTTGAAAATCCAGCTTTTCATTAATTGGATTTCCTTAAAAGCAAACTTGTCAAAGCAAAATATTAAAAAAATGTAGTGTCAATTAAAATGGATCTTATTAGAAAACTGAATTTGCTTTTGAACTGAAACGTCATTTCTAATGAACCTGTGAATCACCTACCTTATATAGTTTTCATGATAATAAAGTTATAACCAGTAAATCCTAAACCACTAAAGTAATTCCAGGCCTACAATAAACATAAACAAACAAGCAAACAAATAAAACCACCAAGCTAATGTATATGAACTTAAATGACAACAAAAATTTCAGACAGTATTTTTTTTAAATTCAGGATATGATCTCAAGTGTTTGACTATCATTTTTTTTTAATCCTAAGAAATAAAGGAAACTATATAGTGAATCTGTATGATTTTGCACCCTTCCTTCCAGCCTTCTTTCTGTGCTGCCCAAAGCTTGTATCTGAAGTGACAGCTAAAATAAGAACTGGACACATTAAACAAAGAGAATTACAAATCTTTTATATTAAAAGTTTAGTCACTGTTGTGGAAGGGGGATTGAGTTTAGGCTATATCTATAGAACTGTTCTAATAATACTAAAAAAAGGCTGAGCTTATGCTAAAGATTTCTTCTTTTTTTTTTTTCTGAATCAAATAACCTAGATTGCTGATTACAACAGTCAGAAGGCTTTTCTTTCATTTTACAATTTAGATTTCCTCTGTTTAGTAAGCAACATTGATATATGACACCAAGAAATACATTTTCTTTTTATCATGCCAGAGAAATTTCTGTATGTAGATTTTGGATATTAATGGTTTGGTTTCCCAAATTTGTTTTCTGAATAACAAGTGTATCTTTGGACCTGTTTTTCTTTTTCAGAATTTTCATCAAAATTCAGAAACTTCAGCAAAAGGTAAAACACACATGCATACTAAACAAATTATAAAACCAAAAGTAATTTATATTTTTCAATTTTTCTCCAAATATTATAACACACACCAAAAAAATACTTTTGAGGGAAAAAATGCTTTGTTAAAACTTTATTTACTGATGGAAGTGATTATTCTGCAAGTGAATAAAAATCCACACTCCCTAAACTTTTGGCCTGAGGTTTTTTAAAAATAGGGAGAGTCAAGAGAGCTATAAAAATTAAAGGAATACTGAAAATATCCTTACAACAATTCCAAGAAACTATAAAATTTTATTTAGCTAATTATATTTTAAAGTAAGAGAAGTCAGAAATGCAGCAGATGTCTTTCTTCAAAGTCACAAATTTCAAATTTAAATTCAAGCTCTATTTCAAAGACCAATTTAACATAACAGGTAGGAGGATTTGGTGCTGGAATAATTAGTATTCACAGAAGCTCTGAGCCTACAAAACTGCCAAGCCACAGGAGGACTTTGCCTCTGTAGAAAAGAGCAGACTGTGACCGTTTGGTGAACAGTGTGGTGTAGAGGAATCAGGCAGAACTGGTTTTGAATTCCCACTCTGCCCACTTTTTGACTCTGCTCGTAAAGAAGTAAACTCTTTGATCCTCAGTCTTCCTAGTATGCATAAAAGATAGGATAGTATGTAAAGTGCAGGGTGTGGTCAGGGTTGTTCTTGTTTGCACAGGCAGATGGTATTTGGCTTATGAACACTTATGAGTATCTTTAAGGAAATGGTCTGACTCACAGATGTTCAACTAACACCCTTGGATTCAAAGGTGACAGTGAAGCACAAATGATAACCCCAATCTGCCCTCCACACCCTTAGTGGTTTTCAGTAGAAAGTTATGTACAGAGCGATACCCCCTCAACTCTATTCCCACCACTCTAAAGAAGACATTCAATTACATGGGAAGAACTCCCCCACTTCACATCATAGAGGAAAATGGGACAGCAAAGGATATGGGACAAAAAAACCTGTGCTAATGCAAACATCTAGGCATTCATAAAACTCCAGAACACCACAGAATAAGGGGAGAAATAGACACCCCCTAACAATGTTTCTAACACAGAGTCCAAGTGAAAGTGCGGAGTGAACAAGCTGAAGCCTATATGAAACTGGCCCTTTCTTCCTTTCTATTAGGAATGCTGGAATAAAGTCTCCTCATCCCATGTTCCTCAGGGGTTAGGATATGAGATCTCACAAAACTGCACAGAAATGTTCCCAGGGACTTATATTCTATGCTAAGTCATCACAGAGAAGGAATTAATTCTACGGATTAAAAATTCCCATCGACAGCTCTCATAAGCTTTTGATAAATCAGAATTCTCATTCTGCAAGATAAATATATTTTTTCTAATATTTTATTATGTAGAAGCACCTTATGGCAGTTTATGGAACCGAAAGGAAGAGTTTGCTGAAATGACAGCAAAATGAAATGAACATTTGCCAGCATATACATGCAGTTGCTTTCTATTCGGGTACTCTGAAATAAAAGTCTAGAACACTCTTTACACAAAATGTTGATCCAACAATAAGCCACTATTATTGATGATTCTTATACTTAATATTCTTATTGATTAACCTCAATATACCTTGAAGCTGACAGGTTTGATCATACCTGTGCTCTACACCAGTGGTGAACAAATCTGGCATGCTGCCTGTTCATGTGAACAAAGTTTTTTTTGGAACATGAAAAAAAACCCAGATTTTAATGCAGACCATGTCTGCAAGGAAAGTACAGCCTTCATTGGACACAAGAAGCATTGGACATAGGATGTGACAAACAGTAATGCTACAGAGACCATTTTCCTTTCAAATGTACACTAGAATAAAGTTATGTACTCTTACCCCTTCATTTCCAAAAAAACCAAAACAGATTCTAATTAATGCATCTTAATTGCCTATATATTGTCATTGTTTCTTTATTTCCTGATAACTGTAACTCTTTTCTCATTGCAAAATCAGGTGTGATAAATATTATTTCTCCATATTTCACCACGAAGCCCAGTACTTTGAGTCCTTAATACATTTCTGATGATATCTGAAATGCATTTTTCACCCAGAGTTCTGGAAGTAAAGCATAATGCATAAGCATACATCCCTGTACTACCTCAAAGAAGCAAATTATAACCTAAAATTGTATTTCAGCACAAAAAGTAAAGAGTAGAGTTTGAGTAATTATCCAAATAATTAAGATTCTCCAAAATGTGTGCTGGAGCTTGAATTAATGAGATCTCTCACTCAAGTTCATGATTTGTGAATTCATTTGCACAAGATTGGGAATTATTAATGAGAAGTTTGTGCTTCCTGCTTCAGAGTACCAACAGCACAATCTGGGGACTGGAGAAACAAGATGTTTCTATAAATTTATAATTCTCTGCCTCCTGTTGTTCAGGAGAATCCCTGTTGGTTGGCCTCCAGAGTTTGAGGAGGCCTCTTTAAAGACTATTTTTATGCTGCTTTACTCTGCTGTTTCATTAATTGCTACTGCTGATTTCTCAAAGAATTTTAATTACAGCTCTTTCACTCTGCTTGTCACCCCAGGCTGTTTCAACAAAGGACACAATTTTAGAAATACAGCAAATAGGGAAAATTTGGCCATCTCATGAATATTGTACAAATTTATAATAACTGTGTTGAACAACAACATGTTTCATTAGGGGCAGAGCTACTGAGGGACAGGATGTGGGAAGAAGCTCCATGCTGAAGCTGGCCTCTTTCCTGAGTATCCAAACGCCTGGGCACTGGAACACTGCAGACTGTTGGAGGAAACATCAAGCTCTTCCTACTATTTTCTGTTCAAACCAACTAGGAACCAAAAAGCAATTTATGCTTGTAAACTACTTACGAGAAAGTGCACGTGTTTGAAAAAACAGCAGTACTGTGTGACTTGACACTGAACATGACTACGCCAAATCTGTGACCTGTTCCGTTCCTAATCTTAATGGACATTTCTGTTTCTATAACTTAAAATATGAAAACCTTTAAATATGGTACAGTGAATAAACACGTTATGTGAATTAGAAAAAAAAAACAATAGATCTTAAGAACGTAAGTTTTAAGGATGTGCTTACTTGTTCTCTCAACGTCTCCTCAGCTTCCCAGGGCTCGGCCACCTCGCTCTCCTGGGCTGTGGCCCCCGGGGGACTCGGAGCTGCCCGTGGCCCAGCTTCCCGCGGGGTTGGGAGCCGGGCAGGTCGGGGCGGTGGAGCACCGCCCCGGGCCTGGCGTCGAGGACCCCACCTGGGACAGGTGAGCACCACTAACCCTGCTCAACCTGTGGAAGAAGAGCCTGCAATCTGGAGAAGCACTGGTGTTCAGGCTGGACCACTACGAAGCCAAGGCCACGCGGCACATCCTCCTCATCAGACACTCCCAGTACCACGCAGACGCCTCCCTGGAAAGAACCGCGCTCTGACCCCCCCGAGTCGTGAACCGGAAGTACTAACTAGCCTGGGACTCACAAGCTTGGAGTTGAAGTTTAATAAAATCGTCCGTCCGTCTGTGACCAGCGCTATAGAAACCTCCAACATCATCAGCTAACACCTGCCAGGCGTCTGGAAATTCAGCACAGCCCTTCTCGGGGGAAGGCGGCCCGTTGAAGCCGACCCGCCCGGGTCTCGCGGGAAACGGAGGCTGTGCGGAATCACGAGACTGAGCTCGGATGCAGGCCTGACTTCTGGAGCTGCATCCGTGGGCGGACGGCGAGCATCTTCAGCCGCTACACCTAGAGCGGGCGCGGCCGTTCCCTCCACAGGCGGGCCCCGCGCATCCCTCCGCCTCGGCCGCATCACCCACCCGGTGGTCCCGCCCGAAGGCCGAGGAGCTGTCCGGACGCTCGGGGACACGGGCTTCAGGCCTCCGGACTGAAGGCGTGCCCTCTGAGGGCCGCCTCGAGGGGCCGCTCTCCTCCTCAGCCCTGCGCCCAGCTACCTGCGTGGGAGCCGCCGATGACACGGTTTCTCCCCTCTGACTTCCCCGCATGGGCTGTACTGCCGTTTCGTTTCATTTCTCCAGGACAAGGCGTCGGAAAAGTAGAAATATCTAAAATTCGGCATATCGGTACATATTTCTGGCCCAGGATGGAAAAGGGAACGTTCAGGTCGTATCTTTGGCAGGGTTTTCTGCGTCACTCTCATCTAACAAGACGCACCTGTGGGGTTTAAGGAGGCCTTTTTGGGGGGATTGGATGAGGCCTGAGGAGCCTTGCGACCCCCGACCCTCGAGACTTCGTCAGCAAAGTCAGGCACGGGTGACTCAGGAGCAAGAGGGCGCCAGAGCTTCCATTCATGACACTTCGCTTTATACATTCACCTGAGACCCTTTGTCACTTAAATATGTGTCAAAGATTTTCCTCTTCTAAGTTAAAAAAATAATTTTAAAATATAATTTTTATATTTGAGATTATTCATTTAACTTGTAAAACATTATAGTTGAATATTAAAAATAATTACAAGTCGTGAGGGTTATTATGATTATCGTCCTTCACTCATTCACTACTGCATACAAAATACCAGCAGTGAGTGTTATTCACTGGCCCCATTAAGAGCCTGACAGTGAATCCTACCCCAGGATGACGTTCATCATCCTCATAACCTTCTCCATTGTCATGGCGCCATCTTTCCTGATTTGGATCAGAGTCCACCAGTTCTGCCTGGTCCATTTCATCAGCCTCTTCTGCTTCCTTCCCCTCAGAGAGGAGTTTTTCCAGCAAAGCGTCTATTGGGAAAGAGAACACCATTCTCAGAAAAATTTACCTTAAATTCGATGATTAAGGGACACTTTTCATGTGCTCTACAGTAAATCGGCATGCCTTCATTTAGCAGACGCTTGGAAACTCCTGGCCTCTGTACTTAAACAACTTTCTTCATTTTTTTTTTCCTTCATGACAAGTCACTTCTGGGAATAATCAATAGACTCCCTTTAAATAACTAATGGTAAAACTCAAGTAAGGCTTTGATTTTGAAGAAATGTAGTAAATATCATAAATCTTTCACTTTAAACTTATTTCAGATCCCAGCCATGTACTAATACCATTCTCTTTTTATAGCAGCACAATGTATATGATTAGTGTTCAGTTAATGGCAAACATCATAGCATAATCAAACTTATTATGATTAATTTTTTAGATGGAGTTTGTTTAAAGTACTTATAAGCCATGTAGATAACATGTTCCTTGTCTGAAAATTAATTCTAAACTATAATAATCTAAAGCAAAAATATTGCAAATTACAGTTGATCAGAATGCCAAATTAATAACCCAAAACTCTGATTTGTGATTAACAGTTGTGCTTCCCAAATTTCTGCAACTAAAGATATGAAAGCTTATTAACTATCTATACTACTAGCAGCTAACCCAGGCTGCATACAGAGGCACAGATGGCTAATTGGCTTCAGTTAGTAGAGGGTCATTTAAAATAAATTTTCTTTAAATTTTGTTATAAAAATTTTCAAAGCTGTAACAGATGGTTTTATGATAAATATTGCCCTTCACAGATGACCTGATTTCTATCCCTTTCCCCACCTAGGTTTGATAGAAAGAGTGACAACTGAACTATCTACCTCCATCTACCGCCTAACTGATATGTATTGCAGCAGCTTTTATGCAGATTTCCAGCCTCTAAATGCACCTGTGCATAGTGTTTCCTGTGTAAATCTGGGGCTCCATTCCCACCTTAGCTTCACAGTGTATGCAGCTCACAATATTCCAGAGACCTGGGTGCACAGGTAAGTAATGATGAGTTTTTTGAAAAAGGGTTAATTAATTTTGTGTAGCTTCTAATTGAGTATAATTTGCCTTGTTCTTATTTGCAGGAGCAAATATTTTATTTTGAAATTTAATCAGCATGGATTTATCCATATTCTTAAAATCATTTACAACTTTATCTCCAGTGCACATTCCTTTTCCCTCAAGTCTTCTCCCATTCTCCATGTTAAAAATAACTGCATGTTGTCCATGTATCATTATGGAAACAGAAAATGCTCATCCTACTTAGTGATTGCCTTAAATTTTTCATTTTTTATGTTTGAGTTTAAATGAATAATGCCAATTAACACAGAGCAAGATAGCACACACAAATACAGGGTGATGGAGAGTATTTAAAAATAGAAAAAAAGTCACTTTGATCCCTATCAAGTTGTGAGCAGTAAATATTTTGTGAGATTAGTACATTGATAAAGTGGGAATTAGCCAAGAGTTATTTGAGTTACAATAGAAATTAACCACATTTATGCATGGAACATTGCCAGATTTTAGGTTGACTGTTATATAGTATTTTCTTGAACAACATAATTAGAGTAATATTATAATAATTATTTTAAATTCCTTATGGATTAAATCTATAAGAAAATACTGATTAAATCAATTAAAGTTAATAAGAGAATAGTAATTTTCTAATGGATTTATTGTACCCACTGCATTTAGCATCTCAAAGAAAGGCTAAAAGAAACAATTTTAGAAAAAGGAGAAATAATTTTTATCTTGGACTGTATTTTTGCAAATAACAACTGTATGAATATTTATAGAGTTAATTATAAAGGAAATTTTACCTTCATATGCAAAAAAGAAAAACTCTATCATCTATCTGTCTCACATATGCATTTCTTTAAAACCCATGGGAAAATTGTCTTATGCTTTTTCTTAATTTTATGAAGAATTTTAAGAGGCTGATGTATAATCTAACAAATTGCCACTCTAATGAATGTTCTCATATTTTTTAAATAATTACTATATCCTTATTAATTTTAATTCACATGGAAAAACTATGTAGCCAGATAAATACAGATAAAGCAATATGCATAGAGCCTGTATTCAGTATTTATACATGGTGGGAAATTTAGTTCTGTTTATTTTTTCTATTGTTTTTCTATTTTCTGTTTTATTTATTTCACATAATCTTTATTATTTTCTTTCTTCTTTTAGCTTTGGGCTGAGTTTGTTCTTCTTTTTCTACTTCTTTGAGTATAAATTTAGGTTATTGTGATCTCTTTTTTAAAATTTTTTATTTTTTTAATTTTATTCTGTTTTTAAAAAATTTTATTAAAGTATAGTTGATTTACAATGGTTTGTTAGTTTCTGCTGTACAGCAAAGTGAATGAATTATACATATACGTATATCCACTGTTTTTTAGATTATTTTCCCATATAGGTCATTACAGAGTATTGACAAGAGTTCCCTGTGCTATACAGTAGGTCCTTATTAGTTATCTATTTTATATATAGTAGTGTGTATATGCCAATCTCAATCTCCCAACTTATCCCTCCCCTTCCGAAGCTTTCCCCCGGTAACCATAAGTTTGTTTTCTACATCTGTGACTCTATTTCTGTTTTGTAAATAAGTTCATTTGTACCATTTTTTTAGATTCCACATATAAGCGATATCATATGATATTTGTCTTTCTCTGTCTGACTTACTTCACTCAGTATGACAATCTCTAAATCCATCCATGTTGGTGCAAATGGCATTATTTCATTCTTTTTTTATGGCTGAGTAATATTCATTGTATATATGTACCACATCTTCTTTATCCATTCATCTGTCAATGGACATTTAGGTTGCTTCCATGTCCTGCCTATTGTAAACAGTGCTACAATGAACATTGGGGTGCCTGTATCTTTTCAAATTATGGTTTTGTCTGTATATATGCCCAGGAGTGGAATTGCAGGATAATATGGTAGCTCTATTTTTAATTTTTTAAGGAACTACCATACTGTTCTCCGGAGTGGCTGTGCCAATTTACATTCCCAACAATATTCCCTTTTCTCCACACCCTCTCCAGCACTTATTGTTTGTAGATTTTTTGGTGACGGCCATTCTGATTGGTGTGAGGTGATACCTCATTGTAGTTTTGATTTGATCTTTCTTCTTTTAATGTAGGCATTTATTGCTTTAAACTTCTTTTTTTAGTACTGCTTTTGCTGTATCTCCTAAGTTTTGGTATGGTGTGTGTTCATTTTCATATCTCAAGATATTTTCTAATTTCCTTTTTGATTTCTGTTTGACCCATTAGTTGTTCAAAAGTATTCATTTACTTATTCATCTCACTTATGTGGAATCTAAAAAACAAAACAAAACAAAATGAAAACAGACTCTCAGAGAACAAGTGGTTGCCAGAAGGGAAGGGTGGGGATGGGGGTGAAATAGGTGAGGGGGTTAAGTGGCATAAGCCTCCAATTATATAATAAATAAGTCACTGGGATGTAATATACAGCATAAGGAATATGATCAATAACATTGTAATAACTTTTTTACCCATACAGATGGTTACTCAACTTATTATGGTCATCATTTCATAATGTATGCAAATATCAGATCATTATATATTACACCTGTAACTTAACATAATATTGTACAACTGTATTTCAATAAAATAAAAAAGAGAAACTAAAAAGTGTTAATTCCCATTAATTGGAGAATTTTCCAATTGTCTTTCTGCTACTGATTTCTACTTTTATTTTATTTTATTGTGTTCAGAAAATATACTTGGCATGATTTCAATTTTCTCACATTTGTTAAGACTTGTTTTGTGACCTATTTTGTAATCCATGTTCACTTGAGAAGAATGTGTATTGCCCTAAGCTTGGGTGGAATGTTCTATAAATATTTGTTAGGTTCATTTGGGCTATAGTATTATTCAAACCCTCTGTTTCTTTATTGGGCTTCTGTCTGTTTGTTCTATTCATTATAACCAATATTGAGATCTTCTGTTATTATTGTGTTGTTGTCTATTTCTCCTTTTCATTCTGTCAATGTTTGCTTAATATATTTGCTTCAATTTGGAGTGCATGTATATTTACAACTGTTGTATCCTCTTGATGAGTTGACCCCTTTATCATTATATAATGTCCTTGTCAGTTGTGACAGTTTTAAAGTCTATTTTGTCTTATATAAGTATGGCCACTGCTGCTCTCTTTTGATTACCATTTACATAGAATATCTTTTTCTGTCCTTTCACTTTCAGGTGTGTCCTTAAATCTAAAGTACATCTCTTGTAGACAGCATATGGTTGGATCTTGTTTTCTAATTCATTCAGTTATGCTATGTCTTCTGATTGTAGAATTTAGTGTATATTTAATGTAATTAATGATAGGGAAGGACTTTCTATTGCCATTTTTTCATTGTTTTCTATCTTGTAGCATTTTTGTCCCTCTTTTCCTCTCTTGCCATTTCCCTTTGTGTTCTTTTGAGTTTTTGTAATGGCATACTTCAATTCCTTTCTTATTTCTTTTGTTTATCTTCTATAGGTAGTTGTTTTCTTTGTGGTGACCATGGGCCTCACATAAAACATCTTATATTTAAAACACTGTTTTAAGCTGATAACAACTTCAATCAAATATAAAAACTCTACTCTTTTCTTCTCCCCTCACCACACTTTATGTTACTGATAACACAAATGGCATCTTCTTATATTTTATATATTTTTATAATTAAAGTTTTTCCATACTTTGTCCATTATATTCTATCCAGAGCTAAAAGTTGTTCATGTACCACCATTACAGGCTTACAGTATTCTGTATTTGTCTGTATATTTTCCTTTACCAGTAAGCTTTTATACTTTCATATGCTTTCGTGTTGCTGTCTAGCATCCTTTCATTTCAACTTGAAGGACTCCCTTTAGCATTTCATGTAAGTCAGGTCTAGTGCTGATGAACTCCCTCAGCTTTTTACCTGAGGAAATATTTATTTCTCCTTCATTTCTGAAGGACAGCTTTGCCAGATATAATTATATGTTTTTCTTTCAGAACTTTGAATATATCATTTCCACTCCATCTGGCCTTTAAGGTTTCTGCTGAGAAATCTGCTGAAAAACTGATGAGATCTCTTAGGTGACAGATCGCTTTTCTCTTGCTGCTTTCAAAATTCTCTCTCTGTCTTTGACTTTTGATGTTTGATTTTAATGCGTTTTAGTGTGGTCTTCTTTGGGATCATCCTAGTTTGGTCTGTTGGGCTTCTTGAAACTGAGTGTCCATTTCCTTCCCCACAATTAATAAGTTTTCAGCCATTATTTCTTCATATTAGCTTTCTGCCTCTTTCAGTCGTTTCCTCCTGGGACTCATATAACGTGTATATTTGTCCTGTGTCTCCCATAAGTCCCTTAGACTTTCTTCACTCTTCTTCATTTTTTTTCTTTTTGTTTCCCTAACTGAATAATTTCAAATACCTATCTTTGAGCTCACTGATTTTTTTCTTCTGCTTGATCAAGTCTGCCCTTGAACCTCTCTACTGATTTTTTTTCAATTCAGTTATTGTATTCTTCAGCTCCAAAATTTCTGTGTGGTTCTTTTTAATATGTTTATCTCTTTCTTGATGTTCTCATTTTGTTATATATAAAATTCTTTGTCAGGTAGTTCACATACTTCCATTTCTTTAAGATTAGTTTCTGGAGATTTATTTTGTTCCTTTGCTTGGGCCATGTTTTCCTCTTTCTTCGTATACCTTGTTTTACTTTGTATTGGGATTTGAGCGTTTGAAAAAAACAGCTACCTCTCCCAGTCTTTATGGAGTGGTTTCATACAGGGGAAGAATGTTACCAATCAGTCCAGCTAGAGATTTGGGGGTCCTTTCAAATCTTTTCTGTAGATGCATATTCCCTGGGCTTCTGTGTGTAAATTCCCCATCAGAGAGGTTTTTCTTCTTTCTTCAAGATGTTAAATTTCTTGTTTCGTCTACGGTTGACTTGTGGTACTGCTGGTTCTTTGGTGCTCCATAAGCTGCCCAGCTCTTTTTTGTTCTCAGTTGCTCCCTGGCCTCCAGATTATGCCAGGTCCCATCAGTGCTCTGTTGCATAAGACATAAACCAGTTCCTCATACAGCCCCCTGAAAAAGCCAAAATGTTGGATGCACACTACACTTTCCCTGCTCCCCTCTCTTCCTGCCAATGCAGAGACCATCAAGCTGCATCAGCCTCTGTCTGTTGCCCCACATATCCTCTGGAGTGGCAGCAAGCCTCCTAGCTCTTCTTTGTTCTCCTAAGTCCATGGTCCCCAGACATCTAGAGTATATCATACCCTGTCAGCATTCTGAGACAGAAACCAGTCCCTCAGGCAGCACCCCCCAAAAAATCTGCAACATTGGAATCATAATCCAAATCTTTCCCAAGGGAGAAGCTGGAAGTTGGGGTTTTTCTCCTATTCATTTTGCACCGAGCTGGGGGGAAGTGGTGAGTGAGTTTGTGCTAGTTCAAACCATTGCCTTTGTTCTCAGAGTCCTCCAAACTGGCACCCATTCCTATTCTGCACTTAAATTCAGCAAGAGAGAAACCAGTCCCTTGGATAAACCCCTAAAAAGTCTGAATGTTAGGCATATGTTCTAGTCTTCTCTTAAACAGACAAGGGAGAAGCTGGGAGTTGGGAGTTTCCTCCTGATCCCACAACACTCTGCTGTGAGGAGGAGCTCTGGAAAATGAGTGCCATGAATTTTCGTACTGATTTTTACGTGGCTGGTTTTGCACTCGCCTGTGGTGCAAGAGCCTTTTAACATGTTTCTGGATTTCTCGCAAAGGAAATTGAATTGGTGTCTCCAGGGGGGAAGGAGGGTCTAGGGCTTCTTATTCTGCAATCTTGCTGAAGTCACCAAACATAAATTCTTAGTAATTTTTAAAGTACCCTCTATACAAGCAAATAGCACTTTATCATTTCGTTTGACTTTTAACTATAAAAATAATTGACCCATATAGAAAACTGGTTCCTTTATAGCGTTCAGCTTATTGAATCAATGTTGTTTCTTTTTAGGTATAAAGCATTTTCTTTTTCCTGTTGGCTTACATATGCTGGAAAGAAACTGTGCCAAGTGAGAAACTGCAGAAATATTCCAGTCAAAAAATTGTTTTTTTTCTTGGTCAACTGGAATGAAACGTAAGTTTAATCTTTATTCTGGCAGGATCATTTGTCTAATAAAGATCAGGGTTTTTTTCCCCCTTTTCTTAAGTGAAGGGTATGATTTTTTTTAAATGTTGCCAGTTGATTTGATTCAGTGATGTGATAAGTATGCTAGGCATAATAGATAACTGATTTCAATTCAGCAGATTAAAGGTCCATTTAAAAATCTAGATAAGTGTCCAATCTACGTGTGTTGAACTGCTCAAAGAGGGAAATTAGGAAAGGGAGAATTATTAATCATTCACAGAATGTGGATAAAAGGAATACCCTCTACTTGGGGTTAGAGGAAGGTAGATTCCAGATATAACAAAGAAGAAAGAAATCACCTAATAACATATGTAATCTCCATTTTTCCCCAAAAGCCAGTTATAAATTTGTTTAAAAAATCAAATTTTTGAACAGTAATTATCTATACGTTGTGTAAACTGTCACCTAATTTGGGGTAAGCAACTCCTACTTCGTCATTTTATAGAGATTTATTAAATCAAGAAGGAAGAGTACCTTCCTGACACTATCCATGCCTTCCTCCTCTTCTCTGCCTCCCACCTCAAGCCTTTGCTTTACTCAGAATCTCAGGGGGCTCCTAGGCTCCATCTATGGCTTTTATATGGTTACCATTGCTTTTCCATGCTATTCCCATGACACTGCTCTGCTGTCCTTTCTCTGGGGTCTCCACTGATCTGCTGAGAGCCAATTTTCTTCCCACCACAAGTAGAAGAAAACTCCCCAGCCTACTATCCATCAGCCCTTTCAGAAGGTCAGGCTTTCTTAGGAGATAATTTGACTCCCAATATTGTACTGTCCTATTGATATATATGAGCCAAAATTTCTGGGACTCTGAAGATGGTGTTAGAATAATACCATCTATGCCATTCTCAGTGTTACCACAATCAATGGAGTCTGAGTCCTGAGGCATAACATGTGTTCCTCAATTCTTACATACTCCAAAGCAAATCCTCCTTCTTCTAGGACTGTGACAACCTTTATCTCTTCTTGAAAACCTGACCTTCAATTACAAAATCCCCTTCCCTTGCACAGAATCATTTCTGCTTGTAAAATTCTTTAGTGGCTCCCCAATTCCTGTAAGGTAAAATACAAGTAATTTAGCATAGCACACAAGGCCCTCTGTGGTTTGGTCCCTGCCTATCTCTGCACTTTCATCTCTGGAGTTAACCCCACTGTCTGCCCATGCACCCAGCCACTCTCTGCATCTGATCTACTTACCCTATGAACTGAGAAATCACGCCTCTGCTGCGGGTCATCCATCTGTCAGGAGAACAGTGTCTTCACTGCCTACTTTGGGAACTCCTAATTATCTTCCAGAACACTCCTCCATCTTCTCTATAAACCCTTTCCTGTATCATTCTTTAAAAATTAGCCACCTTTTTTCATTTGGTCTGAACCTCAAAGTACTGTCTTATGGTCTCTTACTGAATGTGTTTGTTTACATTTCTGTTTGCTTCTGCTAAAAGATACAAATTTTTTTTTTCAAATTTTAAAATTTTATCCCTAGAAGCTAAAGCAGCACCAGACAGAGTAAGAGTCCAGGAAGTGTAGCTTGGCAAGTGAATGAACTTTGTATAATAAGTGATTCCTCAAAAATGCATTAACCAGCTCAATTACTAGAATTATTCTTCTGACTTAATTAAAACTTATTCCTGGTTGTTTCAAAAAGTCAGATTCATTTTCAACTGACAGATATGTGCTATTATTTAAACAATTCAAGGGAAAAATCTACTAATTCTAAAGTCAAAGAAAAAAATCTCAAAATAAATTGAAAATCATTAGTGGTGTTGGAATAACTTCATTGGTATACTTTTCTTCTCTTCCTTCAAGAGTGCATGAGTGTTCCTCTCCCATCCTCCCTATCCCACCCCTCTAGGTGGTCACAAAGCACCGAGCTGATCTCCAAGAGGGAGGAGATATGGGGACATATGTATATGTATAGCTGATTCACTTTGTTATAAAGCAGAAATTAACACACCATTGTAAAGCAATTATACTCCAATAAAGATGTTAAAAATATAAAAATAAAAAATAAAATATAAGTAAAAAATTTAAAAAATAAATTTAAAAAAGCGAGTGCATGATTGTTATCTTTCCTGTGAGAGTTTCTTTGATTCCCTCAAGAGTTAGTTACTTTAACCCAGAGTTCTTTTCATTTTATTTCCATTAAAAATATTTATTTACCATTTTTCTAGGTGCTTGGCCTGTAGCATTCTTTATATATTTTATTAACATGTACCCATTACTCTACAGATGATCATACATTTTATTACTAGACTGTAAACTTAAGGACAGAAACTTCATTTAACAATAATATGTTACAAAGATTTTGACCACTATTGTATTCCAGTCAATTCCCCCAAATATATTATCTCATCTAAACTTAATAACAAAAATCCAGAACAGTTACTGTCGTCTCCATTTTACAGATCAGAATATTAATGTTTATGAAGCTTAATTAACTTGCCCCAGGTCCCACAACCAGTAAGTGGCAGAACTAGTGCTCAGACCCACTCTGACTCCAAAGCTGAGGTTTTTCCTGTGATTTTCATACTGTTTCTTACAACATATAAAATCTTGGGCGGAGTATTTATATTCTACAAATAGTTCTCACATCTTAAATTAAAAAAAAAAAAACTCTACTTCAGTTTTTCAACAGCAGCCATGACATTTTTTCCCTCTACTTTGAAACAAAACCCTTCTGAAGAGTCGTCTGTATTCACATTCTTCCTTTTTTTTCCTCTGCTCTCATGCATTCTCCAATCAGGCTTTCATCATCTCTGCTCCACTGAAATTGACCATTAGAGTCACTCATGACTTGCAAAGCTAAATCTGAAGTTTGTTTCTCAGTCTTCATCTTACATGATCTGGTAGGAGCTGGCTCCCACATTCTTTAAGCTTTTCTCCTTCCTCACTGGGCATTCCTTCTCCATATTCTTTTCTTCTCCCAGACTGATCATAGTCTTAACCCTAAAGCCTCTTCTGTTGTATCTATCTTTGCTCCTTAGTTTTCTCTTATAGTCACATAGCTTTAAATGCCATCTATATGCCAACAACTCCCAAATTTATATTGCCAACACAGGCATCGGTCACAAACTTCACACGTACTCACTCAACATGTCTAAAACTAAACTCTTGATCTTACACTCCAAATTTGTTCCACCCACGGATGCCACTCTGGATGATCATTTCCAGTATCGGTTGTTCAGGTCAAATCCTTAGCCTGAATTTCCTTCTCTCAGAACCTGATGTCCAGGAATCCTACTGTCTCTCTCCTCAAAATATTTCCAGAACATTACTTCTCATCACTTTCATTGGTCTAGGCCACCATCATACCTACCCTGTATTCCTACAGTAGCCTTGTAATAGTCACCCTACTTCTCTTGCACCTTTAGAATCCTTCTCACACAGCAGTTAAAGTAACCTCATTAAAATGTAAGTCAGGCCACATCATTCTTCTGTTTTATAATCCTACAATGGCTCCCTTTTTCACTCAGATAAAAGTCAAAGTCCTTACAATGGTCTGTTATTTTATATTAGTGTTAATAAGGGGGTTCTATACAATGTGACTTTTTAAATCTTCCATTTTCACTATCAAAAACTTATTCTGATTTTAGAAAAGCTGTCTCATATAGAAGAAAAGAATGTTTAAGAAAAATTTTAGTGTTTACTTATTTTTAAACAGCAGAGTAAGGCAAACATATGGTTAAAATTTGAGGTCTGTGCCAACAGCTTGGATATAAAGAAGCAATCTGACTTCACTTATTGAATTGTCTCTTAAAGTATTTTTCTTCCTTTTTTTGTGTAAAAGTTCATTCCTTTGATGTTTCAACAGCCATGTAGAAGTTAATAAAAAAAAGATTTCTCAGTGACTCTGAGATTATTCTGGTTTCAAAAATCCATATCTATTCAAGAAATGAATAAATAACTATTTGTAAAGCATATATTCTTACCCTAGAAGAATTTATCTTTATTAATAAAAATGACAGAATGGAGATTGGAAGTAACTATCCACTGTAACTTATCGAATTTTTTGTCATTCTTGATATGAAAAGCTCACTAATAAGTGAAGTTATACATGAAGAAGCCAGACCAATGGGAAAAAGAACTTTCCAGATTATGTGAGAAATAAAGTGAAATTATAGCTTCCATCCTACCACAGCAATATGAAAACTGAATAGAAAATTAATTACAGGTAAAAGAGAGAATATTCAAGAAATTAATGTGCATTCCACAGAATCATCAACATTTTATGTTGAGTTTCAGAGCTTCTTTTAAGCTGAGAAATATGTTCACATTACATTGAATGAATATTATGACCATGAAGGAATATAAAAGAAAAGAGACTTTTAGTTTTAGATAACTAAATGTGTAATAATTTAATTTTCAATAGTCTAAATTTCACAAATCTTGAAAAATAATTTTTTTACTCTAGTCTTTATTTCCCTTCCTTTTAACTAGAATTATACTTTATCTGTCTACAATGGCTAATATAAGTTATTACATTGTTGATAGAATACTGAATATAAGGCTGAACTTACAGCCTGCCATTTGCCACATACTGTGCTATGTAATATTCATTTGCCACATACTGTGCTATGTAATATTCGTTCCATTTATGGATAAGAAAAACAAGGCTTAGAAAGGTTAAATTGATCGCTCAAAGAAGAACATCTGTTCAGTCATGGGGCCAATATTTGAATGCACATATGTGCAAATCCAAACCTCTGATTCATCTTCTCCACTCATAGCTTACATATTGACATCTCTGAGTTATTATTAACTCAATGACATCATGCCCTAAACTGCACATATATCCCCTACCCCATGCTCCTCCTCTGTGGTTTCTATCTGTTAAAGGTAATCCACTACAACATAATCTGGAAGCCTGGAATTCATCTTTAATTCTTCATTGTCCTATTCCACTAATATGCTGTTAGTCAAATATTAGTTATCCATTCAAACTCTAAAATAGCCCTTCTGTCTTTCCTTTTGTTAGATGTCTTACTACCACCTGGGTCTGAACCTCTCCATCTCAGAGAACAGCATGTTGAGGGGAGAGATGTGTACTTCCTCAAAATCAGTTATGATCACTGGGCTGAATTAACTCCTCCTCATTCCTAAGGCTGAATGCTGCCTAGCTACACACAAAAGGAGGTCACCAAAGTCTTATTTTACACCCTGAGTAAGGGCTGCTCCCCATATCCAGATTAGACAGCCAACTTCTTGTGTGAGAAGACACTCGATACTACCTGAGGCCTCACCTGGGCCAACCTCAGTAAGCACTTTCCAGTTGGATAATAGACTTCGGTCACAATGAGTCCTCTAATAATCACCCACTGCTAAAACAAGTTGACTTCAAAGTTCAACTGGGAATTACAAGGCCAGTGGATTCTGTTTATACTCCTCACACCTAATGGCATCAGATATCATCCAATACAAACTGCCCATTTGCTCTTCCAGTCACTTTTACTTCTTCCCATTCCTTGGTGAATCAGTTTCCATTAATCTTCCCCTACATGCTAACGTCTGTTCCAATTTTCCCATTTCTTCATAGCATTCTCATCTTCTAGTAAACATATTCCCCCCATCTCAACTTTTTGAAAAATGTCTTCTTGTCTCATAAATAGATCTCTCCTAAGCCCCATACTTCTCTTGAGGCTCTTGTATCCTTCCTGTCCATGATTAGGGACCTCAGATCACACTCTCAACTTTCTGTCAAAAGCCCTTTCTTCTTAGATACTTCTACCACCCAGGTGTACCCCTCCCAATCTTACAGTATCATTTATAACCTTCTAGGCAGTCTCAGATATATTGGTGGATTCAATGCCCAAATTCAAGTTTTTTTCCACTATTAACAATCTTGTGTTTATCCTTAGCCACTTTTTTTGTCCATATCTACAACCCATCCAGGGTCTGAGTTTGATTCACCTTGACATATCCAGGAATTGTATTGTCTATTACATCTCAGCAATCAGCCCCCAAATTCCTAGAATCTCATTATCACCCAGAATAGTCCACATTTAAAATTATAGACAACTCTCTATGCTTTTAGCTCTCTCATTTAAACATTTCCTTTTGCCATTAGGAAAAATCTCAGATCCCTTTGCCTAGCATACAGAGTTCTTAAACATTCTGGCAACCACCTGTCTAATTGCATCCTCCATAACTTTCCAGATCAACTTGACTACATTCTGTGTTCTAGCCACAATGAGCCACTCACCACTCCTCAGCTACATGCATATATGCCCTTGTCTATGCACTTTTCTCTTCTTCGAATATTCTTTTCCAAATCTCCATCTGATTGTAACCAACTTACTCTTTAAGACCCATTATGAGTTATTTCCTGCCCTCCCCCCATTCCCTAAGACAATGTTAATCATTCTTTTATTATGCTCACGTTATTGTAACTTTAAAAAATAAGCTTAAATATCAAAATTATAGCAATCCCCATAGAGTAATCAATCTCATTACTCTATGTGCTTCTGCTATATTTCTACTTTTACAAGATACAACACAAAATTTAAGAGGATGCCTCGATTCAAATAGTTAAAATATTTTTGTCACATAACATTATATTACAAGGAAATATTTATGAAAACATGGCTGAAAATGGGTAGATAACCTACTTCTTTCTTTTATTTTAAGAATCACTTTTCCTCTTGAAATAAAGTCACTTCCAAGGGAATCCATGCTCACTATAAAACTGTTTGGAATTACCTGTGCAACGAACAATGCAGATTTATTGGCCTGGACTTGTCTTCCACTGTTTCCAAAACAGTAAGTATATCATTTGTGATTAATAAAATTTCCATCTCAATAAAAACCTCCTTGGAACTGGACAGTGAGCCGTATATGGCATAATGAGAAAATCAAGGAGACATTTTATTCTAAAGTTGAGGTAGCTCAATATAAATCATGACTATTGAAATTGGGACTGTAAAGCAAAATGTAGAAGTAGCTTTAGAAACAGGCCTCATGCTCAGCTTGTCAGCTGGGTCATGAAAAGGTATTGGCATGACCAATCTCAATTTCTTTTCCTTATGTGACCAGCCAGTTTCTCTGGAATTACTAATTCAAAATGATTTAGATCAGTACTGTCAGTTAGAAACAATATAAGTCATGAAATTCTGGCTGAAGTAAAATTATTCAATGTAATTGGTTTACTGACCTTTTATTGCCAAGAAGAAATATATGTCAACTTTAAGAGGATGTTTTTCAGAAAAGTAAGCCAAATAGGAGTTCTGATATTCTATCAGAACTAATTGCCATTGAAAAATTAACTGTTGATTTAACCATAAGGATTTGGAATTATTAATACTTAGAATATTTGATAAAGTCAATTACATGATTTTTCAGTGTTATTAAGGAAAAAATATTTTAAATAAAACATCTTAGTTACTTTTCCATGGCAAGACTTGCTTTAGAATCAAATTGTAAAATACATGACTTTCGAAGAAATAGAACCTATATTGTTATTTTAATATTATTATGAAGGATGTTTCTGCCCCTGCTCTTGTAGAAAGATTTGGTAATATAAAAATGTTAGGAAAATTCATCAGCTTTTAGTTCCCACATTTAGTCAATATAAATAAATTATCATCAAAGTAACTGTGATACATTTTTAAAATCATTTTTTATTAGGTTAATTATGACATGGTGTGTGTGTGTATGTGTGTTGCTCTTTTATTAGTTTTCATGTTATAGCCAATTTCCACATGTATGAGGACAGGGAATGTATTTTCTTTGTAATTTCTATCATCTAACATGGTACCTCTTATAAATAGGCAATCAGTACAGGTTTGTTTATTAAATTGAATTGGAAAAATATCAATCTCTGTAGGAGATTTAGAATGAAATAAAATTTCAAAAGTCTATAAGAAACAGTTCAGCCCTAAAAGGAATACCAACTGCTGTTAGCAGATATTTCAAAAATCTGATTTGTGGGCTAAGAACTTTCATTACTTTCTCACTAGGAGCAGCTATGCAGGTGCCCTTCCATCTCATGAGTGAGTTTCTTTAAAGTTTCAACTGCAGTATTTGTAAGATCTAGCCATGTTTGTAGAATATATTTCCAGTTATTCACTGAAAAAGAATTTAATCCATTTTATGCCTGCTCATCATCTAACATACTACTTTTCACATAACAGGTAATCAAAAAATGTTAAACATATAAAAAGTTTGGAATATTTTTGTCCTTCAAGCTACTCTTCAAAGCTTTTTTCTACATGGTTATGATAGTAAAACACTGCCTCCATGTTGTTTTGTCATCTGTCACTTAACCTCTGGTAAACATTTTATATGCAAGTGATCATGGACAATGGACATCTTTAAGAAATGCCATCTGGGACTGATACTAAATGGTTTTCCTAAGAGAAAGTGGCAAAACTGTGGATGATGAGACATCACAGAAACACAACTTACTTCAAAGAGAGCTTCAATAAGGATTTATAAATGTATTTCCAAAAGACTATTTCTTATGAAAATCAGAAAATCTGCCTCTCTCCTGGGCTAAAATACTTAAAGAAATCCAGATCTTTCTAAGACATCAGAAATCCATCATGTGGGCCATTTGGGGAGATGTAATAACTCCGACTGTGCTCATTGCTTTGAGTTACAGAGATTCTAACCCAATTTATTTGATGGATAAATAAGTCACTTAATTTCGTTTTCTTTCACGGAGTGACCCCTGCCCATAAACACTTGGTATTGTATCTATCATTTATTACAACTTGAATTTCTCATACCCAGCCATGTGGAGCTGTAATGAGCATTTATGTCTCTATTTTTTCCAAGATACACACAACCTGAAAATATGCAGAATTAAAGGTTTCCTATCTCTTTGTGGTTTCGAGAAGTGGGTTTCAGAAGAACCAATGAAGATTAAACTCAGATGTATTGGTTATAACTGCATCGAGAGTGTGTACAAATACAAATAAACTTCAACATTTTCAAGCACACAAATTCACCTTCAACCCTATTAAAAAATATGTTTCAAAAACAAAGGTAAAATTTTGCCCACGAAAGTTTTATAATCCTCACCTTTGCAGACAAGATTTATATCATATCTATATTCACAGTGCCTCCACAATGCAGTAAGAAAGTATTATTCTCACCTCAATAATTTCTATGACCTACCTTCCCTACTTAAATTCAAAACAAATAGTATGGTGGTTACTCAGCATTTCTAAATTGTGGTAAACTCCTTCAGTGCAGAGATTCTCAACCTTTACTGAACAATAGAATCTCCTGGGGAGATTTAAAAATAAACCCATGTGTTCCCAAAGATTCTAATTTAACTGGTCTGTGGAGGGGCCCAGGCATCGGTATTTTCAGAGCTCCTGAGATGCGTTAAAGCCCAGGAAAATCAGAATCTTTTGTGGAATTTCAAAAGAGGCCTAAATAAATCTTAATCTTAATAAAATTTTATTCCTTAGTCTGTTGTCTGAGTAGCCAACCCTGATCCCACTATAAATGATCATTTCAGGTATATCCTTAAAATCAAATAATAGAAGCAAGTTGTGGATGAAAATTCCTTATCATTCTTCCATCCTGTACAAGAAAGACCCTCAGAGCTCAACTAATTCAAATATCTCATTTATATGTGAAGATCTTTATGATGAAGGAAGGTTAAAGGGGCTGGCTAGAGGTCACTGGGCTACTTAGGAATAGAACAAGAACCAGAATGAAGGGCTGACTTCTCTCCGCACGTGTTACTACATCAAGCTGCCTCCCTTCCTGCCCTTATGTGCCACGCCCTGCTCCATGAATGCACTGTGAAAACCTCACTGCCTGTCTCAGCCTTACCTGGGCTCTGCTCTTGGGCATGAAACCTGTTAGACCCATGAGAGTCAGAGAACCAAAGAGTTTTACAGTATGAGATCTTCTGGAAGTGCTGGTTCCAGAATGCCAAGCCATGGATGTATAGAATCCTATAGCTAAAAATGACAATAATTAATATATTCAAACCACTTTTTTATTGTCTGAGGAAACAGGGACCCAGAGAGGGTAAACCAACCCATCTGTTCTCCTGGTGCCACAGATTTTGGTTTGGTTTTTCTAGGCATAGGAATTGGTACAATATTGAAATTAAAAGGATCCTTAAGAATAGAAATGCTATATTTATCAGTGTGGTCCTTTTCTAATGACATCTTATTCAAAATCTCCATGTATAAGATCAACGAACAGTCTATATACATGCTAGATGGGGGGGGCAGGGTGGCATTTGAAATTCTGGAGTCAAATCTATTTGCCACCTCCTCAACACCTTTCTAAAGTCTACTCTCCCAACCACAAAGCCATATGAAAACAAATATAAAACTCTTGAAAACCACTGATTTTGTGCAAGAAGCTCAAAGAACTTATGGTAATTAAGGCTAGTTAATGAAGACAGGGTACAGATGTCCTGATATAACATCTGGTGCTCTTTCCACTATATGAAACTGTTTCTGGCATGTTTTGCTTTTGCCATGTTTTTGTTTGTTTGCTTAATTTTAACTGACTTAATAAACCTTTTCACAGCATTGTAAGCACAGGAAGCTCAGCTCGGTGCTCTGTGATGACGTAGATGGGTGGGATGGGGGGCAGGGTGGTGGGAGGGAGGTCCAAGAGGGAGGGGATATAGGTGTACATATAGCTGATTCACTTCATTGTACAGCGGAAACTAAGACAACATTGTAAAGCAATTATACTCCAAAAAAAAAAAAAAACTACTGGTGAACCCCACCAACTTGGGTATTAAAAGTTTCCATTTTCATCCTCTTTCCCGTTGAGACCATCAACACTCTTAGATGCATCCTTTTAACATCTTAATTCCACTAATCATCTTCCTTATCCTCGTGTTTTCTATTCACAGAAGTCTATGGAAATTTAGTCCCCATCATGCTTACAATATCAAAAAAGATGTTTAGATATAGTCCCTTATCAGAATATAAATTAGCTAATATCCAACACACAGAGAACCCAAAGAATGGTGCCAAACATCCTTTCCCCCAAATTGCCTTAAAGTATGTATTATATCAACCTCAGTTGGACAGGTAGAAGTTCATTCTCTCTGTGCCCTATTGCTTGATACATCCTTTCATACACATACTTGAATCAAGAGTTCTGACTTCACTCTTCCCTGTATGCCTCAGGGTTAAGGCCAGGGTGACTGTTGATCCAGACTCCATCAAAGGAGAGAAATGAGTCCCTTCATTTTTGTAGGAATCAGCTTAGGTCATTCAGATTTTCAGAATGAAATATGGCTGAGACGTATAAATATAGTAAGGCCATAAATGTAACTCATTACACAACTTAAATTTGAAGAAAAATGCACTTAATATATCACACTTTTCCTCAGGAGCTCCTACCCTGTAACTAATGAGAAGAAAAAACTTTTCATCAGTTACAAAAAAATTAGTCAATTCAATAATTTGAATAGTCCTTTTAGAATTACGCAGTCTCCCTCCTTCAGATAAAATGCTCAGTCACTCAGATCGCTTCCCGACACCTTCCCTTTCTAAGAGGATATCTGGATACAAAGATCAGAAAAGAAACATTATTTGAACTAGTTACTTATGATATCCAAATCAAAGGCATTTTTAAGCTGGTGGTTATTTGTTATATCTTGTGTAGCTTGTGATTGGTGCTCTCCCAGCTTCACCAGGGCTTACTGACACTCCCTGGGTGACCTGGGCTCTCGCAGGCACCATAGACCCATATGGGACATCCAGCTGACCTCAACTCAGATGGTTCAATCAGATGCCCTTATTACAGAGGCCCTTTGTCCCCACCATGTGACCCCCTTTATGAAAACACCCTTACACAGATATCTTTAGCTGTGCCTAGACTCCATCTCTTCTGTACAGAAACCAAAGAAGACCCAATAAAGCTAAACACAGGAGTTCCTTTTGCCTGTATGTCACATGGCCTGAAGTTTAAGGTCACTCCACAAGTTGGTACAAGAGCAGTTCAATAGGTGACTTTCTTCCAGAATCTGAAGCTTGAGGTACAGCATGGAGTCCCCTCTGCTCTCATCATTAGGCTATGCTCACTTATCTAACACTCCTCCCCATGGGTCTTCCTATAGGCAGAAGAGGGGGAAATTGGGATACCTCTGTCTACCATACTCACTCTGTCTCTCTTCCTCTGTCTTCTGCTTCCCACAATCTCAAATTGCCAGAAAGTCGTGGCTTTTTCTTTTGCCACATTCCCCTTCCAATACACCACATCCTCCCTCCTCACTCCTGTTGATTCTACTGTGGATAGGAATATTTTCTGTAAATACTGTGGAGGACATTAACATCTGAGCCTCCAAACTTAGTGTTAGAACTTTTTGCATTCTGGCTGAAACTAGGCCAAAACTTTTCCCAAGAGGATGGATGCTTCAGACCATTTAGGGCAAGGTTATATACTCTGAAAAGTAAAAGAGAAAATCACAATCATAATTTTCTAATCTTTACCTTATTGAGTTAACTTTTAGCTTGCTAATACTGGTCCCTGCTATTGTTATACCAAAAAACAAAACAAAACAAAAATAACTTTCTCCAGATGAGGAGGGAATAGAACAAAGGGAACAAAAATGACACAAAATTCATTCTGCTAAAACAATATTCTTGGGTTGTATAAAGATATCTGCCCAGTAATGTTTAAAATTATAAATGTTTGAAATGTTTAAAATATATCCCTTGGGCAGATACTTTTTAACAATATCTTTAGATATGAAAAATAAAGAAGCCAAGCCTCAGGAAGCCTCAGGATTTAAAAACTTTATTTGTTGGATTTTTTCCTTCATATTTTGCATATTTGTCCATTAAATGGCAAGGTAGAATTCTATGTTATTTTCAAAGAGGCTTACTTTGCTTTAAAGTTCTTTATAAACTTAATTTTATTGACTTTAAGTTCTACAGTTTTAATTTGGTATGTTGATCAAAGACTGTTCTTAGTGATCATGGAACATTTTACCAATAATCTTATTCATATATACAAGCCAGGTGTAGCTTGTTTTTTAATTCCTATAAGCCTCTGTGGATCTGGATGTTACTGAAGCTGTTAAAAGTATCCATGAATTCTTCCTGTCTAAAGTCTTTCCTGTATTCACTCTCATTTACTATGGTAATTTACAGCATAGTTTTAAATATTCAAAATATGAATAATCTCTCTGTTTATGCTTAAAGAATCATTTCCTCTATGAAGTCCCACGACTATTTTGATTCTATAAGTTTAGAGCTCGTATCTTTAAAGACGCCCAAGGAATTTAGTCACCCTGGAGCAAAAAAATGTGCTTAAGAGTTAACATCTTTATTGATTTAAGGGAGTCATAACTCCAAGACTATAAATTTGAGATTCTTAGTCCCATCTTGTAATCAACATCGTTGCAAATTAAGAGTAAATGCTACCTGTTAGAAACCATTGTGGAAACAGTTTTCTTCGGTGGAAAATAAATGTAGGTGTCTATGGACATAGCCATGTATGCAGTATATTAGAAATGAACCACTAATCAGTACCTAGGCTTGAGGAATATTGTATTTATCTTCTAGCTACTGAATGAAGCTACTGAAATAGCTGATTATGTTTATACTCCAAAAGAAATTTATAGATAATAATAGCTTCTTCCCTTTTGAAGTGACTTCTGCCTGTCCATATGTGTTGTCTTTTGCAGCAAATCAATTCTCAGGTCTATGTTATTCAGCACAACATTACAGAGTGAGCCTCCCAAAGAACTGATAGCTCCGGGAGTGTGGGATATAAGCCAGCCATCCCCAGTGACCCTGCAGGTAAGTGTCAGGCTATGAGATTAAAGTACACACAGCAAGTATTGGTTGATAAGTAGCTTGTTGTCAATTACAGAAACAATTTTCTTCCAGGATCACACATTTTAATAGTCTTCTCTTTCTCCAGCCTTCTGGGATTTGTAAAATCTCTATTGCTTTTATTTTGCATTCAGTATTCTCAAAGCACTTTTCTCTCAGCTTACATAATAGCAATTTCAAACCATTCTCTATCAAACACAATCATGAAGGAGAGGGATGGAGTGTTGCCATGAATCTACTCATTATACGTATTCATTTTTCTTTCCATTGTCTAAAAACAGTCATTAGTATATATTATTAACTTGGTACCTTATTCACACCTGCCTCTTCATTGTGTCATGTTTCCTTAAGATTTCTTTTGTTGTGTGTTTCCTAAATGACTAGCAATTAGCTGGATAGTGGGGGAGAAACTGTAAACAAAAATCCTTTCTTTTTCCTTAAAGGCTCTCTACTTCCTGCTATTTGTAATCATGAATGATTCCTGGTTAATGATTCCAGGCTTTGGTCCTTTCTACTCAGAGGATTTTTTTCTCATTTTCCTCATTTTTTTTTTTTAAAGAGAAGAGAGTCCTGAGACTTTTTTTTTTTTTAGGAGTTTATTAATTAATTTATTTATTTTTGCTGTCTTGCGTCTTCGTTTCCGTGCGAGGGCTTTCTCTAGTTGTGGCAAGTGGGGGCCACTCTTCATCGCGGTGCACGGGCCTCTCACTATGGCGGCCTCTCTTGTTGCGGAGCACAGGCTCCAGACGCGCAGGCTCAGCAGTTGTGGTTCACGGGCCCAGTCGCTCCGCGGCATGTGGGATCCTCCCAGACCAGGGTTCGAACCAGTGTCCCCTGCATTAGCAGGCAGACTCCCAACCACTGCGCCACCAGGGAAACCCCTCACTTTCCTCATTTTTTCATGATTATAAGTGATCAGATTCGTCAGATACCTGAAGCATGGACACTCCCATACATGGCAATGCAGGGAATATGGACTTTCCATCTCCACAGGGAAAACTGGGCAGCATTCTGTAGAACAGGATTTTTCCACCTCGGTACTATTGACATTTTGGACAGGATAAGTCTTTGTTGTGGGGACTGTCCTGTGCATTGTAGGATACTTGGCAGCGTCTTTGACTTTTACCCACTAGGTGCCAGTAGCACTTCCCCAGTTCTGACAATCAAAAATGCCTCCAAATATTGTCAGATGATCTCTAGGGGTAAATTTGCCTTCAGTGAGGATCACTACACTAGAGGGAACTAGTGCAGTCCGGAGGTTCGTAAAATTGCCAGGTTTGGGTTGAGTGGTGTGAGGGACAAAGTTTAGCAAAATGGACAGCAAGATGTTAAAAACGGTAAAGAAAAATAACACTAATAAAAATGTGGCTTTCACTCTAAAGGATGGAGGATGTCCCCCGCAGACAGTAGCCAAAGATCCACTTCGAATCCATGGACATGTTGATAAAAAAGAGTGGTTGTTCAGGGTGGATCTCGGCACAACATCCTAACACTCAGCATTGATGGCTTACTGATTAGCAGATGTTTCCTCGTAACAGGACAGCTACTTTCTTGGAGAGGATGAGTGCATTTCTTATCAGACTATTTCTTGCCAGATCCAAACCACCTGAACTTAACCAAAATCTTCCAAGTCTGACCCTTGCCAGAGCTTTGTGGATATAAATTTATGAGTATCTGGGTCTTTAGCAGCAGCGGTGAGGTGGAGGATGTAAGGGAGACTATCAGATGAGACTCGCCTTGATTCTTCTCAGATGAAGGGAACAGCTGCTTTAGGAACACAGATCGTGGAAGTGGAATCTGAAGCATTTGACAGCAGCATAGATTTCAAAGCAGAGACCTGGAGCCATGACAGAATTTATCTTACAAAAATGGAGAGAGGGCATGGAAATAATTCAACAGTATGCAAAAACGTTAAATTATCTGCTTTTACAAAATAATTTCAAATGGTATAGACATAGAGGGAAACACCTGAGATGTTTTTAATTGATGATGAAATATACAAAATAAAACAGGAGTTACTAAGGTATTAAAGTTAAAAGCCTTAATAACCAGCACCACTCTAATTACACACAGCTAAATTTAGAGCAGAATTTTCAACCTAAAGATTATGAGATGGTAAGGAAATTCGAAGCAAGTTCTGCAACCAGTGTTGTTAAGGAGTCAGGGTGGGTCTCAAGGGAAAGAAGTCAGGCTGAGAGTTAGGAAATCTGGAGTCTAGTCTTAGCTCTTTAACAGTAAACTTAATGACTGTGAACAAGTTATTTAACCTTCTATTTTCACCTGCGTGCAGTGAAAGAATTGTACAGTACTATGCCTGTCCAACTTCTTTCAGATCTGTACTTTGCTGACTGTCTATATTAGATGGACAATTACTGCCACACTGTTGCCACCACAGTATGATAAGGGATATATGTTACAGAACTTGATTCCTTCAAGTCAATCTTGTTTTTTTCATGCTGTGCTGCTGACTGGAAGCAGTGGATAGAGTGAAGTAGATCTGAGTTCAGACATGGAGACAAATTGTTATATGATTCCATCAACCTGTATCTCCCTCAACTTCCTCCCTCTCTCTGTATACAATCTAGTAGAGTGACTCATAATTTAAGCCCTAAGAGCAGAGCTGTTTTAGTTAATGTTGCTCTTGTTTTGTTTTATGTTTCTCTACTTATTCATCTTCTCATTCATGTCTAAATTCACTATATTTTGGTTTATTTGTCCTCACCACACTGAACTATTGTCAGGCAACCTGCTAATTTCTAGTTGCCAAATCCAGTGCTTGTTCTCATTCCTCTTCATACTAGCCCTCTCTCTGCAATTTTTGTCACTGTCTCTTCCCCATTACAGAACACTCTTCCCCTCTGTTGCTGTCCTAGGTTTCTCTTCACACTCTCTCTGGTTATTCTTTCTCTGTCTTCTTTCCGGACTCCTCTTCTTCTGCTAGTCCCTACTGTTGCCAGTTCTCAAGGATTCCATCTGCTGCCCATTGCTATTCTCAGTAGATATATTCTCCCTGAGAAAATTTCTTTAAAGCTTTATTGACATATACTTCACATACCATACAATCCTCCCATTTAAAGTGTGCAATTCAGTGTTTTCTAGTATTTTCACAGATATGTGCAACTAATCTCACCAATGTCAACTTTAGAGCATTTTCATTTTTAAAAAGAAATCTCATAACTTTTAGCTATCACTTCCTAGTCCCAACTCTAAACAACTACTAATGCACTTTCTGTCTCTGTAGATTCACCTATTCTGCCCATTTCCTATAAATGGAATCATATAATGTGTGTTCTTTTGTGGCTAGATTCTTTTACTTAGCATAATGTTTCAAAATTTATCCACTTTGTAGCATATATCAGTATTTATCTCTTTTTTATTGTTGAATAATATTACATTATATAGCTATACCACACTTTATCCACTTATTAGTTGATATGCATTTAGATTATTTCCACCTTTTGGCTATTAAGAATAGTGCTGCTATGAACATTCATATACAAATTTGTGTGTGAACATATGTTTTCATTTATCTTGGGTGTATACCCAGCAGTGGAATTGCTGGGTCTCATTCATTCCTAAGGTTTAATATACAGTATCTTGCAGGTTCACTTCTAAGTCTGTATCTTTAGTTCACACTCCTTTACACCACAAGCTTCAGACAAATATAAGCACGTGCATGCCTAGCTTCTCACATGGATATTCTGTAGACAGCTTCAAAGACAACACATCCCAAACTGAGCTCACCATCCTCTCAAAATGGTTTCACTCCCTGTATTATTTATGTCTGTTCACGCCCCCAGATACACCAAGCTGTTTCACTTGTCTCCTCCTTCTTTCTCGCTACTCATATTCAGTCCACACTATATTCTGCCAACTTATCTCCATGTGTTCCTCATGTCTGTCCTCACAATTCCCCACCTCATCTGCCCTAGTTCAACAGTTCCCTCCTAGATTACAACAGTTTAGATGTTTTTTCTTGGCTTTAGTTTTGTTATTCTCTAATCCAAAACCCATAAGTGTGATCCTTCTAAAATGTAAATCTGAACCTGCCACTCTCCCATTTATACTCTTCAGTAACTCAGCACTACCTAGAGAATTAAGGACGAGCAATACAACGTAGCCCCCTCCACTGTTTCCCTTGCCACTCCTTGACTAACAATGTTGCTCCAGCAACACTGAAAGAGTTATAGTTTCTGACATGCACTGTCCTGCTTTTATCTTATGTGCATTTATGAATACTATTCCCTGCCTGCAATGTATCTACCATCTTCCCTTCACCATCTACTGCCCATCTCTCAGGCTTAGTGTCTGTAATTGTTATTCACCTTTTAGGATCCATGGACCCTTCTCTAGGGATCTCTCCCTTACCCACTCATCTCTTTCCACTCCAAGCAGGGTTAAGTGCCCTTCCTCTATATTCACATAATAGCCAATAAGACTTTTATCAACACATTTACATTATATTTCTTTCTCAAGAACTTCTTTCCCATTGACTTCTTGATTTTTGAGGACATTGACGTGTTTTATCCCCAGAATCTAGCATAGCACCAGGAATACAGTATTTGTAAATTACTGATATGTGTCCATACCTCTGACCACTACAATAATCAAACCTACAGATATTTCTAAACTTAGCACTTTGGTCCGCTTGTTGGAATTCTGATAGATACCACTATGTTCAGTTTTTCTTCTTGTGTGAGCAGTCCTTCTCTTTAAACCATAGTTCTTACCTACTCATTCATGCAAAGTATTTTCCTTTACCTAACATTTCGTTACCTGCTTACCCTTAATTATCAGCAATGTCATGGGGAGGCAACAGTCTTATTATTGGTATCTGGTCCTTAGACCACAGTACATTTTGTGCCCTAATGTAGCATAGGTTCTTTTCTCTTCACTGCTGAACTACTATATGGGTCCCTCTTCTACAACTCCTCCTTGAGACTCACAGAAATTGCCATCTAGTTAGTAGGCATCCTTCCCTCCCTTGAACTGCATAGAACTTATGGTCCAATATTTGTGTGCCTTATAATATCCAAACTACATCTACAGTCAGGCTGCATTTCTTTGAACAAACTGACAGAATCATGGGGGGTCTGAGCAAGCCCATGGACACCTTATTGGCATGGTTGTGGATCATGGACACTAGGGACATTCACAGCAGCTCCTTCAAGGAATTCCAAAACATGAAGTCATAGTAGAAACTGTGGTGGGCAAGTGTAAGTGGAAAAGGATGAGGGAGGAAGTAAAGTAAGATAGATAAATGGAACACAAGAAGCTAATATTCAAATGTTTAAGGAGGTATGAATTAGGAGTTTGGATGACTGGGGTCTGAGTATTTGCCTGTACCCCAGAAGAAAGAGCCTCATAATTTTTTTGCTTGAAACCAGGAGTCTATCTTCAACACTTGACAAATAGGTGTCATGGCACATGCAGTGCACACATTAAAAGAATGCTCCTGGAGCATTCCATTAAAAACAAAGACTGAGGCCAAGGCTAGACTTAGTGGGTCATGACCACAGAAGGAGAAGAGTCCTATGTTTGCCATTAATAACTTGAAACACAGCTTTGGGGTGCTATATACATATTGTACCCTATTTTAATTGTTAATGTTTACCTTTCTCCTCCTCCATAATGCATAGTACTCAAAAGAATTCTAGAGCAGCAGTCGGCGAACTGTCAGGGCAGGAGGAGCCGTGAGCCCAAGCTGCACGCAGCAGCCCGCACGGCAAAACAGAAAGCCAGCTGAACAGAGTGCGCAGAGTGGCACTGGCAGCCATGACGCAGGCAGCCCAGGCAACCCAGGCAGCCCAAACAGCCTCACAGGAAGCCTTCATGACTCCAACTGCTCCGCGGACTGCAAGCTGTGACGGCACAGCCCCGCTACAGCAGTCGCAGTCTCTGTGGGGCTAGCAGAAGCCTTTTCGCTTTTTTACTTACCGCCTCATTTCTACTCTAGTGGCTTGGACAACAAGCCGTGTGACTGACAGGGTCTAGGTGCTCCGGTTGGGTATCAGGCCTGTGCCTCTGAGGTGTGAGAGCCAAGTTCAGAACACTGGTCCAACAGAGACCTCTGGGCTCCACTTAATATCAAATGGCAAAAGCTCTCCCAGAGAGAGCTTTCATCTCAACGCCAAGACCCAGCTCCACTCAACGACCAGCAAGCTACAGTGCTGTACACCCTATGCCAAACAACTAGCAAGACAGGAGCACAACCCCACCCACTAGCAGAGAGGCTGCCTAAAATCATAATAAGGTCACAGACACCCCGAAACACACCACTGGATGAGATCCTGTCCACCAGAAAGACAAGATCCAGCCTTATCCACCAGAACACAAGCACCACTCCAATCCACCAGGAAGCCTACACAAACTGCTGAACTAACCTTAGCCACTGGGGACACACACCAAAAAAATGGGAACTACGAACCTGCAGGCTGTGAAAAGGAGACCCCAAACACAGTAACTTAAGCAAAATAAGAAGACACAGAAACACACAGCAGATGAAAGAACAAGGTAAAAACCCAGCAGACCAAACAAATGAAGAGGAAATAGATGGTCTACCTGAAAAAGAATTCACAGTAATCATAGTAAAGATGATCCAAAATCTTGGAAATAGAATGGAGAAAATACAAGAAACGTTTAACAAGGACCTAGAAGAACTAAAGAGCAAACCAACGATGAACAACACAATAAATGAAATTTAAAATTCTCTAGAAGGGATCAATAGCAGAATAACTGAGGCAGAAGAACGGATAAGTGACCTGGAAGATAAAATGGTGGAAATAACTACCACAGAGCAGAATAAAGAAAAAAAAAATGAAAAGAATTGAGGACAGTCTCAGAAATCTGGGACAAAATTAAATGCACCAACATTCCAATTATAGGGGTCCCAGAAGAAGAAGAGAAAAAGAAAGGGACTGAGAAAATACTTGAAGAGATTATAGTTGAAAACTTCCCTAATATGGGAAAGGAAATAGTTAATCAAGTCCATGAAGCACAGAGAGTCCCATACAGGATAAATCCAAGGAGAAACACACCAAGACACATATTAATCAAACTATCAAAAATTAAATACAAGGAATAAATATTAAAAGCAGCAAGGGAAAAACAACAAATAACACACAAGGGAATCCCCATAAAGTAAACAGCTGATCTTTCAGCAGAAACTCTGCAAGCCAGAAGGGAGTGGCAGGACATATTTAAAGTGATGAAAGGGAAAAACCTACAACCAAGATAACTCTACCCAGCAAGGATCTCATTCAGATTTGATGGAAAAATTAAAACCTTTACAGACAAGAAAAAGCTAAGAGAATTCAGCACCACCAAACCAGCTTTACAACAAATGCTAATAGAACTTCTCTAGGCAGGAAACACAAGAGAAGGAAAAGACCTACAATAACAAACCCAAAACAATTAAGAAAATGGAAATAGGAATGTACATTTTGATAACTGCCTTAAATGTAAATGGATTAAATGCTCCAACTAAAAGACGTAGACTGGCTGAATGGATACAAAAGCAAGACCTGTGTATATGCTATCTACAAGAGACCCACTTCAGACCTAGGGAGACACACAGACTGAAAGTGAGGGGATGGAAAAAGATATTTCGTACAAATGGAAATCAAAAGAAAGCTGGAGTAGCAATACTCAGATCAGACAAAATAGACTTTAAAATAAAGACTATTACAAGAGACAAAGAAGGACACTGCATAATGATCAAGGGATCAATCCAAGAAGAAGATATAACAATTATAAATATTTCTGCACCCAGCATAGGAGCACCTCAATACATAAGGCAAATGCTAACAGCCATAAAAGGGAAAATCAACAGTAACACAATTATAGTAGGGGACTTTAACACGCCACTTTTACCAATGGACAGATCATCCAAAATGAGCATAAATAAGGAAACACAAGTTTTAAATGATACATTAAACAAGGTGGACTTAATTGATATTTATAGGACATTCCATGCAAAAGCAACAGAATACACTTTCTTCTCAAGTGCTCGTGGAACATTCTCCACGATAGTTCATGTCATGGGTCACAAATCAAGCCTTGGTAAATTTAAGAAAATTGAAATCATATCAAGTATCTTTTCTGACCACAGTGCTATGAGACTAGATATCAATTACATTAAAAAATCAGTAAAAAATACAAACACATGGAGGCTAAACAATACACTACTAAATAACCAAGAGATCACGGAATAAATCAAAGAGGAAATCAAAAAATACCTAGAAAAAAATTGACAATGAAAACACGATGACCCAAAACCTATGGGATGCAGCAAAAGCAGTTCTAAGAGGGAAGTTTATAACAATACAATCCTACCGCAAGAAACAAGAAATATCTCAGATAAACAACCTAACCTTACACCTAAATCAATCAGAGAGAGAAGAACAACAAAAAAAAAACACCAAAGTTAGTCGAAGGAGAAAAATCATAAAGATCAGATCAGAAATAAATGAAAAAGAAATGAAGGAAATAGTAGCAAAGATCAATAAAACTAAAAGCTGGTTCTTTGAGAAGATAAAATTAATAAACCATTAGCCAGACTCATCAAGAAACAAAGGGAGAAGACTCAAATCAACAGAATTAGAAATGCAAAAGAGACACAACAACTGACACTGCAGAAATAAAAAGGATCATGAGAAATTACTACAAGCAACTATATGCCAATAAAATTGAAAGCCTGGAAGAAATGGACAAAATCTTCAATATGCACAATCTTCCGAGACTGAACCAGGAAGAAATAGAAAATACAAACAGACCAATCACAAGGACTGAGATTGAGACTGTGATTAATAATCTTCCAACAGACAAAAGCCCAGGACCAGATGGCTTCACAGGCGAATTCTATCAAACATTAGGGAAGAGCTAACACCTGTCCTTCTCAAACTCTTGCAAGATACAGCAGAGGGAGGAACACTCCCAAACTCATTCCATGCGGCCACCATCACACCGATACCAAAACAAGACAAAGTTGTCACAAAGAAAACTACAGGCCAATATCACTGATGAACATAGATGCAAAAATCCTCAACAAAATACTAGCAAACAGAGTCCAGCAGAACACTAAAAGGATCATACACCATGATGAAGTGAGGTTCATCCCAGGAATGCAAGGATTCTTCAATATATGCAAATCAATCAATGTGATAAACCATATTGACAAATTGAAGGAGAAAAACCATATGATCATCTCAGTAGATGCATAAAATGCTTTTGACACAATTCAATACCCATTTATGACAAAAACCTTCCAGAAAGTAGGCATAGAGGGAACTTACCTCAACATACTAAAGGCCATATATGACAAACCCACAGCCAACATCATTCTCAGTGGTGAAAAACAAACTATTTCCTCTAAGATCAAGAACAAGACAAGGTTGTCCACTCTCACCACTATTATTCAACGTAGTTTTAGAAGTTTTAGCCACAGCAATCAGAGAAGAAAAAGAAGTAAAAGGAATCCAAATCGGAAAAATAGAAGTAAAACTCTCACTGTTTGCAGATGACATGATACTATACATCCTAAAGCTGCTACCAGAAAACTACTAGAGCTAATCACTGAATTTGGTGAAGTAGCAGGATACAAAATTAATGCACAGAAATCTCTCGCATTCCTATACACTAATGATGAGAAATTAAGGAAACACTCCCATTTACCATTGCAACAAACAGAATAAAATACCTAGGTATAAATCTACCTATGGAGACAAAAGACCTGTATGCAGAAAGCTATAAGACACTGATGAAAGAAATTAAGGATGATACAAGTAGATGGAGATATATACCATGTTCTTGGATTCGAAGAAGCAACATTGTGAAAATGACTATACTACCCAAAGCAATCTACAGATTCAGTGCAATCCCTATCAAAGTACCAATGACATTTTTCACATAACTAGAGCAAAAAATTTCACAATTTGTATGGAAACACAAAAGACCCCGAATAGCCAAAACAATCTTGAGAAAGAAAAACGGAGCTGGAGGAATCAGGCTCCCTGACTTCAGACTATACAAAAAGCTACAGTAATCAAGACAGTATGGTACTGGCACAAAAACAGAAATATAGATCAATGGAACAAGATAGAAAGCCCAGAGATAAACCCACACACATGCGGTCACCTTAGTTTTGATAAAAGAGGCAAGAATATACAATGGAGAAAAGACAGCCTCTTCAATAAGTGGTGCTGGGAAAACTGGACAGCTACATATAAAAGAATGAAATTAGAACACTCCCTAACACAAAACACAAAAATAAACTCAGAATGGATTAAAGGCCTTAATGTAAGGGCAGACATTATAAAACTCTTAGAGGAAAACATAGGAAGAACACTCTATGACATAAATCACAGCAAGATCCTTTTTGACCCACCTCCTACAGAAATGGAAATAAAAACAAAAGTAAACAAAGGGACCTAATGAAACTTAAAAGCCTTTGCACAGAAAAGGAAACAATAAACAAGATGAAAAGACAACCCTCAGAATGGGAGAAAATATTTGCAAATGAAGCAACTGACAAAGGATTAATCTTCAAAATTTACAAGCAGCCCATGCAGCTCAATATCAAAAAACAACCCAATGCAAAAATGGGTAGAAGACCTAAATAGACCTTTCTCCAAAGAAGATATACAGATTGCCAGCAAACGTATGAAAAGATTCTCAACATCACTAATAATTAGAGAAATGCAAATCAAAACTACAGTGAGATGTCACCTCCCACCAGTCAGAATGGCCATCATCAAAAAATCTACAAACAATAAATGCTGGAGAGGGTGTGGAGAAAACAGAACCCTCTTGCACTGTTGGTGGGAATGTAAATGGATACAGCCACTATGGAGAACAGTATGCAGGTTCCTTAAAAAACTAAAACTAGAACTACCATATGACCCAGCAATCCCACTACTGGGCATATACCCTGAGAAAGCCATAATTCAAAAAGAGTCATGCCAAATGTAAAATAGATAGCTAGTGGGAAGCAGCCACATAGCACAGGGGGATCAGCTCAGTGATTTGTGACCATCTAGAGGGGTGGAATAGGGAGGGTGGGAGGGAGATGCAAGAGGGAGTATATATGGGGATATATGTATATGTATAGCTGATTCACTTTGTTAAAAAGGAGAAACTAACACACCATTGTAAAACAATTATACTCCAATAAAGGTGTTTAAAAAAAAAGAATTCTTGGGCAAATACATTAACACATACTTTGGGGGATTTTCTCTTTTGTGAAAAATTAGAACAAGAGACAATTGGGGGAAATCCTGATTTTTTCTATAAGTGGCTCAAGAATCAGTAAATGTTTGCCTTCATAATATATGAAGATATGCAGTTTGTGTAGGGCCTCATTCATGTATCAGAAATGAAAAAAATTTTTCATAATTGAAATATATCAAAGAATTTATTATGGATTGTTCACAGGGAACTTCTTTATTCTCATCTACTACTGTATTCTCATCTACTACCTTTAGTTTCTCATCTACCCTGCCTTTGCTTAGGACCACCATAAAATTGAATTAGCTCATTAAATACTATTTCTAGTATTTTTGTTTTATGTGTTTAAAATATTTGGATACATAAAGTTAAAGTGTAACATGCTAATACTGCAGGCACTTCTCTCCAAGGCATCAAAATTACTCTTTCTGTCAAGAGGCAAAATTTACTATAATATTACTTTGGTTTAGAATTTCTGTTACTCAATTCTTTTTTCATGTTGGAATAATAACTGATAACTATAACAAATTTATACCAAAAACCAATTTTGCAACAAATTGCAAAGGTTACAGAATAAAATTGCTAAGACTTTTTCAAGTAAGAGCCCAAATACATTAAACTGCATCTCACATTCTACCTTATAATATTCTTCCATTTTCTCTGAGATCACAACCTAAGATAGTGCAGCAGAGAAAAATAAATTCTTTAGATTTTCTAATATGAAAATGAAAAATAATATATGATACTCAAGCAAATATTTTGGGCAGTAAAATATTTAGCTCATTTACATACTTGGAAACTGTATTTTTTTTGTTAACTATTATTTTATTTACTAGAATCAGATTGTCACTTAAACATGGTTTAGTGGAAAGCATTTTGAGCCAGGAAAAAAGAAGGCCTGCATTCTAGCTCTGTCTATAAAGCTGAACTATAGAGCCACAGCAAAAATATTCTATTTGGTTTTATACTCATGAAACAGATCTTTACCAGAGAAGATTTCACTATCATGTCCACAGAGTGGTTCACAGACTTAACAGATTTCAGGTAGTAGAGACCAACATAAAGTAACTCTTTTTATTTTATCAAGTGATTATATGAAAAAAGTATAATTACCATCTATAATTTTCATCATTTAATAATAGAAAGACATTTTAGTAATGAAAATTGGAAAGGATGTAATTTCAGCACTAAATAAAAATGTAACATTTAACTGTATGAAAAGTTCATATGTTATTATTTTTCTCATTTTTTCTAAGATAATGTTACAGTCTACTAATTTATATACCATTTATATAAATAATTGAGGATTTGCCAAATATCATGTATATTTAAACACCAAGTCCACACCATAATGATTCTTTTAAAATTATTTTTAAATAATAAAAAGCACAGAAAATATAGGGTATTTATTTTACTTTAGTTTCTATAAATCTAAGATAGAAATCATTAAATTAATAATGCATTTTTCAGGCATTTGATACATGGCAAACCATTTTATTTATTTCAGATTGATTTTCCAGCTACTGAGTGGGAATATATGAAACTTGATTCTGAAGAGAATAGAAGTGATCTTGAAGAACCACCAAAAGAATGTTTAAAACATATTGCCAGACTTTCACAGAAACAGTCTCCCTTACTGTAAGTGACCCAGTTCTTGGGAGGGAATTTTGCCTGCTGTTCATGATACCAGCAGTCATACTAGAAGCACTCATATCTTTCAAGAGTGAACCTTCCTTCCCACGTAACTCCTTTCATTTCCTAAAATCATGCCTGTTGGATGATCAACTAATGTTTAGGAACTAAATTAGTAATTTTTCATGTTTTTTTAAAGATTTTTTTTTCCCTTGGGGCATTTAGCAACTTTAAGTTTGGTCAAAGGAAAAATAAAAGGATTGGAGATCATTCAGTTCAAAACAACAAAACAGAGACTGATATAGATCAGCGTTTAACAGTGATAAAACATTGCTCAGTCCTTCAAGTAGGTAGTAAACAGGAAAATGCAAAATTTAATTATAATGGCAGATTAAAAAAGAACAGAAATAAATCATGTTTTAATAGCACTAAATTAGTAACTAAGGAGTACTTAAATTTTGTCAAACAGTAATTCTCTGGGGAAAAAAAAATACCAGGAAGAATTATAAGAGAATACTAATTCTCTCTTTGTAATTATTATTTGACTTTAATATTTGGTAATATCTAAGCCACAGCTTATGGTGCTCATTACTAACCTGGCAAAAGCATAAAACTAAGAAAGCAACTCTTTATGTGTGTGTGTGTGTGTGTGTGTGTGTATGTATATATATACACACATATATTTATGGTGATATATATATAAAACATACTAAAGCATTTTATTCCAAGAATAAGAAATTACTTAAAGATTTTGAATGGGGTAGTCATGTGATCTGGATAATCTTTTTGAGTGATTCTTTTGACTACAAATTGAAGAATGGATTGGAGAGGAAGTAAGTGGAAGCAAGCAGTACAGCAGAGTAGCTTATGTAATATTTTAGGCAGGAGGTCATGGTCACTAGAACTAGGGAGATGGCAGTGGACACTGGTAGTAATGGCTAGATTTGGAGCATATTTGGAAGTTGAGAAGATGTGACTTCATGATTATTAGTAAATAGGAGTTAAGTCAATTGAAAAACCAAAGAATCAAGTTAAGTCAATGGAGAATCTAAGGTTTTTGAATTGATGAACTGGGCAGATGTTAGAGCCATTTTCTGGAGGAGGAATAAGTTTGAGATCGTCCAGACTAAGGTGTTGAATGTGATCAAGCATTCCATTTTATGTAATCTTGTTACTCCCCTGATCTCTAATTTCAACTTGTCTTACTCTTTTCCTCATTCACTTCAAGCTAGTGACATCAGTTTGCTTCACATACTTCACATGTGCTATATTCCCTCTCCCATCTCAAGGCCTTCTTATTTGGTGTTTCCTCTACATGAAATACTCCTTCCTAGTTCTTCACATGACTGAATCATCTCACCCTGTAGGTCTTCACTTAATTGTGATCTTAAAGAGCCCTTCTTTGATCACCCTACCTAATGGTGTTTTTCTCTCTTTACAATCTATCTTATTACCTTTTATGTTATCACACTTAGCAGAATCTATTATCATCTTGTTTATTAATGTGTTTTTTTCTTATTAGCTTGTAAGAACTGAGAGAACAAGGAACCTATCTATCTGTTTATCACTACATTTCCAGTGTTCTACACTGTGCCTGATAAATAATACGTGTAAAATAAATGTTATAATGAATAAAGTTCCTTTGCATAGAATTTGGTATAAAAATTACCTTAAGGATTGAAAATGTTGAAAAACTCTCTTATTCCTCAAGACACATATTTTGATGATCCATTTTTATACTAGACTATTGTCATCTTAACTAGGTGAAGCATCTTTTTATACTCCTTCATCAAAAATATAAAACCTTGCATTTAACAAGTATGTCACATATCAGAGGCTAATATATTTGTAATGAGAGATTTTTAATATATAAAAAGGTACTATACTTTGAAATTTTAAAATATTCAAACAAAAAATATCAAAACCAACAAATAATAAGCACAGTAACTGCCTTTAAATTTTAAAGGTTTGTGTTTTTAAATTAACCCCAGTAATTTCTAACTGGTTTTATACTTCAGTTTCTATTTAAGAGAATAACTTATACTGTAAAATAAGTAACATTTTCCTCTGTTTCACCCACTCAAATATAATTATCAAAGCTCAGTAGAGTACAATTTCATTCTGGACTGTGAAAACAGATGGAAACCAGCCTTCAATGTGATAAAACTTGTGTTAGAAACAGATTAAATTCATTTTCAAAATACCATATTTTATCATTTAGCTGGTGACTTAATTATTCCTTCTTTCAAATTGGTCAAATGTAATCAGTCAAAAAGTTCAGACTCAATGAAATTCAATGAAAATGTACCTATAATATTTGTAAAAATAAGAAAAACACCTTCTGATGACAGCTAAAAGAATATGTCAAATATAAAGAAAATCCTGGAACATAAGGTATAAAATAATTTGGTATGAAAGAAATTATGCTTCCACTTCTAGCCATGAAGATTACCTATTACTAAACTAATCCTCCTGAATTAAAGAAATATGACACAAGAAAAATACATATGAAACAACCGCTCTCAGAAATTGAACAGACAGGCCTTGAGGTGAACCCATGAATAAAGTGACTTTCAGCCCAGAGGCATTTTCTGTATCATAGATCTGGGAGATATAATTAAAGAAGAGCGTGCAGGTCTTGCTGAGATTTAAAAAAAAAAAAAAAAAAAGGCAGAAATCAGAGTTTATTGATGCTGAGGCAGCTGGAATTTACAGAGCATAATAGTAGAGAAAAGGAAGATGTACAGGTGTGAAATAAATGTAGGTTCTAGAGGTTGCCCAGTGCTGGGAGACATAGAAATTCCGACTAGTAATAATAGAGAAAGATCACCACACCCCAGCATTCAACAAAGAAATCAAAAAGATGCATATTAGGAGTAAGTGTGCTCTAACCTGAGATTAAGGACTATACTTGGCCTAGCCTAACAAATCGTAAAAACAAGCCTCAAAAGGATCAAGCTGATCTGCTAGTAATTAAATGGACTACTAAAAAAATTGAAACATTCAACACTCAAAAGATAGCAAAATGCAGAATTTTAAAGGTTTAGTGTACAATCAATAATTGCTAGACATAGGAAGAGTCAGGAATATATAATCATAGCCCAAGATGGGGGAAAGCAGTTAACAGAAACAGACCCAAATATTTTACAACTATTATAGAGACTTTTATGGATTTAAATTAAAAGATATGTATGAGTGAAAAAATGAAGTCTCAGTAGAAAAATGGAAATTTAGGAACTGAAAAACACAATATCTAAATTTTTTTAAAAATCACTGGAAAAGCTTAATAGATTGCATAATGAAGAAAAAAAGAACAGTGAGCTTGAAGAATGGGCAATAGAAATTATCCATGTTGAAGTACAGAAAGAACAAAACCTGAAAATAGTGATAGAGCCTTGTGACCTGTGGGGCAATATCAAGTAATATAATATGTGTGTATTGGACACACAGGAGAGAAGAGAGGGATTGAAGTAAAAAAAAAAAAAAAAACTGAAAGAAATAATAGCCAAAATTTTACAAGTTTGATTAAAAAACAAATCAACCCACAGATATAAGAAGCTTAGCAAATCCCAAGCATGTGTGCATGTGCACACACACACACCACCTAAATACATTATAGTCAAATTTCTGAAAACTAAAGATAAAGATAAATTTTTTCTAACGCATCAGAGAAAATCAACAAATTACATCCATGGGAACAACTATAATTCAGCAGATTACTCATTAACTGAGGATTTCTCATTAGAAGCAATGGAAGCCAAAAGACATTATAACATTATCTTGCATTTTGAAAGGGGAAAAGAAAATACATCAACTTAAAATTCTATAACCAGTAAAATTACATTTCAAAAATTAAGGCAAAATTAAAATGTTTTCAACTAAGCACAGCTGAGTTAGTTATAAGCTCATCTGTACTATAAGAAATCTTAAAGAAAATATTTCATGCTAAAAGAAGTGATAAGTAGATGGACACTCAAATCTACAAGAATAAATGAAAAGCACCACAAAGGGAGCATAGGTAGATAATAAAAATACACATTTTTACACGTTTATTAATTTATTTTAAAAAATAATTGTTTAAACAAAAATAATCACAATATACAGCTGGGTTTGGAATATATGAAAGTAAAATGTGTAACAACTACAATAATAATGAGAAATAGAAAAATAAAAGCATAGTGTTCTAAGATTCTTATACATAAGGTAGTGTAACATTAATTGTGGTTGACAGTGATATGCTAAAAAAGAATATTATAATCTTGAAAGAAACCACACCCCCCCAAATTTTAAAAGTACATTTAAAAGTCAAAAAGATGACAAAAATTAAATTTAAAAACATCCAAAAAACAGGAAAAGAGGAGAAATAGTTTGGACAAAAAAATTAATAACAATATGGTTGATTTAAACCCAATCATGTCAATATTCTGTTAAATATAAATTAATAAAAACCCCAATTAAAAGGCAGAAATTGTTAGCTTATATTACAAAAGAAATATCCAACTTTATGCTGTTTACAGGCATATATTTTAAAATAAGAACTCAGCTTGATTATAGTTAAAAGAATGGAAAAAATATGCAAGGAAAATCATACCATCTTGAAATATTTGGAAAAAATCATTTGACTAAATTCAACACCCATTCATGATAAAAACTCACAAAACTAGGAGTAGAATGGAACTTCCTCAGACTTCAACTCCTGAGTTGAATCTAGATCTATGGAAAAATCTAGAGTTAACATTGTATTAAGTGGTGCAAGAATGAGTGCTTCCCCCCTAAACTGGGAACAAAGCAAAGATGTTTGTCTAAATATTCCTCTTCAGTGTTGTACTGGAAATCCTAGCCAGTGCACTATGGCAAGATAAATAAGTGATAAATGTATAGAAGTTGGAAAGAAAGAAATAAAACTGACTCTATTTTCATATGAGTGATTATGCAAGGTCATAGCATTTCAGGTTAATGTGCAAAATGCAATTGTATTCCAGTAAAAAATAGAAAATAAATTTTATTTTTCAAAATTCTATTAATAATATCAACATCTCTACATTAAAAAGTACAAAACTTTGCTAAGAGAAATTAAAGAAAATCTCAGTAAATGGAAGGATATATCATGTCATTGATTAAAATAACCCTTTTATTAAGATGACAGTTCTAGTCCTCCCCAAATTAGTGATAAAGGTACAATTATACCCCCATTAAAATGTATAATTTTTTTTCAAATGATCAGTATGCTTTTAATTTAAACTCTGAAGACTTGGATAATATTTTTAAATGGGCAAAAATCAAGTGTGGGCAAGAATGCCGTACAGTTGGTTCTATCATACCCTACACATGATAATGTAAAATATTACAACCACTTCAGAGAATAGTTTGACAGTTTCTTCAAAAGTTAAACAAAAATGTGACATACAACCAAGTCATTCGCCTCCTTGGTACTTTCTAGGAGAAATGAAAAATACACCCATATGAACACATGCACACAAATGTTCTCAGCAGCTTTATTCATAATATCCCAAAACAGGAAACAACACAGATGTCCATCAAATATGAGAAAGGATAAGCAAATTGTGATATATTCATACAAAGGAAGAGTACTCATTAATTAAAAGGAATAATCTACTGATACACTCAACAATATGGGTAATTTAAAAACATTATACTGAGTGAAAGAAGCTATAACTAAAAGAATATTTACTCTATGATTCCATTTATTTGAAGTTTGAAAATAGGTAATATTAGTCTAAAGTGAAAGAAATCATACTAGTGCTTGCCTTTGGTGGCATAAGAAAACTCTTTTATATCTTGAAAAGTGTGTAGTTTTTACTTGATATATGCATTTGGTAAAATGTAATTAACTGAATCCATGCATTCTCTTTTATGTAAATTATGCTTCAATAAAAGAAGGTAAAAGAGAAAAAAATCACTGTTCAATATTGAAAAAATGAATTCAGTTAGGAAAAAATAACTTGTTTTAATACCATAGAAATAATTTGGTTATGGAATTTTTTCTTCCAGGGCTCTCTGGTGAGGAAGGTAGTGACAAAACAGAAAAGGAGCCTAAATGTACCTCAAAAATCATCCTCTATAATCCAGTTTTTTCACTTTGCAGATGAAGATGGCTTCAGAAGAAATTGTAGAGAAATATTGATATTTAAAATCTTTCAATAATTCTTATTATCCTGCTTGGGAGTTTTAGTTAATTTAAGCTGAGCAACAGAGTATCAGTTTGGAGGAGAGAGTGTTGAAAAGCTGTCATTGTCATGTGAGAAATGCTGTCCTTCAGCTGAACCATGGTCTTGAATGCTTTTGCTGGAGTGTAAGCAAAACATGGTAAACTGTCAGTGAATCAGTGGCCTTTGTCCTAGACTTAAATCTTCTGTTGGGACCACTCTCCAGAGGGAAACACTTGAGCACTTAAGGAAGTCCTATTCACTGGCATTTTAACCTCAAACTTCCAGCAAACTCTGAGAATTTAAAGCCAGAATCCAGGGATAAATTGAGATCTTTGTTTTTGAACTTCAGAGCAAAAAGTTTTCTGAACTCTGATTGAAACTTGCTTTGAAATGAAGGAATATGGTCTTCAAAATATGCCATTTCTCCACAGGTCCACTTGGGTCTAAGTTAATTTATAAAGAATGTAAGAATGGTTAAGCAACTTTGTTCTAAGTAGTACATGTTGCAGGATTCAGATAAACTTGGTCTGCCTTAAAGGAGACAGAAACTTTGCCAACCAAAATGATGTTTTTTTTAAAAAGTGGCAAGCATAAGAGTGAGGAAAAATAAATGTGAATTATCTGAACTGGTTTATTTCATTTTATTTTTCTATAAAAAAATAAATTTAGTGGGAAATAAGCTGATAAAATAACCTATCAAACTGTCCCCAAAAGATAAAGGACTTGTTGTCCAAAATAAACTAAAATAAAAGTCAAAGAACTAGACTAACATTTTGTACTGTGTATTTACAGCAAACATTTATTAGTGTAGCAAACTCCAGTAACTTATAGTTTCCAATCTGGTTTTGCAGACTCTCTGAGGAAAAGAGAAGATACTTATGGTTTTATCGCCTCTACTGCAATAATGAAAATTGCTCCCTTCCTTTGGTCCTGGGTAGTGCCCCTGGATGGGATGAAACAACTGTTTCAGAAATGCATACCATTTTGAGAAGATGGAAATTTTCTCACCCTTTGGAGGCACTTGGACTTTTGACTTCCAGGTAAGAATTGCATGACAGGCATGACATTACTAATGAGAAAAATTTGAAGAGAAAAGCTGTAGTACTATATGATTAATTCAATAGCAATTCCATTTGTTTCCAATTTCAGTAGCTATGAATATTAAATTTAGATAAATGTAAACTATGAATATAAATTTTAAACAAATCTAAACTGTAATTGTGTCTTCTGTACTAAACTTGAAATATAATTAATGGCCATAGTATCTTAAATGGAGAATCTAGTTGCTCTTACAGAAATAACAACAAGAAAAAAATTGAATAGGGAAAAATAAAATTCTCTACTTGTCCCCTTCTCAAAAGAAAAGAGTCCTTAAAAATTAAAACAATATCTTTTACTACTGAAACATGCAAAGCCTGGCAAAATACCCTGCTTACAGTAGGTTTTCAGTTAATAAGCCAATGATGATGACAAGAATAAAAGGAAAAGCTATCCCTTATATATTCTTCAGATCTTCCCTCAGAATAAAATGCATGGGGGTAGGGGATTGGGTGGGGCAATGACGTCATCTTCTAGTTAAGGAGAAGCATGAGGGAACAAGTGTGGTGTCTGGCTCCGGTTTGGGGAAGCAGCTCTTCCTTGGCTTCTGTTTCATATTCAAAGCCAAGAAGAGATATTTTAAGTCTGTCTTGATGGCATCAGCTCACTGATGCCATGAAGAAAGTCTGCAATCTCTAGAGTCAGAGAAGAATTGTGACACCTAGTTCTATTCTAAATTCTCTCTCAAGATCCTGATGAAGGAGAAAGGAGGGAGAGAAAGTGACACAAAGGACTTTTCAAAGGATTTATTTAGGTTTATTTTAAAATTTGTGTCTTTTATAAAACTTCTAGCATGGGAAAGGAAGAGAAAGTGCTTTCTTTTTCTATTATTTGTAAGCGTTAATAGGTTCCTCTGAATCTTCCAAGCTCAAAATTTACAAATTATCTTAAAATCCGACATGTTTTGTGCCTCTCACGTTGAATATTTTATTCAGTTTTCTGATGTCTTCCATTAATTACTGCATGCCCAGATGCCCACTCTTCCTTGACAGATGATAGATAGATAGATAGATAGATGATAGATAGATAGATATAGAATTTTTTTTTTAGTTGAGCTTGCAGCTTTTCCCCTTTTTATAAGGCTTCTTCTAGGTGGATCCTTCCTTGATCTTGCCAAGTAAAATTGATCACATCTTCCTAGTACAGTGCTTTGTTTCTTTATGAATTACATTTTATTGCAATGTGTTTACATGCAACATGTGAAACATGTAATTTGCCCATATTGGACTGAGAGCTAGTTAAGGCAAAACAGTTCATCATAGTGTTTCTGTTTCCCAAGGGCTTAATAATACCTGGGACATAGTAATTACTCAATATTGACTCAGTCACTCTCAAAAATACATTATGATTATTTATACTACTTTATTTTAATATTTAAATTATATTATTTGAGGGAATCATCGATTATCTTTATTTCCTACATCTCCTTGTACAGGTGAATGAATTAATGAAATAATGCTATGATAAGAAAATCAATGAACAATTGATTGGTTTCATTGGAATTATTTACAGTTCATACTTGTGTTTCAAGAACCTTCTGGAAAAAAATAAGTTCTCATTTCCACCTTACTCCTAACATCTTTTTCTGATTTAGATAGATAAGAATAGCCAATATATACAAAAATTTTTTGCTAAATTCTAGTTGTTTTTGGCTCAAGTAAGACTTAGAATATTAGCACAATTATTATTTTGTCATTCCTGAACTGATTAGCTCATAGAAATTTGGCTCAAAATGTGAAGGTTAAAAAAACAAAGTGAAGGTAACAATTCACAGAGTAAGAGAAGATTTAGCAAATCATATATACGATAAGGGAACTGTATTCAGAATATATAAATACTCTTACAACTCAATAACAAAACAATAAATAACCCAATTTTTAAATGGTCAGAGGAGGACTTCCCTGATGGTCCAGTAACTAAGACTCCCACTTCCAATACAGGGAGCCCGGGTTTGATCCCTGGTCAGGGAACTAGATTCCACATGCCACAACTAAGAGTTTGCATGCCATAACTAAAACATCCCGCGTGCCGCAACAAAGATCCCGCACACGACAATGAAGATCCCATGTGCTGCAACTAAGACCAGGCGCAGCCAAATAAATAAATATATTTTTTAAATAAATAAATAGTCAGAGGATCCAACATTTCCCCAAAGAAAATATACAAATGCCCAGTAAGCACATGAAAAGATGCTCAACATCATTAACCACTAGGGAAATATAAATGAAAACCACAATGAGATACCACTTCACACTAACTAGGATGGCTATAATCAAAAAGACAATAAGCACTGGCAAGGATGTGAAGAAATTGGAAATCTCATATATTGCTCAAGGGAATGTAAAATGGGGCAGCCACTTTGGAAAACAATTTGTCAGTTCATTAAATATTAAACATCAAGTTACCATATGACCCAACAATTCCACTCCTGGCTAATACTCAAGATAAATAAAAAGTAGGTTCACTCAAAAACTCCTACATGAATGTTCAGACCAGCATTATTTATAATAGCCAAAAAGTAGAAACACTCAAATGGCCATCAGCTAGTGAATGGATAGATAAAATGTGGTCTATCCATGCAATGTAGCAGTATTCAATAATAAGAAAGAACGAATATTAATATATGTTACTACATGAATGAACCTGGAAAACATGCTAAGCAAAAGAAGCTAGTCACAAAAGACCACGTATTGTATGATCCATATATGAGATGCCCAGAATAGGCAAATGGATAGAGACAGAAAGTAGATTAGAGATCACCTAGGGCTAGAGGAGAGGGAAAATAGGGAATGAGTGCCAATGGATATGAGGTTTCTTTTTGTGGTTATGGTTCCACAACTCTAGAAACGTGCTAAAAATCATTACATTGTACACTCTGAGTGAATTGTATGGTATTTATATCTCTATAAAACTATTAAAAATATTTAAAGAGTAATTGTAAAGGTAAAAACTATGACTATATCTCTAAAGCATAATTTTCTTATGGGACAACTTTCTAAAGTTTCTAAAGCATTAACTGGTGGGTTTTTTTTTTTTTGGTAACTTATTATTGTTTTATTAAGATGTACCTTGGTCTATTTTAAAGACATTTAAATGTGTTAACTAATTTTTTTGTTAAGTTCATGTAATATATCTTACAAAAATCTTTGTCAGAATGAAGCCTGTAATACTGATTAGTTTTCTTGCTTATAAAATAAGAGGATTCACTAGATGGACTTCAATATTCTGATTTCTGATAACTAAGCATAATTCTGTTTATAGGAGCCTTCTCTACTTAAAGAGATGCTGAACATCTATTTGATTCCCTTAATGTTTTAAATATAAAGATCATATTTTTACTTAGTGCTCCTTAATACTACCTCGTTTTATTATCTACAATAACCTTAAGGCAAATACTATTATTATTCCAATTTTACCATTGAGGAAACTGAGGCTTACTGGGGTTAAGTTGCCCAACTGACATTAGTAAATTAAGGAGCTAGAGTTAAATCCAGAGATTTGGAGCTTGCAATCTGAACACTATGACTTACAGCCTTCCTACATAAATACATATTATTTGTTTACATACTAAATATGTAAATAAAACTATCCTAAAATAGTTTGATTATAGTAAATAGCAGTACTTACCGTCTTATGCTTGGATGTTTCTACTTCACTGTGTAATTGCTTTTTTTCTGAATAACCAGATATTTAGAGGTTATAGGGACTGGTTTCAAAATAGAGTGCTGTTTATTAAGCGTCATTCAGGGAACTTAGTAGAAACTGGATTTATTTGCACATTGAACAGTTCCTTATCATGCATCAAAACAGGTCCCTGAAAAGGTTAGAGTACTTCCATTGTACTTATCCTATGACTCCCACTCTCAGTTTAACTGAACTATTAAAAAACTTGAGGACAAGCTGTTTCCAGAAATGAACCTTTCAACTTCTCTAAATTCAAAAGCTGACCTCTCTGAGAATAAACAGTTTATGCTTGTTAAGTGAGTTGTCAGGGTGAGTTCTTCAGAGGTCTGTATTTTTTCTCCTTTGAATAGTCTTATTTTTTCAATGGCTTAACCTCCTGAGAACTGATGTGCTCCATTTCTAGCTTGGATAATTTTTACTATTGTTGATTACTTAATCCTGTTTGAAGGTTCACCACCTCCTTTTGGCTTACTTTTAGCAAGAGACATGTTGAGATTTGATTTAGCTCGTGTGGGCCATAGGGTGTTAATATTTCCATGACTGAGTGTTAGCAGTGTGTTCACCAGGTATTGATACTTCCATTAGAGAAAGCAGTACTGTCAGAATACCAGAGACCAAGGGCTAAGGTCTGTAGTTCTTGGCAGATGCTTGCTGTTTTCTTGAACCCTGGTGCACAGGTGCAACTATTCAACTGCTAATAATAAGCAGAAATTACCCAAGGAATTAGAAGGCAGTTCAAGGGAAGTATTCATTTAAAAATAGTAACTCTAAATAGGCATCAGAGGATTACATCAGAAGCTTAAATAAAAATTTGACAAGGTACCAGAACTTGCCATCCTACATGATGTGAAATTATTGTTTTGCAGGAAAAAGAGCAATACTTAATAGGCAGTGCCTTAGCTTTCAAAATCAGTTTCCTTGGAAAAATGTTCCACAAAAATGTTTGCACCAAACCACTATATTCTTTATTGTAGAGATTAATTAATGTGTGCTAAAGCCATTCTTAACTAGCATTGTAAGCAGGCAGAATAGAATATGGAAAAGGTAGACAGTTATAACTTCCACATCTGACTAAGTAATCAAGTGATGGATGATGGTGTATCCTTTCTATTTATTTATTGAGCAAAAATATGTGTACATGGAAATTGGCATGCAATGAATCAAAGAAGCCAAATTAGGTCATAATGACTGTCTCTAAACAGTTTAGAGGGAAAGACTCAAACTGAAGATCACACAATATACTCTATACTATAATCAAAGTATTAGGTGCTGTATGCCCCCAAGGAAGAGAGAGGCAGATTCTCTCAAGGAAAGTAAGAAAAGCTTCACAAAGGAATTAAATTCTGACTTGAAACATTCATAAGAATTTCCTGAATGGAGAAAAGAGAAAATGTCATTCCAGGAAGAAAGACTAGCATGGTCACAGTTATGGAGGTTCAGAGAATAGTAATTTAATATAATATTAAGAGGGAATTGTACTGGGAGACAAGGTTGAAAAGGGTGGTTCAGTTTAGGTCATTTGGGGCCTCATGAGTCAGGTAATTACTAGGAACTAACTTTACTGCAGCCCATGGAATTTTAAGAATGGGAGTCATACAATGAGATTTATTTTATACAGGGATAATTCTGTGAATTATTTTGAAGGGTGGACTGAAAAAAGAATAGAATAAGAGCAAGGATATTAGATAGATGCAAGTATTGAAATAGTCTACTTGAAAAATGGTCTGGGCCTGATCAAGGCATCAGTAGAAATTTACAGAACAGATTTGAGAAACATTTCAGAGGAAAGTGAAAAAGAGAGAGGAGGGCCTCCCTGGTGGCGCAGTGGTTGGGAGTCCGCCTGCCGATGCGGGGGATGCGGGTTCGTGCCCCGGTCTGGGAGGATCCCATATGCCGCGGAGCGGCTGGGCCCGTGGGCCATGGCCGCTGGGCCTGCGCGTCCGGAGCCTGTGCTCCGCGACGGGAGAGGCCACAGCAGTGAGAGGCCCGCATACCGCAAAAAGAAAAAAAAAAAAAAAAAAAAAAAGAGAGAGGAAATAAGACTTGGAGCTTTCTGATTTGGGTAAATGATAAATAATTACATCATTAACCAAGACAAGAATTATAGAAGAAAGAGCAGATTTGGGTAGTGAAGTTGGATGCCATACTTCAAGGCCTTGAAGAGGAAATGGAGAAAAATAAATTGTGCCTCTTGGAATAGGATTGCTAGTAAAGGCAAGAAGATCACTAAAGTTGGAGGAGGTAAGAAAAATATTTTGATGTTTGGGGTTCATATGTTTGTTGAAATAAAAGACCTTCAAGCATGTTTAAAAACTGAGATGAAAGATGCATGAAGGGAAGATCAGAAAACAGGGATGGATGAACTGACAAAATGAGATGGCACCAACAGCCAACAACCTGGACCAAAAATGCAAATAGAAATTTTGTCAAGGAGAGGAAGAGAGTAACTTGTTCCTCTCAGTTGGGAGGGAAGGAAAAATATGAATATGATTTTAGATAACTATGGACATGGAAGAGAAAAATGTGAAAGTTTCAGTATTCTCCATGAAGGGAGAGTCAAGGTGATATACTAAAAATGAAAAACGTAGAAGTGCATAAACCCAAAGATATGTATCTTGCCTTTGTGTACTTTTGAAGAGTTTCTGGAGTTGCTTCCATATTTCATGGTTGATAATATAAGTTTTGAAATCAAACATATCTATCTCTGCCACTTATTACTTGAATGACCTTGGACAAGTTTTGGGAGTAATAAGCATCATGTACCTTACAGGATAAAGTACTTATGAGAGCTTTCAGTAAATGCTGCCAATCATTTTTATCGTCATTATCCTCTTCATCATAACTATACTTTTAAGAGAGTTTAGAGTTTTCAGATTTTTTTCAGTGCCAAATTATAAATATCAATAAATTCATGGGAACAATTTCATTTCTAGTAAGCTTCAGTAAGCTTAAATTCACTTGTCAAAATGTATATGTTAAAAGAGTTAGCAACTTAATAAATATTTGACAATGGAAAAATGACTTATAGCTTACTTATTAAGCTCTTTTACAATATGTTATGTGATTCAGCCTATAAAACAATCTCTTTAATATTGTTACCAACATCTACAAATTCCATTTTACTGATCCCCATTTTACAGATGAAGAAATTGAAACCCAATTTGTCTATTCATTCACTCAATAGGTACTTATTGATGGCCTACTTATGCTTGGCCCTGAAGCAAGCATATTAGGCAAAAAGATACATAATCTTGCCTTTATGAAGTTGCAGTCTACTGGAGGTGGGGAGAAATAGGCCACTACCAAATTATAAATGTAAAATAACAGGTGTTATAACAGCTCTGAGTGAAAAGCACATGGTTCCATGATAACATAAAGGACCCAAATCTTTTCTCCAGAGTGGGAAAATTCTTCCCTGAGGAAGTTATGTTTGATTTCAGATCAAAGATGAGTGAGAATGAATTGGTGAAAAAGGAGAGTAAGAGAAGAGCTTCCTGGGAAGAGGGAATCTATGAAATGCGGAAACTGTGTTTAAGAAACGGGAAGAAAGCCAGTGTGCCTAGAATCCAGGGAAGGAGTGTGTCATATAAGATGAACAGATATGTTCAGATGGAACTAGAAGATCATGTTAAGGTCTTCTAAACAGGACCATGTTAAGCAACTTGGTCTTTATTCTGATAGCAACAGGAAGGCCATAAATGATTTTCAGTGAGAGAATATTTTGAATTGACCTTCATCTTTCAAAGATTCCTCTGGTTTCTGAGTGAGGCATGGATTTGGTGAGGGAAGGAAAAGTAGATGAGAGAAGATGAGGTAGGAAGCTATAGAAGTAGTCCAGATGTCAAAGAATGGCAAGTCAGCCTTAGAAGGTGGTGGTGGTGACATAATAAAATGAAGAGAATCAGAACATTTAGAAGTAAAAATGACAGGATTGACTGGGGAGGAGTAGTGAAAAAGAGGGGTATCAAGGATTACTTTTTAGGTTTCTGTCTTATGTAAGTAGGAGGATAATAGAAGCATTCCCTAAGATGGGGCATGCTGGGTGACAAACAGACTATAGAAGAACAAGAACCCTGCAGTTCAGGCTTTGTATGTTGGCTTTGAGGTGTGCTTGAGATGACTGGTGGTGGTTCAACAAAGATATCTAAGCTAGAGACCCCGATCTGGAAATCATCCAGAGAAGAATGTGAATTAAGTCAAGGGTGCAGATAAATTTGTTTAGAGAGAGAGGGCATAAGATAAGAAGAAGCTTTATATTTAGATTCAAAATCCCTATTTTTTTTCTTAACTTCATGTTGCTTTGGCATGTAATGTCTAATGCATCCAAACACAAAATCTCCCCATTGTGCTTTCAATACACCACTTGCTTAAGATAGGACCTTTCTAAGCTTATCTATAAGTAAAATCAAAATGCAATCATAAAGAGGAACAAAATCAATAACTACTCTTTAATTTTAAATAATAATTTTAATTAATACCATGACTATATAGTTAATTCCCAATATCCATGTATAAGTCCATAGACTATCCATCAGGAAACGTCTGTATAGTTCCTGTGTCCCTTTGGGCCTATGATTCATTCTTATTCCTTTTGGTTCATGACTGGACCAATGCCCCAATCCAAACATACAAATTACACTGCTCACTATTATATGTCTCTTTGATCCACTTATAATGAAATAAAATTAAAAATAAACCCAAATTAGTCTTGTGCATATCATATAAGCATATATGATAATATCTAGTCAAAAGGTTAGAAGGCCTTGCTAGAAAAACTGGCCTAGTATTCTGGATATTTGGAGTCTAGTTGCAGTGTCACCATGAATGACCTTAGGAAAACAGCTCAAACTCTCTGAGTTTCAGTTTCTTCATCTGTACAATCAGTAGGTTGAACCAGGTCTCCAAGTTTCCTTGAATTCTAATATTTTGTAATCATGTGAAAATTTTTGAAGGAACATGAATTATTCAGTAGATAGAAGTTGACGATCATCTTAAAGAAGCCTTATTCACCATTTTTCCCAGAAAAAAATTTCTTCTGTCACGTCTGATTGTTTTTTGAAAAATAGCAAAGATATTCATATTGACATTTTTCTTCCAAGTTGATGCTAGTGTGTCATCAGACTCAAAACCTGTTGGAAAAACAGTTCTGTACTTCTGATGGTTTTCTAATTCTAACCTGACATTGGGGCTTTTAACTGTGAATAGCCTCATGGCATTCTGCCTGAATTCTTAGTGTGTTTTCAGAAGTCTGACATTTCTGTTACACTTAAATTTGACCTCAGATTTCTTTGCTTTTCAGTTTACTCGAAGCTGCTTTTTTTAAAGGTCATTTGTTACATTGCATTTGGCTTTCACCCATCACTTTAAAAGTTCTTTGAGTAAGGTATTGACCCTATATCGTTTTTCAAACTAGAAAAAGAAGAACAAAAGAGAAAAAGAAAGTAAATAAGAAAAAAGTAGAAATGACAAAATAACAAGCCAAATGGAAAAAGTTGAAAGATGTATTTTTCTGTTGAAATTTCACTTCACAGTTCCACTGGTCCTGTTGAAGCTTGTCTGAATCCTTTGTGATATTCCTATAGCCCTCTGAGATGAGAGAAATTATAAATGTTTGAGGGAAAAGAGGAGGAATGGCAATTCCCAAGTCAGATGACTGCAAAGCCAATTTTTCATTCAGGGAAGACATAGGTTGATGTGCTGCTGTCTTAGAAACAGGGCACAAGTGCTGATTCCTTGACTTATGGCCCCACTACAATAACACATGCCAAAACTATGTTGTATATCCAAAGTTTTCAAAGTGATGTCTATAGTCCTGAGGATGTTTACAGGGATGTCACAAGATCGAAATTATTTCCATAATAATTCTAAGACGTCATTTCTCTTTGTCACACTCATTCACTCATGAGTGTAGAGTGGGATTTTCCATAGACTACATGACATGCAATATTGCAACAAAGTTAATGCTGAAGCAGATAGAGAATTCAGCTGTCTTCCATTAAGCCAGACATTAGAGACAAAAATGTTAAACAAGATCATTCTTCTCACTAAATTTTTTATTTGTGAAAATATAGACATATTTCATAGAAACAGTGTTCATGTTAGCCAGTAATGGGTTTATTAATGTCATATAAAATGAACTGATAAATATTTCTTAAATGTCCTGGTTTTATTTCTAATTGGTTATTGTTGATAGACATAACTCACATACACAAAAACTCTTTGGAATCTTCCATAATTTTTAAGAGTGTAAAAGGGTCCGGATACCAAAAAATAAATTAGAGAACTTTTATTGTACAGCAAATTCTAACCACTGACCAGTTTCTGCTTCTACCTTGAGCCAAAAAATTACCTAAATACTTGATACTCTTCCTTTCCTGCCCATGTAAAGATTCAGTTCCAACTTATTTCTCTGCTTGACTTTAAACTTTATGTTTACCCTACATTGTTGGCAAAATATAAAGTTGATGTTTCACTGAAGTTTCTTTGAAAAATGTTTATCTTGAAGTTGTTTTAATTTTACTTAATTTTTTTCACATTTTGAGGTTTTTTGCCACTTCTTAGATTCTTTCTATCAACTTTTGCTGTCAGTCTTCAAGGAGTATTTTTTCTTTGTGTCCAAATGTCCTCATTGGACAGTAAGCTATTTTAAGGTAATTCCTTAACAATTACCATACACAGTTATATTTACCTTAGCTATGGTATCTTGTCCTTTTAGAAATCCCAGGGATGCAATTGTTAGCTCAATTCGGAAGCAACTAAACCCTGAATATATAGAATCACTGCTCACGAAACTCATATAAAACTGAATAGTAAGCCAGTCTTGATGTTTTTGCTTTTGACCATAATTGTTTCTTTGCTCCTCTCTTCAGAGATGCTTGGGAAACTAAATTAGATAACGTAAGGTTACTTAAATGGACATTTAAAAAATTATGAATAACATTAAATAAGTGATTATTTCACTGGACTCTTCTTATGCCTAATTTTTTAAAATTTCATAATAAATGAAAATTTGTTTCACCTTACATAATCTCCTCCCCAACAAGTAATGGAATTTTACTGATCTTATATCCTTTTAATACCTCAAAACAGATAGATCTCCATTTATTACATTTTAAATTATCTATTTTCTTATTGATTATAAGGAAGTTTCTTATAAATATAAACAAAGACCTAATTGACATAAGCCTGATGAATCTTCTAACGAGACTTCCGTTTATTCTCCAGACTCAAGGTGTTATGTCCATACCTATAGTAATTACTAATCCCAAGGTTAGCAGGGTCACTAGAGAGTGGCTCTGGTTTATTATCGGCAAAAATTATACTTATTTTTCAAGCAAATCAGGTCATTGGAAAGTACAATAACCTGGCTTGTGGAAAATTCAAAATAGGTTGCAGTTCTTCTGATACATATGACATTTCAGTGTGTAAATATCACACCACAGTCAGAGAACTAATATGGGTAGCCCTCACCTCATTGAGGAGCGAGTTACTGAGCATGAAATGCCAAGAACTATATCCCCAAAGATTAAATAGTTTCAGACAACATCACAGGAAAGAAATGCCAGGATTTGTGGAACATGTTTGTCCATTGATCTGTGGCTAAGTTCATGGCCCTGAAAAGGTATTAAGCATAAATTCTCCAGAGGCAGAGATCCCTATTTGGGCCTATCATGTTAAAAGAATATTCTCAATCAACTACAAGATATGAGGCTTGTTCTTTTACTCAACAATGTGCACTCTTAAAAGGACATATGATTTGGATCTTTTTTCTAGTGGTAATATATTTGCAATTATTAATATATTTTCATAGTTAATTGAATGAGACTTACTTTAAAAATTATTTTTTTTAGTAACCAATAGAACTTTCATATAGAAAACTTGAAAAAGTAAGCATAAAAAAGGAAACTAAAGTCATCCATGACATTTCCATCCAGAAATTTGGTATTCATATTTTGATCCTTCCTTTTGCATCTTTCTTGTTAAGCATATGGAAAAATGCACACATTTTTCTAAATGGTATTATACTGCACAAATTGCACAATTTTTTCAAAATATTCTCATATTATTAAATATTATTTTAATATTTTAATGACAGCATGTATTTTATCATATGGTCATAGCACATTTAACTTAACTGCTTATTTTTAGATATTTATATTATTTCCAATTTTGTTTGCATACATATATCCTCACACACACCTTTGATTATTTTCTTAGGAAAAATTCCCAAAGTAGAATTGCTAGATACAGGAGTAACACATTTTAAAGATTCTTTTAAAATACATGTTCCCGTATATTGCCAGCAATATATGAAAGAGCCCATTTCGCAGGAACTTCACCAACACTGCCAGCGTCTCTTTTAATGTGACCAACTCTTCCTAAAATAGTCAAATTCAAGTTATATTTGGATATGTTTTAATGTCGTTAGGTCTTAGTCACATCTCAAGATGTCTTGTGGTTCATTTCTTAGCAATTTCTCTTCCAATTTCTTCCTGAACTTCAAGCAACAGTAAGAATAAAAAGAGACATTCCTTTCTATGAAGGTGCAAAAACATTCTTCCCAGCATTTGCACATGTTAATACAATATATAATTTTCCTTTTGGACTATACTATACAGATATTACTAGTTTTTTGTTCTCCTGTTCCTGAGGAGCCTGAAAAAACGAAAATAAACCTTTCTTTTCCATTACCTTCAGATTTGTTTTTCTCTTACTGTTTGACTGAGAGGGAAAAAAATCTGGAATTTGTATGAGTGGTGTTTGTGGAATTAAGCCTATTGCTACCAATGTAAATTATCTCAGGACACAAGAAATAAGATGGGCTCCATAGTATGATTTTCTTCATTATTATCTTCATGGCCAATGCATTTTTATTAATCACTCAACATGTATGGAGCATGGTGCTAAATTCTAGAAATAAAAAAAAAAGAAGATAGAACAATCTTTATCTTCAGTTTATATATTCACTAGCTGAGGAATGAAGATACATATATATAAAATGATAAATCCTAATACACACTAGCATATCCTAATTGCCCAGTGGATTTAACCACTCAAGGCCCTTGTAGTTCAGAGAAGTGATTGCTAAAGATTGGCATAGTGGCCTTCAAGGGGATTTGATCCACATTTTGAAGGATGACTAAAACTTTAAAAAGAGAAGGGAGGGTGTTTCAAGCAGAGGTTACAGTGCTCACAAAGATGAGAATGAGCATAGGATTTTCAAAATAAAAATAACATACAATGAGCCAGAGCAGTTTATTCAGTATTACAGTAGTAGAAAAATCTGGAGTGTTCAGCCAGCCTTGAATATCTAAATGAATAGTATGGGCCTGAGAGGTCCTTTGAAAATAGAAAACCATTTAATGGTTTATGAGAAATGAACTTACAAAATAATTCTGGAAATTTTATAAGGTATTGCTATGAAAAATGCTAATACCAGCATGAGATAATTATGGCCTAGCATAGACAGTTGCAGAAGAAATTGAAACAAGTGTAGATGCTAGAGCCATTGGGATAGAAAAATCAACAGAACTTGGCAACTGATGAGATACAAAGATAAGAGACTACTAGGCATTCCACAAATATATTCAGTTATGCTTGGACTAGGGATATAAATGATTGAGCCTATCCTCAACCATGTGTATAGAATCCCATAGAGAAGGGTGTGGTGAACTCAACAGGGGGCTAGAAAGTGGCTGGGACAGCTTCACCAGTAAATTGATGCTTGAGCTTTGACTTCAAGGGTGAATAGAATTTCACCAGATGGAAAGGGGGAAAAATTAAATGAAGAGGGCAAAGAGGGAGAAAATATAACCATTAAAATTTCAGACCTACATGACTGGAGAAAGGTGATAACACAGACTGCAAGACAGAAGTCTGATAGTAGAGATGTTTTAAGTGGAATGATAATTAATTCAGTTTAGACATTTCTCAAATATGTGGAGAGTGTCCACCAATCTAGAGGCAATGCAGACACATATATGAATGAAACAGGCAAAATTTTTCTGCTTTCAGAGTGTTTACCTTCTAGTGTTTGGAAATAAATACATAATTACCAGTATAGTGTTCACCAAAGGTTTTTGTTTTGTTGTGATGTTTGTTTTCTATTTTTCCTTCTTTGTTGTCATTCACATCAATAAGATAAAGTAGGCACACAGGAAGGCATGGATGACTAGTATCGGACCTAAGTCATCGCTTAGGCAACAAAATATACCAACTAACTATTCCCTCTAAGACTTCAAACTGTCCTCAAACTGACCTTGACATCTACAAGCCACAGACAAATGGTTTAGTAATTGAGAATAATAAATTAGTCAATCACATTTCGTTAGGAGAAAATAAAGTCTTAGGGCGCTAAAACAAGCTGACCTTCTTCCAGCTTTGCATTTTTATTACACCGTTTCTGCTCTCCATCTGTGCTTAATGCTATGCTAAGATGTCCTGACCTTAGCAGTACTTCTTGAGATGTGCCTGGACTACATTCTCACTAGGTCTTATTGCTAGAATGTTCATAGGGAGAAAATTATTGCAAAAGTATTTGCAGGTCAGAAATAAGGGTTTTGGATGACTAACCTTGGAAGTGAAATTCTTCTTGCAATTGAAATGCTCAATTTAAATGAAAAAAAATATGTAACCTGTTTAAGCAGTGCGTTTCAAACTGCTATCAAGGACAGTTGGGAGATACTGAGTAATGCCATTTTTTCCTTTACACTGTAGCTGCATAGTATTCATTTCACCCTTCAGTAACCTGACATGTTGAAAAGAGACTGGGCCTTGAAGACTTTAAAGTTTTCTGACATCCACAGTATTGAGACCCAGTCTTTAGAGCTCTCACCTGACTGGTTGAAAAGTATTTTGTTTGTTCCCATACAAAAGGATTTGGGGGTTTTGTTCATTCATGTCTTTGTTTTTAAGTGAATTACTATAAAAAGTTTCCTTCAAGTTTTAAATTATACATACTAATTTTTTAAGACTTGTTTAAAATTAATTGCTCTTATCAATACCCTTGTTATATCTACTAATCTACATACTAAGTATGGTGTCAAAGTTATATCTAGGCACTTCCCAGGAGCTAGAGATAATTGAATCTACTTCTACTGATGGAGCAAGAGAATGGCAATCGGAGGAGCCTATCAGAGGAGCACAGCCATCCCTCAGTATCCTCAGGAGATTAGTTCCAGGACCCCTGCAGATACCAAAACTCAGAAGCTTAAGTCCCTTACTTAAAATGGTGTAGTACAGTCAACCCTATGTACCCACAGATGAGAAACCTGCCAATATGAAGAGCAACTACAGGGTTTCAAATGCTAACTAAATTTAGTTCAGTAACAAACTTTTATTGTGTCTAATTGGTGCTAAATCTTACAACAGGTATTTGCAGTCGAAAAATGAGTAAGGCATAGTTACCCTCAAGAACTTAACAGTCTAGTAAGATTTAGCTGTATTGAGTTATTTGTGCTTATTTATTGTAAGATACTTTAGATTTCTGGTTTTCATTATCATCTGGCCAAAACTCATTTAAATATACCATATCCCACTTTTAATCATATATGCCATCAGGTCTCCAGCTGGTAATAATTTACTTAAATATATGGCTAAATAATAAGCAAAAATTTTTATATATTTTAGAAAATATCTTTTATATTCTATAATCCACATTTTATAGGCAGGAAAGCTGGCAGGGATCTGAAAGTCAAAACAACTTTCTACTGCAGTTCATAGGAGAGTACAGACTATAAAAAAGAATGATTATTTGGTGCTAATGAGCATCTTAATTGATTGTGAGATTATTATTTTATCTAATGCATTGGAAGTGAAATTAATTCTCTGTTTTCTTGATATTTCTCATGCATTATTTTATACTGTTAACAGCTTAGTAGATATATTTACTTTGTATTAGTTTTCCAGATCAAGAAATTCGTAAAGTGGCAGTTCAACAGTTAGACAACCTCTTGAATGATGAACTACTGGAATATCTCCCACAGCTAGTTCAGGTAAGAACAGCAAAGTTGCCAAGGGATTCCAGGATTTTAACCAATAATTCTCTAAAACAGTTCCCAGTGAATCAACAATAGACTACATAAAAGTAATAATTGCAATTTGGCCAGCCAGGGGGCTAAAAAATTATAGCTCATATGTCAATATGGGTACCACAGACATTCTCTAGCCAAAATTGGTTACAGTTACAAAAAAGGTATATAAACGCCAAAAGGGAAAATTTTTAGAAAATGACTTCACTTATTAATTAGAACAGGAAAAAATTAGAAATGCTTGTGATGAAATATTTGTATCCAACTGTATATATAAAACAATAAAAAATTAACCGAATAAATATTATGTAGAAAATAGTCATTTACTAGGCATCCGCTCATAATATTTTTCTTGCTTTTCCCATATTCTAATATTAATTATAGATTATATAAAAGTGGTTTCTAATAACCAAATTCTGCTGCCAGGTAGTACACTTTTATGACATCAAATATCACAATATTGGAGTAATTTTGGAAAATAATATAAATTTATCTAGAAATACGATCAAGGATTGATTTAGTCTGAATATGTTGAAATATAAACAGTTACACAAATGGTCATGTATTGATATATGACTGAATATCCAAAATATAAGCAATGATTTTTTTTCTAAGTTAACTGTATACTGAATGCTGAATAGGTCTAAAACAGTGGTCTTTATGTTTTTCTTTTGTCTTGCTTTTAACACAGGTATTTTCTTATCTGAAATGTCAGGTTGTAGTTACAAGCTATTTTAAGTGTCAGGTGCCTCAGGTTTTGAATTTAAGACAGGAGACCCTAAGACTGAAGTGGGGAGCTTCTATGAATAGCCTTGAGTACCATGTTACTTTACAAACAGAATATGCACTTCTCTAAAGGCCGCCTAAAGAGAGAGCTGGTTTAGAAATATATATACCATAGAGTTGCTTCTACCACTCCTTATAGTTTTGACTTCCCTAGGCTTGCCAGGATAGTGTAGTGAAAATGAAGATTAATGCAACTTGCAGGAACACTATTCATCTCATGCCTCATGAATATGGGCAACCTGCTGTATCTAACCCAACTCAAAAAAATAAGTTTTTACAAAAGTTTATATAGATTAAATTCATTTGAAAACCCCAATCTGAATCAATAACACTTGGCACCAGGAATGTCGCTGAGAGCCATATGCCTGTAAATGCAAATTCGTAGACAAGGTAAACACAGGGTCCAACATAGCAAATACACAGAGGTAAAGATAAGTAACATTGCAACTATTCTCTAATTAAAAATGATGGTTATAGGGCTTCCCTGGTGGTGCAGTGGTTGAGAGTCCGCCTGCCGATGCAGGGGACGCGGGTTCATGCCCCACTCCGGGAGGATCCCACATGCCGTGCAGCGGCTGGGCCCATTAGCCATGGCCACTGAGCCTGCGTGTCCGGAGCCTGTGCTCCGCAATGGGAGAGGCCACAGCAGTGAGAGCCCCGTGTACCACAAAAAAAAATGATGATTATAAACTCATGTGAGATGGAAAAAAATCTATGATGTGACTGGAAAATAAATGAAAGTTGAGAAGAATTTTCAAAACATTCATTGTGGGGTTTGCCCTTATACTTCAGTGCTCCACCCTGACATTAAAACTTTCCAAGACATGAGAGACCTTCAAGATGGTGGAAGAGTAAGACGTAGAGATCACCTTCATCCCCACAAATACATCTACATGTGGAACAACTCCTACAGAACACCTACTGAACGCTGGCAGAAAACGTCAGACTTCCCAAAAGGCAAGAAACTGGGTAGGGCAAAAGAAAAAAGAAAAAACAGAGACAAAAGAATACGGATGGGGCCTGCACCTATGGAAGGGAGCTGTGAAGGAGGAAAAGATTCCACACACTAGGAAGCCCCTTCACTGGCAGAGACGGGGTGTGGCAGGGGGGAAGGTTCGGAGCCACAGAGGAGAGCGCAGCAACGGGTGCGAAAGGCAAAGCAGAGAGATTCCCGCCCAGAGGATCAGTGCCGACCAGTACTCACCAGCCCGAGAGGCTTGTCTGCTCACCCGCCGGGGCAGGGGGCCACTGGGAGCTGAGGCTCAGGCTTCAGAGGTTGGATCCCAGGGAGAGGACTGGGGTTGGCTGTGTGAACACAGTGTGAAGGGGGCTAGTGCACCACAGCTAGCTGGGAGGGAGTCCGGGGAAAAGTCTGGAACTGCCGAAGAGGCTAGAGACCACTCTTTCAGGGTGCATGAGGAGAGGGGATTCAGAGCACCGCCTAAACGAGATCCAGAGAGGGGCGCGAGCCACGGCTATTTGTGTGGACACCAGAGACGGGCATGAAACACTAAGGCTTCTGCTGCAGCCACCAAGAAACCTGTGTGCAAGCACAGGTCACTATCCACACCTCCCCTCCCAGGAGCCTGTGCAACCTGCCACTTCCAGGATCCCGTGATCCAGGGACAACTTCCCCGGGAGAACACACAGAGCCTCAGGCTGGTGCAACTCACGCTGGCCTCTGCCGCCGCAGGCTCGCCACACATTCCATACCCCTCCCTCCCCCTGGCCTGAGTGAGCCAGAGCCCCTGAATCAGCTGCTCCTTTAACCCCGTCCTGTCTGAGCAAAGAACAGATGCCCTCAGGTGACCTACATGCAGAGGCGGGGCTAAATCCAAAGCTGAACCCCAGGAGCTGTGCGAACAAGGAAGAGAAAGGGAAATCTCTCCCAGAAGCCTCAGGAGCAGAGAATTAAATCTCCACAATCAACTTGATGTACGCTGCATCTCTGGACTACCTGAAGAGACAATGAATCGTCCCAGAATTGAGGTGGTGGACTATGGGAACAGCAATATATATATTTTTTTCCTTATTCTCTTTTTGTGAGTGTATATGTGTATGCAACTTTGTGTGATTTTGTCTGTATAGCTTTGCTTTTATCATTTATCCTAGGGTTCAGTCTGTCCTTTATTAATATTATTTTTAATTACTTTATAATTTTTTATTTTTTAAAATTATTTTTTATTTGGTAATTTAATAAATTTATTTTATTTTATTTTATTTTTCTTTGTTTCTTTTTTTCTCCCTTCTTCTGAGCCATGTGGCTGACAGGATCTTGGTGCTCCAGCTGGCTATCAGCCATGTGCCTCTGAGGTGGGAGAGCAGAGTTCAGTACATTGGTCCACCAGAGACCTCCCGGCTCCACATAATATCACATCGTGAAAGCTCTCCCAGAGATCTCCATCTCAACGCCAAGTCCCAGCTCCACTCAATGACCAGCAAGTAACAGTACCGGAAAACCTATGCCAAAAAACTAGCAAGACAGGAACACAACCCCACCCATTAGCAGAGAGGCTGCCTAAAATCAGAATAAGGTCACAAACACCCCAAAACACACCACCAGATGCAATCCTGCCCACCAGAAAGACAAGATGCAGCCTCATCCACCAGAACACAGGCACTAGTCCCCTCCACCAGGAAGCCTACACAATCCACTGAACCAACCTTAGCCGCTGGGGGCAGACATCAAAAACAAGGGGAACTACAGACCTGCAGCCTCTGAAAAGGAGACCCCCAAAACAGTAAGTTAAGCACAATGACAAGATAGAGAAACACACAGCAGTTGAAGGAGCAAGGTAAAAACCCTCCAGACCAAACAAATGAAGAGGAAATAAGCAGTCTATCTGAAAAAGAAGTCAGAATAATGATAGTAAAGATGACCCAAAATCTTGGAAATAGACTGGAGAAAATACAAGCAACGCTTAACAAGGACCTAGAACACCTAAAGAGAAAAACAAACAATGATGAACAACACAATAAATGAAATTAAAAATTCTCTAGAAGGAATCAATAGCAGAATAACTGAGGCAGAAGAACAGATAAGTGACCAGGAAGATGAAATAGTGGAAATAACTACTGCAGAGCAGAATAAAGAAAAAAGAATGAAAATAATTGAGGACAGTCTCAGAGACTTCTGGGACAACATTAAACACATGAACATTCCAAGTATAGGGGTTCCAGAAGCAGAAGAGAAAAAGAAAGGGACTGAGAAAATATTTGAAGAGATTACAGTTCAAAACTTCCCTAATATGGGAAAGGAAATAATCAAGTCCAGGAAGCAACAGAGAGTCCCATAAAGGATAAATCCAAGGAGAAACATGCCAAGACATATATTAATCACACTATCAAAAATTAAATGCAAAAAAATAAAAAATAAATAAAGAAGGTAGAAAAAAAATTAAATGCAAAGAAAAAATATTAAAAGCAGCAAGGGAAAAACAACAAATAACATACAAGGGAATCCACATAAGGTTAACAGCTGGTCTTTCAGCAGAAACTCTGCAAACTAGAATGGAGTGGCAGGAAATGTTTAAAGTGATGAAACGGAAACACCTACAACCAAGATTACTCTACCCAGCAAGGATCTCATTCAGATTTGATAGAGAAATTAAAACCTTTACAGACAAGCAAACACTAACAGAATTCACACCACCACACCAGCTTTACAACAAATGCTAAAGGGACTTCTCTGGGCAGGAAACAGAAGAGAAGGAAAAGACCTACAATAACAAACCCAAAACAATTACGAAAATGGTAATAGGAAAATACATATTAATAATTACCTTAAATGTAAATGGATAAAATGCTCCAACCAAAAGACACAGACTGGCCAAATGGATACAAAAACAAGACCCATATATATGCTGTCTACAAGAGACACACTTCAAACCTAGAGACACAAACAGACTGAAAGTGAGGAATGGAAAAAGATATTCCATGCCAATGGAAATCAAAAGAAAGCTGGAGTAGCAATTCTCATATCAGATAAAATAGACTTTAAAGAAAAGACTATTACAAGAGACAAAGAGGGACTCTACATTATGATCAAAGGATCAATCCAAGAAGAAGGTATAACAACTGTAAATATGTATGCACCCAACATAGGAGCACCTTAATACCTAAGTCAAATGCTAACAGTCATAAATGGGGAAATTGACAGTAACACAATACTAGTAGGGGACTTTAACGCCCAACTTTCACCAATGGAGAGATCATCCAAAATGAACATAAAAAAGGACACACAAGCTTCAAATGATACATTTAACAAGATGGAATTAACTGATATTTATAGGACATTCCATCTCAAAACACCAGAATACACTTTCTTCTCAAGTGCTCATGGAACATTCTCCAGGATCGATCATATCTTGGGTCACAAATCAAACCTTGGTAAATTTAAGAAAATTGAAATCATATCAAGTATCTTTTCCGACCACAATGCTATGAGACTAGATATCAATTACAGGGAAAAAAATCTATAAAAAATACCAACACATGGAGGCTAAACCATACGCTACTTAATAACCAAGAGGTCATTGAACAAACTTAAGAGGAAATCAGAAAATACCCAGAAACAAATGACAATGAAAACACAACGACACCAAACCTATGGGATGCAACAAAAGCAGTTCTAAGAGGGAAGTTTATAGCAATACAATCATACCTCAAGAAACAAGAAACATCTCAAATAAACAAGCTAACCTTACAGCTAAAGCAATTAGAGAAAGAAGAAGAAAAAAACCCCAAAGTTAGCAGAAGGAAAGAAATCATAAAGATCAGGTCAGAAAGAAATGAAAAAGACATGAAGGAAACAATAGCAAAGATCAATAAAACTAAAAGCTGGTTCTTTGAGAAGATAAACGAAATTGAAAAACCATTAGCCAGACTCAGCAGGAAAAAGAGACAGAAGACTCAAATCAACAGAATTAGAAATGAAAAAGGAGAAGTAACAGCTGACACTGCAGAAATACAAAGCATCATGAGAGATTACTACAAGCAAATATATGCCAATAAAATGGACAACGTGGAAGAAATGTACAAATTCATAGAAATGCACAGCGTTCTGAGACTGAACCAGGAAGAAATAGAAAATATAAACAGACCAATCACAAGCACTGAAATTGAGACTGTGATTAAAAATCTTCCAACAAACAAAAGCCCAGGACCAGATGGCGTCACAGGTGAATTCTATCAAACATTTAGAGAAGACCTAACACCTATCCTTCTCAAACTCTTCCAAAATATAGCATAGGGAGGAACACTTCCAAACTCATTCTGCAAGGCCACTGTCACCCTGATACCAAAACCAGACAAAGATGTCACAAAGAAAGAAACTACAAACCAATATCACTGATGAATGTAGATGCAAAAATCCTCAACAAAATACTAGCAAACAGAGTCCAACAGCACATTAAAAGCATCACACACCATGATCAAGTGGGGTTTATCCCAGGAATGCAAGAATTCTTCAATATATGCAAATCAATAAATGTGATACACCATATTAACAAATTGAAGGAGAAAAAACATATGATCAACTCAACAGATGAAGAAAAAGCTTTTGACAAAATTCAACACCCATTTATGACAAAAACCCTCCAGAAAGTAGATATAGAGGGAGTTTACCTCAACATAATAAAGACCATATATGAAACACACACAGCCAACATCGTTCTCAATGGTGAAAAACTAAAACCATTTCCACGAAGATCAGGAAAAAGACATGGTTGCCCACTCTCACCACTATTATTCAACATAGTTTTGGTAGTTTTAGCCACAGCAATCAGAGAAGAAAAAGAAACAAAAGGAATACAAATCGGAAAAGAAGTAAAAAACTCTCACTGTTTGCAGATGACATGATACTATACATAGAGAGTCCTAAACACTCTACCAGAAAACTACTAGAGCTAATCAATGAATTTGGTAAAGTAGCAGGAAACAAAATTAGTGCGCAGAAATCTCCTGCATTCCTGTACCCTAATGGTGAAAAATCTGAAAGAGAAATTAAGGAAACACTCCCATTTACCATTGCAACAAAAAGAATAAAATACCTAGGAATGAACCTACCTAAGGAGACAAAAGACCTGTATGCAGAAAACTATAAGACACTGATGACAGATATTAAAGGTGATACAAAGAGATGGAGAGATACGTTCTTGGATGGGAAGAATCAACATTGTGAAAATTACTACCCAAAGCAATCTACAGATTCAATGCAATCCCTATCAAACTACCAATGGAATTTTTCACATAACTAGAACAAAAAGTTTCACAATTTGTGTGGAAACACCAAAAACCCCAAAGAGCCAAAGCAATCTTGTGAAAGAAAAACGGAGCTGGAGGAATCAGGCTCCTGGATTTCAGACTATACAAAAAGCTACAGTAATCAAGACAGTATGGTACTGGCACAAAAACAGAAATATAGATCAATGGAACAAGATAGAAAGCCCAGAGATAAACCCACACACATGCGGTCACCTTAGTTTTGATAAAGGAGGCAAGAATATACAATGCAGAAAAGACAGCCTCTTCAATAAGTGGTGCTGGGAAAACTGGACAGCTACATGGAAAAGAATGAAATTAGAACACTCCCTAACACCATACACAAAAATAAACTCAAAATGGATTAAAGACCTAAATGGAAGGCCAGACACAATAAAACTCTTAGAGGAAAACATAGGCAGAACACTCTATGACATAAATCACAGCAAGATCTTTTTGACCCATCTCCCAGAGAAATGGAAATAAAAACAAAAATAAATAAATGGGACCTAAAGAAACTTAAAAGCTTTTGCACAGCAAAGGAAACCATAAATGAGACCAAAAGACAACCCTTAGAATGGGAAAAAATATTTGCATTGAAGCAACCCACAAAGGATTAATCTCCAAAATTTACAAGCAGCTCATGTAGCTCAATGTCAAAAAAACAAACAACCCAATCCAAACATGGGCAGAAGACCCAAACAGACATTTCTCCAAAGAAGATATACAGATTGCCAACAAACACACGAAAGAATGCTCAACATCGCTAATCATTAGAGAAATGCAAATCAAAACTACAATGAGGTATCATCTCACACCAATCAGAATGGCCATCATCAAAAAATCTACAAACTATAAATGCCTGGGAGGGTGTGGAGAAAAGGGAATCCTATTCACTGTTGGTGGGAATGTAAATTGATACAGCCACTATGGAGAACAGTATGGAGGTTCCTTAAAAAACTAAAAATAGAACTACCATACGACTCAGCAATCCCACTACTGGGCATATACCCTGAGAAAACCATAATTCAAAAAGAGTTATGTACCGCAATGTTAACTGCAGCTCTGTTTACAATAGCCACGACATGGAAGCAACCTAAGTGTCAATAGACAGATGAATGGATATAGAAGATGTGGCACATATATACAATGGAATATTTCTCAGCCATAAAAAGAAACAAAATTGAGTTATTTGTAGTGAGGTGGATGGACCTGGAGTCTGTTGTACAGAGTGAAGTACGTCAGAAAGAGAAAAACAAATACCATATGCTAACACATATATATGGAATCTAAAAAAAAAAAAAGGTCTGATGAACCTAGTGACAAGACAGCAATAAAGACGCAGATGTAGAGAATGGACTTGAGGACAGGGGAAGGGGAAGGGTAAGCTGGGACGAAGTGAGAGGGTAGCCTGGGCTTATGCATACTACCAAATATAAAATAGATAACTAGTGCGAATCAGCCACATAGCACAGGGAGATCAGCTCAGTGCTTTGTGACCACCTAGAGGGGTGGGATAAGGAGGGTGGGAGGGAGATGCAAGAGGCAGGAGATATGGGTATATATGTATATGTATAGTTGATTCACTTTGTTGTAAAGCAAAAACTAACACACCATTGTAAAGCAATTATACTCCAATAAAGATGTTAAAAAAAAAAACTTTACAAGACATAATCTAATCCTACCCTGCTGATTACTTTCTGGATTCATTTTATTTTTGTTATGCATTGTTTTATTAGAATTAAACAGGCTATATTAAAGAGCAATAAGAATGGACTTTAAGACCATAATGAAAACAGAAAGTATGGCGTATAGCTAGAAATCAAATAAGACACAGACCCAGAGGCACTGCAAACTACAGACCGTAACAATGCAGGTAGGTTTCAAGAAGAGAGTTCAAAATAATGCAGTATGCACCAAAAATATTTCCTACCTCCTAGATGGTGAGGCAGGATGCAGGTGGACATTGTAGCAGTAGACAGAGTGAGCAGGGCGTTTGGAAGTAAGGACAGCAATTCAAGATCTATAAGTAGTTACTGGGTTCAGAAAGAAATCACAGGGAAATCTGAAAAGAAAGCTAAAAGACAAGCACGGAAGTAAATTCTGAGACATCTCTCCTGGTCATATGCTCATAGGATATGTTCACTATAAGGGCATGAACACAACCCATGATCTAGTCAGTCCAGTATTAGCATGTAAATTAAAGAAGCCCGCAACTGCAGTTTAAGACAACACACATTATGGTCTTATATATTCAGATAACATTGAGAGATTATGCAAATTTTTTGAAATCATCTTTGACATTCTCACACTTTGAGAATTCATAAATGTTCCCATCCTTGAGGATGGTTAGCATACTGAGGTGTTTCTTCAGGTGTGCGTTAAATGAATGTTGTACCCACTTTTTTCTGCTGTCTATACTGTGATATAAAACCTGGCTTAAACTCTGTGTGTGTGTGTGTGTGTTTGTGTGTGTGTGTATGTGTGTGTGAGAGAGAGAGAGAGAGAGAGAGACTTAAATGGCTTACTGGGCAACAAACCGTAGAAGCTTTGCTTCTCAAGCAGGGATAAGCATTTTTAGGAAGATAGGAAGAAAACCTGACTTTCATTTTCACAACTTATTCAGATTCCTGAGATGATGGGGGCCCAGATACTTACTGACTGCCAATGGTGAAGTCCCTATAGAGTGTGGGTGGAGGTCTGAATTAGGTCCCTAAGGAGATCAAAGGTTGCTATTGATGATTGTGTTTCCCACCATGTTGGGTATACTAGAAAACATTAGAAAGTTGTTCCCAGTGCAGATGAAGGCATGGGAGATTTGGGGATGGGTGAATTATGGTGGGAACAGTCAGCTTTGAAACCTATAAGGAAAGCTTCAAAGCCTGCAGATTAATACTCAGTTGGTGATTTCATTTAAGGCTTTGAGTGTGTATTAATTTCATCTCCAAAAGAAGAGAAACATCTACTGCTTAATAATGCCATTTTTATATCCAAACACTGTTCATGATATTATTTTTTGTGCCAAGATTCTTTTCCTAGGCATGGTTGAACTCCACCAACAACCTGCTCCTATTTATTATCCTGTGATACTAAAGCAAAAATAAGGAAAGGAAGCAGACCACACACCCCCAATTGTGTGTTGTGTGTATGCTCTGTTATTAGTTATACACCAACTAATAAAGCTATCAAATATAAACATTTTGTTAAAACGTTGATGCTGTTTTCTCTGTCTTTCTCAAGACTCTTAGGTCCCTTTGTATTTGCTGTAATTTTGTTACTGAGGAAAGAAAGAAAAAAAGAAACTAATTGTATCTCTTATTTCAGGCTGTCAAGTTTGAATGGAACCTTGAAAGTCCTCTAGTGCAACTTCTGTTACACCGCTCACTGCAAAGCATCCAGATTGCCCATCGTCTTCACTGGTAAGATTAACCAAAATAGGTTAGGATACCTTTTTTTATTGTCAACTTTTCTCTGTGGGGCAGCTTTCCCTTGTAATTGATATAAACTTCCACTTAAAATTCAGCCAAATTTGAGTCTTTGTCAAGGTTATTTTTATTTATGAGTATAATTTAACTGTCATCATCTTCAAAATCTTCCTTTCGTACCGTTGCTGCTCTTTAAATCCAACCAGAATTTTAACTCTGGATGATACCTTTCCTATAGCTTTAAATCACAAGGTCTACATGTGATCACATCTACTTGCTTAATATTTCAATATAAAATCTAGTTATAAGACTGTGTTGGGCTTCCCTGGTGGCGCAGTGGTTGAGAGTCCGCCTGCCGATGCAGGGGACACGGGTTCGTGCCCCGATCCCGGAAGATCCCACATGCCGTGGAGCGGCTGGGTCCGCGAGCCATGGCCGCGGAGCCTGTGTGTCCGGAGCCTGTGCTCCGCAACGGGAGAGGCCACAGCAGTGAGTGGCCCGCGTACAGCAAAAAAAAAAAAAAAAAAAAAAAAGACTGTGTATGTTTTGGAAGAATGTATGCTTTAAAAGAAATTTCTGTACAATATTAGTTATAAACATTGGGGTCTAAAGACCAATGTGTGCTCTTTAAGTTAAAAATTCCTACAGCACTAAACTTTTCCCAAAGCATAAATTTTGAATATTATTAGTGGAGAAGTCAGACTTATTTAAGAGATACCAGAATTCCTCATCATAACCTGCTCCTGGTCCTACTGAACAAGGTATTCTTTGGATGCTGTTCTCCCTACTTTTATTATAACATTGTAAATTCACACAAAACTTTTAGCAATTACAAATGTCAGTGACCTAAGGATGAAATTGAATCTATCCTTTGCCCTCACATATGTATAACAAGCATCATTTATTGGCTTCAATTGCTAGTGGAGAACTTTAATAAGAAAAAAAGGAAGTCAATATCATTTTTGAATATCATGTTTTTCTGCTTCAAAAAACATTACTTGTGTTGACATCACTCTTCCCATGAAAATGACTCAAGGATTTCATAGCAAAATAGAAATACAAGGAATTGTCAAGCACTAATATTTGATTTGATGCTGAATTTCATTTCAAATTCCTAATAGAAATGCCAGGGCATTTTCCTCTAGTATGTCTAGTATGTCCCTACCATTTTTCGCTCAGCTACTTTGGTGGGAAGTTAAGTGGATACACTTGTTGGTGTTTTACTGTCATAATAAAGCTAGAACTCCATTAACCTCAATGTTTATTTCCCTTAAAACTTCACTTTTTTTCACTTTTCACTTTTTTTAACATATGTTTATTCAAATGAAGGCATATTAAAAAATAACATGACCACCTAACAATCTTGATTTAAATATTCGAACCAAAACATAATATAAAATATATAAAGTAAAAAAGCATATAGAAAGATAATTTTTAAAAAATAGAATAAAATATTAAGGACTTATCCTAATACATTGATTGTTATAATACTAATTCTAGAGCCACCTTAGTAAGTTCTTCATCTGCTAAAAGGGTGTGAAAAGTGGAGTAATTTGAAAGACAACAATGAGTGCAGAGTTGTCAATCAATGTCATACTTGCAGATTCACAATAAATAGAATAATGTCACTGTTTCCAAAGAAGTTAGGAGGAAAGACTTTCTAAGTATAGTTCTCACCCTTATAAAAAAGAGAAAAACCAATAACAAAGCCCATTTCTCTTCTCACTGATTTAAGAGAGTGAGTAAGTTAGAAGGGCTAGAAAAGAATATAAGTTATAAATGGACTGCTTGTTTCTGAATGCTTAATTTGTGAAAATATGGAAAAGGAAAATGAAAACATGGAGGGAAATATTTAATTACCCACATTCTTTTAAAACTTAAATAAAAATTAAGAATCAGGCAAAATATCCTAAGCATCAAAGAACATCACATATATTTAGAATATATCTTGGAGTTAAAAAATAATAGCTGCTGGTGCATAGCATCATATTTAGGGGACATTTGTTTGTAGAATATTGATTTTTTGTGTGTAGGATATTGTGTTAAAACTTTAAAGATGCAGCTCAGACCCTGTATGATACACTTAAAAATATTCTCAATATATCTTTCCTTAAAAAACAAAACAACAACAAAAGCCAATACCCTGTAATTTTTTAAAAAGATAGAGATCCATCAGACATCAGTTTAATGATTTTTCTCCACTCGGGTGAGCTCCTGCTTCCTCATATTCAGCATGTTCAACACTGAACGCAGCAACTTACCCTGCTCACTCAGGTTTTGGAGGCTTTTCTAGATCTTCCCCGTTTCTCACGAATATGCCCAGTTGTTTACCAAGCCCTATAATCCTATACCTCCTAAATAGCTCTCCCCCCATCCACTGCTTCCAACTGTCACTGCCACTGATCAGAATGTTGCCTCATCAGATACTGAGTTATGAATAAACAGGCTTGCACAGAAACCATCTTGACTACTTGCCATCACTGTGGGTAGCCTTCCTGAAAAGGGAAATTGACTTGGAGTTACTGTTGGAAGGGTGATGTAGGATGAGTATCCCCTATTTTTCATGGAAAGGGAGGTAACAATAAGCTTTGGATTGGGAAGATTTAAAAGCTTTCAATCACAATTTGCACTCTAAAAGGTGACTGTAAATGGGTACAGTAGCATTTGGAGTTCACAACTAGGAGGGCCCTCCCCCATCATATAACAATTACAGAAACTTAAACTCAGTGCCCCTTTCCATTTTGAATAAGAAACAAACAGCTGTCACTAGCTGATAGTGAGATATTGGGTTGAATGGAGCTCCCCAAAAGATACACCTACATCTTAACTCCAGGAACCTGTAACTAAGACCTTATTCGGAAAAAGGGTATTTGAAGATGTAATTAAATTTAAAATCTTGAGATTAAATCATCCTTTATTATCAGGGTGGGTCCTAAATCCAATGACAAGTGTCCTTATAAGAGACAGAGGAAAAGATGCACACAAACAGAAAAGGACATGTAGAGATGGAGTCAATACAGCCCAGAACCAAGGATTGTCCAGGGTCACCAGAAGCTGGAAGAGTCAAGGAAGGATTCTCCCCTAGAGCCTTGAAAGGGAGTACAACCTATCTTGATTTCAAACTTCTGGTGTCCCGAACTGTGAGATTAATTTCTATTGTTTAAGCCGTCAGTTAGTATTAATTTGTTATGGCAGCCACAGGAAATACACAGCAAGGAAAGGACTTTATGAAGGGCTCTAACTAGATTGGCTCTGATGTCACATCATGCAGGAAGCTTTCCTTGACCCTCTCCCCAGCCACTCTCCAGGGTTGATTGAGTATTGCTCCCATGTTGTATCCCAGAGTATACTCTACATGACTCAGCAGATGTCGTGTCACACAACCTTAACACTTCTATTCCCCTGTCTGCTTCCACTCCCAGTCCATATAGTGGCTAATGATAGCAATCATGTCATACTCATCAGCATACTAATCACACCAATGTCTGGAACTCAAGAGGTGCTGAAAAAAATGTTTTTAAAATCACAGAACCATAGAAATTTCTTTAAGGCTGTCAATATTTTCACATGCTGGGAATTCAGTGCATTCTCAAAGGCACTGTTGGTGCTCTAGCCAAATCCCCTGTACCTGGCTGGTGGACCCATCTTGCAGCTTCTGTGAATATTGACTGCCAACTGACAACTGCCTCTTCTCTGGAGCGTCGTTCTCTGCTAACATAGCTACCTGGCCTGGGAAGTGGGAAATCTTTAAGGTACAATTTACATTCCAGAACCTCCCCAGGGATGAATCAAAGCTAGATGTGACCTGACCTCCTGGTTAACTCCTTCCCCTCCCCTACAATGCTTCTCTTACTTCCTTAAAGGTTTTTTCCTAAAGAGCACTCCTTCAGTAAATCACATACACCTTAATTCCTGTCTCATAGTCTGTTCTAGGGAAGCTTACCTAAGATAAGCATTTCTTTATTGAAGAAAAAGAATTTAAATATGTGTGTTTTAAAAATTGGAGCATCAGTATGCTAGGGATGTGTCACAAATGGAACAGCAGTATTGCAGTCTTTCATACTCCTAATGCTAGTTTGATTGAATGAGCTCCAAGAGAACCATTTTGAATCGAAATCTGTATAAATTGTTTTTTAAGGCCTATCCTACAAAACTCTGAAAGCATTCCCTTCAAAGTGTGGGGTTAACCTGAGATGAAACACACATTTGCAAACTCTCTAAGTGCGGCAATTTTTTTCTGTTTTATTCACTGATATAGCACAAGCACCTAGGGCAGTACTTGGCACTTGATAAATACTAAATAAATTTTTACTGAATGAATGAATAGGACAAAGTTGCCCAACTGGGTACATGCAGACTTGTGACATAAGAGGGCTGTTTGAGCAGTCACTGTGTCTTGATGCCAAACAGATTTGGCAAGACTAGAACGATGTCAGGACATTGGCCCAGTCAGGTACAAGGCAATGCATATCACTAGTGAAGTCAAAACTGGATTGGAGGGAGAATGTGAGCAGAAGTCAGGGACTAACCTGAGTCGGGAATTAAGGCCTGAAAAACAAGCTGATGCAATGTCTGCTGGACCAGTTGGGAGAACCATGGAGTGAATTAAGGCCGTGGTGTCTCTGGGATCACGAGGACTTTCCAAGGTGGCCCCTGGTATTAAAGGACTACGTGAGCTTTAATATACTATGCATAAAATTGAGATGATGCGAAATCTGCCCATTCATTTTCTCAACAATCTAAACTTATCTAGAATTTTGGGGCAATTTCTCAAATCAGGGACTACTCTAAATAAAGCAAAATAATGTGGAAATTTTGCATCATGTGATTTGAAGTCCTATGTTCCCCTCACCCCCTCTCCTAAATATGTCTCCCCAGTGCCTGCAATTCTCTCATTAGCAAGTCACTCCTTTAGGTTAACATTGTTCCCTCCCAGAATTTATCTTCTCATGTAAAAAGTATATATATTCAGAACATAATGCTTATGATGAATTAGTTTATCATTTTTTCATTTATGTGACAAATGTTGAGATGTTAGACATTGTTGAACTATTAAGGATATGGGAATAGAATCTAAAAAAGAGTGGATATATGTATATGTATAACTGATTCACTTTTCTGTACAGCAGAAACTAACACAACATTTTAAATCCACTATACTCCAATAAAAACTAATTTTAAGCAAAAGGATAGACCTAAAGAAGCTTGCCTAAAGAAGCTCACAAGCTAACAACACATTAGCATCCAGGGAGCAGGAAGAAGCCCACAGGCTGTGTGGCAGGAACAGAGTAGAAGGAGTAAGCTGACCACAGATTCTGTCCGTTTTACGGTTTTGCCCATGACCTGTTCCAAATATAAGCACAAGGCAGAGAGGCAAGTCTGGCCATGAAGTAAATAAAAAAGCCTCAACTGCGCTCCCACTCTGTCAGAGTTAAATACTGATAAAGGCATACAAATGAATATATAAAGGAGGTAAATGCTCTCTCTGCTTTGATGTCTGGAACACTCCCTGATGTAAGAGTAAAGAGCTGTACTTTAGGGAGTTACTGCGGTATAATAGGGCACGCGTGATACAGAATCAATAGGAGGTTTTAAAGCCTCCATCCTTTACCTTCTAGAATCATTATATTGCTACTAATTCACCTTTTTACCTTTACAGTGTAATAAATAATAAATTATTGCTTCACTTTTTTGTAAGGGGAAGATATGTCTTGTTGTCATTTAATGTTGATCTGTTATAATCATCTTTCACCCTGTCATTCTCAGAAAAGTATACACCAGATAAAATCCCTACAATGAACTCACTAAACTAATGACAGCTTTTCTCTACTCCAACCAACCTGAAAAAAAAAGTGATGGCTATTTGTAAGAAAGTTTACATTTTACATAATAATCTGTAAAATTCACTAGCACAGTTTTCTAGTTAAGGTGTAATATAAGAACAATTGTTTTTGTCTGTTTCATTTTTATTTTACATAATAGAGGTTATATGTAGTTCCTTTAGTAAAAAAGATTTATTGAAAAACAGAATACAATTTTTAAGTTATTTTCTAATATCATTTAAGTCTTTTTACTCCTATTAAATGTATATGAAAATAGAATCTGATACAAAGCTCTTCCGTAGATCCATGCAAAAACCAGGAACAGAGCTCCACCTTAAATATATCCCTAGTTTAAATTATTTTCCCTTTAAATTCTTCTATTTTGTTAAATAAGTGAAGAGTTGTAAAAATGCACATTTTGTATATACTGTATGTACTGACTTCAAATGTTGGAACTCAGACACCTGGCCTTTGGGAACTAAACTTTCTGATCCAGTCTCTCGCAATTTTTCGTTATAATAGCCACATGCAATTACATCATTGCTTCCTTAGGTAGTAATCTGGTTTCCTTATAATAATATTAGCTCCTCTCTGTCATAGTTTATGTTACAGATTTGGGTTAAGACCTCGAAAAACATCATTATACTGCTTAATTTTTGTTGTTTCTCAATGAAGAAGAGCAGGAAAAAGATCTGGATTGGTGATAAGGAATAGGAACGTATCAGCACGTTGATGGTACTGGACCCAGATAAAGAAAGGGAGAGAATCAGAGCGTCATGTCGAAGATGTTTTTAGGTACCAGGTCTAGAAGTAGCACACAGCACTTCGGCCTATATTCCATAGGTGGGAAGTCAGTAAGAAGACCCCAGCCACTGCAAGGGAGTATAGGAAAGCAGACCAGGTGTACATCTATATACAGAAGCAAAATGCTGTTGGATCTGGTAAACCCAGAGCAGGGTCTGCCACAGAGGTAAAAGCCATATAGATGACTCAAGAAGTTTGGCCATTAAGTGATAAAGAGTACTTGAAAAGAAAACCAGTACTCACCTTTACATGTATTAATTGGCTTCTTTTCAAAAACTGAAATTGTCTCAACAGATAAAAAATACTACTACCTAACTACCTGATTAAGAATCATCATTTTGACAGACATCCTCTACAAGTGGCTTTTCTCTAACAATTCTATAAATATTTCCAAGAGATTTAACCTATAGGTACATTTTGTAACCATTTTACCTGGAGGGCTCATTATTAAGATATTTATGTAGCTTGGTGGGTACTGGTATCTTGGCTCAAGAGGTCCAAAATTGAATCAAACATTTCTACTCTCTACTCTTTCAATCCTTGCCCCTACCATTCCCAAACTGTCTTTTTTATATGCAGTGTCCTGGTTTATGCTCACCAGCAAATCATCCAACATAGAAAATCTGGGAGGCATTTTTCTTACCCAGCAATCTTCCTCATTCAGCAGTCCTTAGGTCCTAACTGTTGTTTCTCAAAAATATATTTTGATTTGTCCTTTTTCTATCTCCATGGCCAGCACCTTATCTCAAGCCTTCAGTGTTACCTACTTGGACTACAGTCTCCTAATTGTTTTTCTTCCCTTCCATTCTTTCCTGTTTTCAGCCCATCCATCCTTCACACTGCTCTGAGAAAAATCTTTGTGTAATACCACTTGATCCCTAACTCATTAAGTAGGCTCTAGTTCCTAGGGAACCCCCAGCTGGCTAGCATAATTCCATAATTCCAGTCACTTTTTTCTGCTCACAGGGTTTAGAAGTATTAGACTATGACATTAATCTCTTCTCCCTTACTATGACCTTGCAGTAGATTTTCATGATCTCAACTCCATCTACCTCCCATCCCATCTTGTATGGTTTTCTACAACCAAACATAGTCTTTTCTATTCTCAAGTAGTTACACAAATTTTCAGAGGTCTTTCATGCCTTGATGACTATGCGTATTGCATTTCCCTCTGCTTGAAATGCAACTGTCCTGTTATTTACCCGAGTCTTTTAGGACTCAACTCAAATTTTTATCCTCTTTGAAAATGTCTCCAACCTCAGCTCTTATACACACTACTAATGCACTTATTAACATTTTGCATACTTTCATTTACTTCACCGTTTCCCTTTTCTTTAAGACACTTTGGGCTGCAAGAAACAGAAACTCCTGATTCAACTGGTTTAAATGATATGAAAAATTAATTATCTCACATAACAAGAAGTTTGCTAGTAGGGTGGTTCTGGAGTTTATTATTGCAGCAGCTGCCTGATTTTGTGATAAACTCAGTTTCTTTGATCTTTCTGCTCTGTCATCCTTAGTGTGTTGACTTGTCTTTAGTTAGTTCATTTCACATCATGGTTATAAGAAGACTGCCGTAGTTGGTATCACATGCATACATGACACCATACAGCAAAAGAAAAGGCACTGATCCCTCTCCAACAAGAAAAGTTTTCTATAAATCCCATAGTAGAGTTAACTTCCTATATGGGTTGCCAGAATTGGGCTGCATGTCATCCTGAACCAATAACCTAATTAGATGGCAACTGAGGGAGTTGGCTTACCCAGTTGATTTAGAATATTGAGAATCTATCTGTAAACTGGTCATCTTCTCTGAAGGTTATGATATCTGAACAAAATCAGATTCTTTATTCAGATGTGAGGGGAGAATAGATTTGGTATAGATAAAACCCTATGTTCCCTTTCTGGACTCTGAGGCTCTATCCTGACCATCCATCCTTAACACAGAACATTGCACGTAGTACGTATTATTGGCACTCAGTAAGTACTTGAATGAAGTTTAAAAAGTAATCATGCCACATACATTTGTACTGCCTACAGGTTAACTTATCTGGACCACTGCATTTTAAAACAGCAAGCAATCAGCACAAGTCATACTATACTAAATGTATAGAGTTGGCCATTGGTATTCTGATAATCACTTTTGCTCCCTTTAAGTAATAGACTCCCCTGTTGCTCTGGAATTGGGGGAAGTTGAGCTAAATGACTTATGGAAAAATATGAGTCTGGAATAAATTTTTTGAAGAGGTATCAGGTGTTACTGATTGGGTCCATAGTGTGAGGTGCTTTTACTGACTTAACTATGCTGTTTCTTAAAACCCTGATTGAAAATGAAAGGCTATATCTAGTGATTTGGCAAGAAGTGTTTATGGGGGGACCCTTCCAAGCAGCCAATTACGAACTTTTAAAATATAATTTTCTGTATTGAGACTTTCTATGAGGTTTAGGGAATTACTGAAAAGTTTCTGATTTTTGCTGGCTCCTATATTCTCAAGGTTTTTTTGTTTGATTGTTTGTTTATTTGTTTTTCTAGACTGTGAAGATTCTTAGTTCTTTTTGTTTTGTGTCAGTTACTAAGTCCTTTCTTATCAGGCCCTATTTTACTTCCTATCTTTGCTCATCAAAGATCACTCTTTGAAAAGGTTGAATGGAGATTTTTCTTGCTTTCCTTCTAACTCAGTTTTCTACTTCATTTGTGTACAATTATTGTAGTTACAACAGAAAGACAATTACTTTATTTTCCTTGTCTAAAGAGCTTCACATGTGTTGCCTTTATCTGTAAGAAAATCTAGACTTGGATACTTCAATTAAATATTTGTCATGTTTAATAACTTAGAATTCTTGTTCTTGTTTGGCATGTATGATTCATTTTTGACCACAGATGAGTGAACAGCTTGCACAAATAGTGTTTGTCTTCAGATTTGACAGTCTGCCTGGTACACTAACCACTCTTGACAGAATGTCAAATAATTGGTGTATCTTGCTTGAGTTTAGTCATCTGAAGTTGTTAAAGGAAGGAATCCTAATGTATGCATCACTTTCCTTTTTAAATTGGGCACTGTGTATATATGTTTCCTAAGGTACTGTAAATGTCATTAATTTACCAAAATGATGGAACTTTTACTGTTTTCTTCTAAGTAGAATTTAACATCACTTTTAGAGAGGCTGCTGCTCAGTAAACTGTTGACATAAATTGATTGATGACTGAAAATATCACAAGGCTCAATCTAGAGCTTCAGTTACTAGATGTAGCAGCAGCTGAACAAGTAGACCAGGGAACTTCAGGGAACAGAGACAGGAAATTGCTTAAGAAGTATACTTAATATATATATAATATATACAAAATATATTAGATTTTGTATAGTATACACAATATTGCTTCATAAGATGTTAATTAGGATTAATTGAGATCATGCATATAAAGCACTTAGCACAATGTCTAGAATAATTAAAGCTCTCAATATATCTTAATCTTTGTTATTATTTTTGTTGTTGTTAAATCAAAACTAGAAAATGTAGATCAGCAAAAATATTTTTTTCAAGTGTCACTAATCCCAGCATTTAAGGCTAGCCCCTGTGGGAGAAGGCAGAATTTCCAGTGGTTAGGCACATAGATCCTGCACATTGATTACCAGGTAGAATTACCAGATCTCCCACTCACTATTTATATCACACTGAACAAATTAAACTTTCTAGGCCTTGATTTCCTCAGGTGTAGAATAGAAACTAATAATAGTACTTACTCTCTAGGTTTGGTGGGAGAATCAAATGAGTTAATATATGTAGAATGCTTAGAATAGATGCTGCAATTCAGTTGTGATATGTGTTAGCCATTAGTAGGCCTTGCTGACAAATATTCTCCTAAATTTGTGTGTTTATGTGTATTATGTATATAATCTGTGTGTATCATATATACTCTAAGAATAATATTATATTGCACATATTGTGTTGTACATAGCTTTAAAGATACAACTTGCCCTGAGCATCTTTCCAAAAAATAAGTATACTTTCACAATGTTACTTGTACAACTGACCAGTATTCTGTTGTTAATTAATATTGTTAATTTATTATATTAAATTTATTATGATACAATTAGCTAACCCCCTATTATTGGAAATTCAGATTGTTTCCTGTATTTTCTTATTATAGTCTCACTGAGTTGAACTTCCTTGTGCTTAAATGCTTGCATAGGTCCTTAGTTATTTCTGTGGGCTGTTTTCCAAGAGTGGAATTGCTGGAATAGAGATTGTAAATGTTTATACTTCTTTTGATCTACATTGCAAGATTACCCTTTATTAAGTAAGATTGTAGGAATTTACACTATCACTAGCACTGCACAAGAATGACTGTTTCCTGGACCCTCAGCCATACTTGTACTCTACTGGTTTGATAATAACGTCTAGCTATTCAGTTCATCGTATTACAAAGGAAATTGGGTGTGGTTTTCTGTTAATTTTTCTTTAGTATTTCTTAATTTTTGAATGGTGTATTTATTTTATGAGGGATGTTATACAACTTGTATTACAAAGAATTCCATTTCTCAGTAAGGCCCAACAGCAAGTGTATTAGTTTACTATTGCTGCTGTAACAAATTACCACCAATTTAGTTCTGGAGATTAAAAATCAGAAAATGGGTCTTATCAGGCTAAAATCAAGGTATTAGCAGAACTGCATTCCTTCCAGAGGTTCTAGGGGAGAATCTACTTCCTTGCCTTTTCTGGCTTCTAGAGGCTGCCCTTTGGCTCATGACCCTTTTCTAGCAATGGCCTCACTCTGACCTCTGTTTCCATATCTCCTTCTCTTCACTCTGACTCTCCAGCCTCCCGTTTGTAAGGACCCTGTGATTACATTGGGTCCAGCCAGATAATCGAGAATAATCTCTCCATCTCAAAATCTTTATTTAATCATAACACGTCTCTTTTACCATTTAAGGTAACATATTCACAGATTCTGGGGATAAGGACACAGACATAATAGGGGGAAGGAGTGCATTATTCAGCTTACCATAGGAAATTACCTTCATTTATTCCCTGGGCAGCCTTTAGTTTAACCCACCATGTATTAGCTAATCCTTAGAAAATGCTGAAGAGATTTAATTCTAATATTAAACTTCATAAATGGTCTACAGAATATTGGCCACTCAGAGATAGTATTCAAATTGAAACACAGCCCTTTTGCAAAAGATAAATAACACACTTTGGAGAACTACAGAACAATAACAACAACAGCAATAAAAAAAAAATCAAAAATGTGGCTTTCCCTTAAGGATATTGCATGCATACTATAGCTGATAGTAGGATAAACTAGAGTGAAATCAAGTAAGCAGTCCTTTTTCCTCTCATTCCCTTCTTTCTGCATTATCTCCACTATAATTCAGACCTGTTTTGTAGATCACTGACAGAGGATAAGTCAAAAGGCATTGATGATTCTGAAATCTGTACCAGCACCCATGGGAAATCTAAATGAAACAACTACATTTTTTTTAACCTGTAAGAAAAATCTAAAAACCAAGTTTACAAGAGAAGTCATAAATATGGATCCTCTGTTTTTTTCCCAAGAAATGTCATTTTTTTTTTTGCAAGTTGAATTTCTGTCTCAGGAATTTCCTCTCACTGATTAAATTGGCCTCATTTCAACACACAATATTGGCTGCTTTCTAAAGACCAACTTGCTTACCAACAATAAAATCTATTCTCTTTACTAATAAAACTAAGTTATACAGCATTGCATTATTTTCAATGGTTTGGAAACAGCTTTTAAAAGAATAAATAAATGCTGTCATTTATAAAATGTTCTTTTGGCATAATATCATTACTTGTACAAGAATACCACAGCCTTTATCAACTATGCTTAAAGATACAGTATTTCTATACAGCATAGGAAAATTCAGTAATTGATAAGGATATATTTGATTTTGACTCAGTTAATTATTGTTAATAGTCACCATCATCAACACTGATTGCTGTGGTCTTGATTTCTAACATTCTTTTAGAGTCATAAGATTTGCCTTAGCTATTCATTGTCATGGTATACCTTATATACCAAAATTTGTTAACATACAGAATAGTTTATTTCACCATGTGATTTTGAAGCATACTTATAGCAGAGCACAACAGTTTTTAATAACATATCTAAGGGAAATTAAATATAAGGCAGCAAGAAACCAAAGCATTATCTCCCTTAGACAATGACAGCTCAGCAGTTGAATAAAATGCTGCAAAAAGAAATTGTTCGCCACCACTCCGCATAATAAAATCTTTCTTCTTTAATACTTCAGTCCAGGTTTCTCCTCTCACAGATAAATTTGGCATAGGCCACAGAGAGGATTCTTGCTAAATGTTTACACAAGGGGATGAATGCTCCCTAATTAGTCACCCGTGGACTGCACTGGTGATTATGTGTTGCTTGTGTTTCTGATGCAGGTATTCATAATTTGAAAGGAATTTAATGAGCAGAGATAGTTTAGCAGCTTTTATTCTCTGGTGCAAACCAAGGCAATTAAGAGTTTTTGTGTTTGTGGAATCACAGAAGCATAGAACATGAGAAATGGAAGAGACCTTATATGTCTTTATGACCTAGTCTCTCATTTTACAAATGAGGAAACAAACCCAGAGAGACACAGTGTCTTCCTACCTCAGACCCCCTTGTGTTAGCCCTAAGTGAGTTTATTGCTGGTTTCAGAGCTGACAATATGCAAATTGCCTCTCCAGCCTCTCCACTCTGCCCTTTACCTGGTCTCGCTTCCTCCCTGCCCATTTGCTTTCCCCTCTTCCCCATATCAAAGTCAGTCACAGGTCTGATCTCAGACCTTTACGCTTTGCTGTGTACTTAATTCCATTATTACCTTCCCCAGAATTATTTGCATTAACAAATCATAAACTGTGAAATTGTGGAGCGAAGAATTGTCTGACATTAGTGTATGTATGAGGCAATGAAACTTGAAAATTGGCTGCCTTTGAAGTGTAAAGCTGGCCCCATATGCCCTTAAGTAATGAAAAAAAAAGAGTTGGCCTCAGAAACCTAGAGTGGATCAGCAAGCACCATTTAGAGGTTCCACAAACACTTTGTATATACTTGATTTTAATTGTTTTATATTAACTAGATAAAATGAGGGATTATAAGACAGGTTTCAGCTATAAATGACAATACAACAAGCACTCATATACCCACCATCAAGTTAAAGATATATCAGAATATGAACCTTAACACCCCTGTGTGACCTATTCCAATCACATCCACTTAATCTTTCCTATCAGAAGGAATGCCTTTTAAGTTAATTATTCAAATTCACTTACTCTTCTGTGTGATTTTACCACTTACCTTAGCCTTACAAAAATAAATTTAGTTTTATGTGTTTTAAACCCTGTGTAATGGAATCATGTGTGCATCTCCTGCAAATTGCTTTTTTGGTACAATATTATGATTTTGAAATTCATGCATGCTTGTAATTCTAGTTTATTAAATTTCACTACTTTGCAGTACTCTATTGTATAAATGTATCACAACTTATTTATTCTACTTTGGGTGCCATGGATAGTTATTGTAAATACGCATAGATACATAATTTATCTTTACCATTTTATTTTGTGTTTTTTAAGTGCTTTCATCTTCTGTTTATTTCTCTCTCCTTTTTTGCCTTCTTTTGAATGATTTTTTTTAATTCTATTGTTCCCCCTTAAGTAGTTTGACACTCTTAAACTCTGTCAAATCATATAACAGCTACATTAGAAATTATAACATCCATATTAAACTTAAACTCTAAGATTGAAAAATAAGGAACTTCATTCATGTATTTATCCCTTCAAAGCATTGATACAGCTCTTGAAATAGCTCAGTAAAAAAAACAAACAAACAAAAGCCATGCCCTATTGGAACTACATTCTGGTTCTGTGGAAACTTACATCTAGTGACCTTAGCACACTTTATATCCAAACAATGTGCCTCCTAATTTACATGCTATTGTTGTGTATTATAGTTCTATTTGTTTTATATCTAGCTCTAAATATGTTATTATTCATTCAATAAATATATTTTCTACTTTATTGTTCATCAGTCCTTCTCATGTCTTTTACTTTTCACATGGAATCACTTTCTATCTAAAGGGAATTCTTTGTGGAGATGTATTGATGCAAACTCTGGCCATTTTTATTTTCTAAAATAACTTTAGTTTACCTTCATGTTTGAAAGACATATTTGCTAAATATACAACTCTAGGTTGACAATTGTTTTCTTTCAGAAGTTCCAAGGTATTCTACCATCTTCTGACTTCAACTGTTGCTGTTGAGAAATCATTCATCATTCTAGTTTTTTCTTTGTAGTTTTATTTTTCCTTTCTGGTCATTTTTAAGCTCTTCTCTTTATCTTTAGATTTACTATGATGTGTCTACATGTTGACTTGTTTTTATTTATCCTGCTTGGAATTTGGGCCTTTTGACTTGAAGATTAATGTTTTTCATCGGTTCTGGAAATTCCTCAATCTTCATTTCTTTGAATATTGTCTTTCCCCCATTCTTTCTCTACTTTCCTCCTGAAATCCAATTAAACATACATTACATCCTCTCATTCTATTTTATTTGTATTTTTTATTGTTTTTCCACATTTTTCATTTATCTCTCTGTACGGGACACTAAATAATGTTTTTCAAATTTTTCCTTCTGTTCATTAATTCTCTCTTTAGCTATTTCTAATGTTTTGCAGAGTGTGTGTGTGTGTGTGTGTGTGTGTGTATGTGTGCGTGTGGGGAGAGAGAGCTTTAAATTTATTTTAATTACATTTTTATTTCTGAAAATTATTATTTATCTATTATACCATCTTTCTCCTATTCACCATTTTTATTATTTTTAGTTCTTTAAACATATGAGATATAAACATTTCTATAGTATGTCTGATAATTCTAATAGCTGAAGTCTTTATGGGTCTGATTTTTCTGTTTTTTATTGCTGCTGACTCTGATTCATGGTGTCCTGTTTCCCTATGTATATTAGGGTATTTGATTAAGAGATCATACTTTCTGGAAACTTATCTGTAAAAATTCTATCCATTGGTATAAGGCCTGCCTGGATGGAAGTTATTTTCCTTCAAAGAGGATTTGCATTTGCTTCTGCTATGTGGCTGAAAGCTCTCTCAATCCAGAATGATATTAACTAAGTTATTTGCTTAAGGATTTTTTTGAACCCTGGGGTATATATGTATGAGATATATACTCAGATAGGAGCCAAAAGAATTCTCCACCCAGCCCCAAGTTTTCAGAAAGTTAATTTTCCTTGCAGTACTCTGGAAAATGTCTCATTGATTTTAGTTCACTCCTACACTAAAGGCCTATCCCTGTGGGCTCCAAGACTTATGTGTAAATTTCTTATTAAATTCCTCTTCTTAGTGTACAATCTTTGTTCCTTATCTCACCGTGTGAAAAATAAAATTCCATGTTGCTCAGGTTCAGCAAATGCCAGGCAAAATCTGGCTTCAGAATCCTGTTTACTTCTCCATATTTCTGCTTTCTCTTATTTTTTGGCCTCTGAAAAATCTTTACCTTTCTGCTGGCTCATCAATGCATTTAATACATTTAAAAATAAATATTTTAATTATAACCTAGCATTGGGGTTTTCTTTTGCAATAAACTTGGTCAGGATATTTAAACTGCTGCACTGCCAGAAACAGAAGTCAATGATCAATTTTAAAATATATCTTTAATACTGTTATAAGAAGCAATATGCATATGATAAATCATTACTTATCTGTGCATTTCCAGTGTTTAGCAATTTAGTAGTGTCTCAACAAAATTTATACATACACACACACACACACACACACACACACACATCAAGAGTGTGGGACAGGCATTCTTTTTTGAATATTTACTAGATGCCAGACACTCTAGTAAGTTTCATATGGATTATCTCATGTAATCCTCACCACAGCCATATGCATTCCTAAAGAAAACTCACATTCTGCAGAATAATTTGCTAAAAGAAAATAAGGATTATGGGGGGAAAAGTGTTGAGGCTGACTATTCAAAATTTCTATGAATATTGTTGTTAGAGAACTAGACAAAACAATAACAAGCTTAGTAATAAATACCAGAACAGTTTTAAAAGATGTTAAATTCCTAATAACGAAATAATAAAATAAGTATAATATTTTAACTTAAAAATATAGGATAAAATTACCTTTACAGAAGCAAGTGTAAGGCTCTTTCATGAGAAGGCTTGTGGCCACTTTGAGCAGAGGACTTGGATACTACTTGAAACTACTAGAATACTACTGTTATTCCTCCATGGTTTATTGTATTCAACTCTTTTGCTATACATTGCATTCAGTTGCTTCTTAGTGGCACAAAATATTAATATGCTGGAAAAAATTGCTTATGAACCAATGAGACTTCTGCATTATGTTAATATCATTCCCCCATATGCTAATCTAATATGAGTTAGTTCACATTACAGAAATATGTGCTATTGTAGAACGGACTATATTAATATCCTCTTCTTCCAAATAAAGAAAGTGGGTCTGAGAGAAACTAAGTAACTTGCCCAAAGTTATTCAGCTAATAACTGCTGAACCTGGGATTTGAGCAGTGTGATTCCAGACACTCCTAACGACTATGTCTCTTTGGTATGATAAACAAAAACAATTGAAGATCTACCTGATACAGAATAAATTATGATAAACACTGTGCCGCATGAGACATTATAGATTGTCTTTGAAGAAGTATACAGTTTAAAAATTACTTATCATAGAATTAGACTGAAAATAATCTTAGATGGGTCAACGTTTCTAAAATTTTGATTTCTAATTGCTTTAACCTTGAATTCACATCTCAAGAAAATCACCATGTCAGAGCTGTGAAGATATTCCAGGATTAAATAGTGTAAAATAGTAAGCATTATTTCTATGGCTTACTTTGGAGTTAGTTAGTCCATATCAGCAAGATAAGAGAAAGGGCATGCACATTCATTTGGTTATCTATTCATTCACTTAATCTTTATTGAGTACTTCATAGTTGCTGGGATGTATCAGTGAACAAAACAAAATTTGTGCTTTTAGGGGTGTACGTTCTAGAAGGGAAAAATGCAAGTAACTCTATGATGTCAAGTGGTGACAAGTGTTATTAGGACAAATAGAACAGTGTTCAGGATGCTGCTGGTAGGGATAGTAAGATATTCTGCAAACATCTGAACGAAATGAAGGAGGGATCCATTTGAATGCCTAGGGGATGACCCTTAGGAATGAGGGCTGGGACAATACATGGTTACTAGAGAATGCCAGGTGGTAGAGTGGAGTGAGCCAGGGTAGTTGGAAGTGAGGCCACGGTGGTCAGTAGAGGTCAAATCATCATAGGCCATGGCAAGAATTTTAGATTTTATTATAGATGAGGTAGAAATCCCTTGATGGATTTTGAACAGGAAAGGATATAAACTGATTTAGTTTAGAAGCCTAACAGCTGTTGTGCAGTAACAGATTTTGTTGGTGTCTGTGTGTGTGCACGCATGTGCATGTGTGGTTGGAGAAAGCAGTGGGGATGTAAAGATGAAAACAGGCAGAACAGTTCAAATAGCCCAAATTTGGAGTACAGTAATAGTGATGAAAGAGGCACAAAGCAATCAGATTCAGGATATACATTAAAGGTAGAAACAACACAATTTATTAAAGTGGATTTCTCATGTGAACATGAAACCAAGCAAAATTTCCATAAACAGTGGAAGCAGACAAAGAAATAGTGGGCTTAATGAACTTTTTTTTTAAAGCAAAAATGTCAATAAAAACTGGAATAATATCCTTAAGCATTATTACATTCCATCTTGAAATATTTGAATTTCTGCTTCCAACACCGATTATCTTTAGGGTTGGAACCAAAGTATTCGTTTCAAGCTTCTTTATTTGTAGAACTTTTATAAATGATATCCTACACCATACCACAATGTTTAAAATACATAGTTGTATTTTATTTGTATAAATGTTTTACATAAATCCAAGCTTGTAACACTTATAATAAATTTAATCAGCTAACTAATAAAAAGGTATTTTAAGAATAGACTTGAAAAATGTTAGTGCCTTCATGAAGTTTAAACATTTATTTGGATGGCACAATGACTGAATGGATGGATGAATTTATTTAGAGAAGCTTGAAAAGTTCAAGAACTAGCACATGGGAAAAAGTGAATAGCAAACCGCTTGACTTTAACATAGAAAGGAGAAAGCTCTATTAAGATAACCCCAGGGTCAGATAATCAACATTACCCTTCCCTAACCTTCATCTGTTGCAAACTTCTAATTCAATCACACATGAACAAAGTATTAACATTTGACACAAATAGAATTAATAACCTCTTTTTTCACTTTGTATGTTCCTAACTTACTAGAAATAATATGATAATGCAAGAACACAGTTCTTAAAAACAAAACACAATCAATAGGACTCTTCATTTTTACCTTTCATTACTATTTTTACTGCATTCACTTTTGGAGCTTACCATGTTTTAGAAGAACAAGTACTGAATGACCTTACATTTGTCATTCATAGCGTACTATTTTTGAGATGCTGAAAGATAGGAAGCCATATACAAATGACTTGATATTGTAAACTGAACTGTCCAGTTATTCATTGATTCACCAGTTCAGTCAAACAAGTTATGACTATGTCAGTTTGCTCAAAGCTAGCAAACAGATTTTAAATACATAGACACTGTTTCAGAGAATTGATTCTACTCCTATTCTTAGGATCTTTCCTGGTGCTGTTCTATTACTCTGGTAGGAAATCTGACACACAAAATGCTGACCTCTAAAACCAAGAAGCATGGGAGCAAGAGAGTGATATTTCTCATTTCAAAATTTTATCCTTGATTGGCTTCCTTGTTGATTCTGGAATGCTCTCCTTAGCCAGAATCTTTAAAATATTGTTTGTTTTATAAAGTTTCATTTATAGAGAATGTTTCAAAAAATTTTCAACTATGTCAAGCAAAGGAGACCTGGATCAGGAACCAGTGTAAAACAAGATTTACCTGACAAGAATCCTGACAACATTCCACACTTGATAAATAAGGTTCTTCCCTGGGAATCTGCAGAAACAGTCTCCTCACTTCCCATCATCAAATGTTCAGCCTGTCACCCTCTCACAAGGATCACTGCCCCTTTTCTTATTAATCTTTCTGCCAGGTTCTACTCACTACCTCACAACTGCCAGCTATTCCTTCTTGCTTTCAGGAATGCCTCATCTTTAAATTCATGGGCCTGTTCTTTAAATACTAAAAGGAAATTCTTGGACATCTTGGATCATTTGATTGTTCAATTGATCTGACTGACATGGTTTCCTTAGGTTTGGTGTGAGGTAAGGTCATGGATTATGAGACCACAGGGAACAAATAATTATTGTGACATCTCCCTTTATCGACTGCAAGTAATACCTTGTGATTAGTTGTTATGCCTTATGATCTTTGAGCAGTAATATTCTGTGACTGAAGAACAATTTTCAACCATTTGTGATTCAAAATTGGTTTCTCAAGGATTGAGTTTCATAAAAAATTTTGAATGTTAAGTGCTTCTGTAAATTCCTTTTGTAAAAAATATTTTAATCTTACCCTTGTTGCTGTGAACAAAAAAAACCATGTGCTTAACAACCAGAACATGAGTCAGTGTATTCATGTGAAACTGAGCAGCTTAATTTCATTGGCTAAAGGTAAATAATGCATAAGATAAAGCAATGACTGAAATGTATCTTAGGGCGAGAAAAAAGCCAACGTGGTTTTATTTCCCTGAAATTATAACATCCTTAAACCTGTAATCCGTCTTTTCAGCAAAAGAGTCTCTAGAAACTGTTGAATATGTTCTCTGATTATACACCTAGATTGTTTCAATCAGCTATTCAGATAAAGCCTTTGTATTGTATTTTCAAACTTTCTTTCCAAATCAGAGTTAAATGCGCCTTATACGGAAATGTGACTAGAGGTTCCTCTGTTCCCCTCAGTCCCTGAACTACTGCTCCTAATCTGGAGCTGCCTGAGAGGCCCATTTCTGATAAGGAGGCTCTTACCTGCAAAGTAGTATGTGGCTTCTTTGATACCAGTGCAATGAAGCTTTTGACTCTGCATAAAATGTAAATGATCATTTCTTATGGGAAATAAAGGAGTAACTCCCACAGGAGAAGGAGAGAAGGGGAATGTTTTCTTAGAAGTACTTTCATAAACTTGGTAATTGATGGCAATAAATTGCTTATTTGAACTATGACCTTTTCAGAGACTTGCTGAATACGCTCAAATTATACTATACTTATAATCACATTTCAGATTGTAGTTGAGGTTTTATTTGAACTAGCTATTATAAATATATACATATATATATCTAAAACTCTGACTTTTATTCTATAGTTGCTCATCTCTTATTTAATACCTTAGCCCCTTTAAATACTTTCTAATAATCCATTTTCCCCAAATTTCCTCTACTCTCCAAATCATTCTCTCTCTCTCTCTCTCTCTCTCTCTCTCTCTCTCTCTCTCTCTCTCTCTTCCCTCCAACCCTTCCTACCTTCCATATTTGGTTTTTTATATTATTTTCTGACATTTCATTTTATTTTTTCTTTTAAAAAATTTAAAATAAATTTAAAATTTACTTGCATGCTTAATTCACCTATGGAGTTTCTTTTTTAAAAAATTTAAAATTTACCTGCATGCTTAATTCACCTATGGAGTTTCTTTTTTAAGAAAACTTACTAGACCAACTGGTTATTGTAATATTAAATATGAGCATTTTTTACCTTCTAGCTATCTTCCCTACGTGCTTAAAATTTATTTATTTATTTATTTATTTATTTATTTATTTATTTATTTATTTTGCAGTAGGCGGGCCTCTCACTGTTGTGGCCTCTCCCGTTGCGGAGCACAGGCTCCGGACGCGCAGGCTCAGCGGCCATGGCTCACGGGCCCAGCCGCTCCGCGGCATGTGGGATCCTCCCGGACCGGGGCACGAACCCGTGTCCCCTGCATCGGCAGGCGGACTCTCAACCACTGCGCCACCAGGGAGGCCCTTAAAATTTTTTAAGTGTGAAAAAACATAGCGTAGTGACCTGCTACTCTTTTTTTTTTTTTTTTCCCTTTAGGCTTTATGAGACCCGGCACTGCCAACTTAGTTAGACGATTTGGAGCCCCATACAGTTGACCTGAGTTATAGCCCAACATCCATTCCTTCTTTATTCTACTATTACCTCTCATCTTTTACTCCATTCATCTTCTGTTTCTGACCATTGTGGGAAGTGGACTTCCACTTTAAGGCATAATAGGGTAGAAATCAATTTGGAAGATTATTATTTATAATGGTATATTATTTATAATAACATTATAGATTAGGAAATTATTAATTATAATAATATAAGCATGAATAAAGGTAGGTGGCTGGCAGGAGGGCAGTTAAAATCATAATAGAAATAGATCCAGACCAGCATTTGGGGTGGGAGTTAGTCAAGGCCAAGATTTTTGTCAAAGTTGCTGATGGGTGGAAGTGTTAAGATTAGGGCACAAGGTCAAGGTAGGAAGACACAGAGACCCTCATCTCTGCCACTTGGTCAGAGAGCCTTAAGGTAGAAACTTTCTGGTAACATAGAGGTGTAGACACCAAAATGTCTTCCAAGGAATCACAGTCCCACACAGGTAAAGCTCAGAGGTCAGGTAAATTTTCAAAGGGCCGAATGCTCTGTTCCAGTCCTGGAAAGTCATGGTGCACTTCAAGATGTTTAAGGCTCTGAAAAGTCCTGTGCTTTAGAACAATTTTGTTTATGTAGCTTTTCCCCAAATTATTTGACCTGTTGACGTTCCTTGAATGAACACTCTTTGGAAACTAAAGCCTTGAACGCATCCTTACCATCTCCTCTGTTAGCTTCATATCCAGTCACCCAGTTCTGTAAGGCCCAGGAATTCTTTCCTCAAAGAATCTCTTGCAGCTCTTTCTTCCTCCCTGCTACCACTTGTGCTCAGGTTAGATGTTCTCAATGTCAGTATGAATGAGGACAAAGAGACATAGCTCATATCAACAGGATTATGCATAGTTTCAAAACTCAAATTGAACTTTATATTTAATTGCTCATCATTAAAATAATTTGCTTGGTTTCAAATTTTCCAAAAAAGAATTAAAGAAGGGCATGAGATTGGTTTTATTTATCAAAAGAGCAAATAGGTTTTCAGAAATCAAGAAACACCATTGTGAGGCCTCAAGCATTGTATCAGACTTAGTCTAATCTGTTTCTCTGCCCCTCCCATGTACCATAGCCAGTCTCAGCAATGCAGTTATCAGAAAAGAAATAAACAAAAACTTGTCCTCATCTTGAGAAGCTATAAAAATGCACTGGAAACCAAGGGACTGCTACAGAAGAACCGGTTGCCTGACCTCAGGCAAGAGAATTACTCCCTATGGACTTTAGTCTCCTCCCCTGCAAAATGAGTGCACAGGATAAGACAAATTTCAACCTATATGAATATAACACCTCTTCCCTACTCATACTCATACTTGAATGCACATACTACTGTCCCTGATGTTAATTATAGAACAAATCTCACCTTCTTAGCTAGGTATTTAAGATCTTCCATAATCTATCACAAAACTATCTTTACAACTTCGTTTCCAATAGTCCCCTCCATAAACTCTGTTCTTGTCAGATTTTTCAGGTTACTAGTGCCTGAATAATCCTTGCTTATTCCCATCACAGAGTCATTGCTTATAAATGACTCATCTCTGGAAACTTCCTACTTTTCCAACAGGTATCCATCCATATCTTACTTATTTCTTATGGTTTAATTTACATCTGACCTTTCTGCAATCATTCTGAACAACAGTTATTTTCTTCTAATCAATTTTCTATACCAAAAATTTGTATGCCTTTATTTGTTCCACATAGTTTAAGATCTTATGTTTTTAAGTGTGTCTTAATTCCCCATGTTAAGCTAGATGTGCCCCGTTGGGCAAGGAATTCTTATACTTTAATGGCTTTCTGACAGTTCCTAATAAAATGTATTACCCATGGTCAGTAATTAATATTCATGAATATTTCGATACTAATTAATTATGGAAGATCTCTAAATCCATAAGAAAGCCTATATCAAATTCAAAGCTGCATCACAAAAATCAAAATGGGGGGCTTTCCTGGTGGCGCAGTGGTTGAGAATCTGCCTGCTAATGCAGGGGACATGGGTTCGAGCCCTGGTCTGGGAGGATCCCACATGCCAAGGAGCAACTAGGCCCGTGAGCCACAACTACTGAGCCTGCGCGTCTGGAGCCTGTGCTCCGCAACAAGAGAGGCCAGGATAGTGAGAGGCCCGCGCACCGCGATGAAGAGTGGCCCCCGCTTGCCACAACTAGAGAAAGCCCTCGCACAGAAATGGAGACCCAACACAGCAAAAAATTAATTAATTAATTAATAAACTCCTACCCCCAACATCTTCTTAAAAAAATTAATTAATTAATTTTAAAAAATCAAAATGGCATATCTTTAAAAAGCTGTGAGAAATGTGATTCTATTACTTTATACTGCTACAGTGAACTTTCTCAGTCACTAACTTATTCAAAATAGAAACTAATTCAACTTTCCCTTATATTCAAATTTGAAAGAACATTCTGCATTTCTTGATTCAAAAAGTATGTTCAAATGTATAAAAATATGAAACAGATTAAGCAGTTGATTTAGTTCAAGAAGTGGTTGTAATTATATGTCTGTAATTCTTTCACTTTTGCTTAAAGTATCTTTCTTTAAAGTGTATCCCCATCTTAGAAACTAAACATCTGCAGATATTTTAATTGTATTTTGGGGGCTCTGGATTTGTGTCTAAAGATGTTCTTTTACTGGCTGTACTTATCAGCTATCTAAAGGTCTGCATTCCACTCACTTTATTTGAAATTATCTTGCTAATCCATTTTCATATTTGTTTAACACCTGTCTTTCCCCACTATAATGTTAACTCCATGGCCATAAGAATTTTGGTCATCATGATCACCACTATGTCTTGGTCACTGTTGCACTGTCATGTTTTGGTCACTACTGTATTATCAGGGTCTGTGTAGATGCTTATTATCTATCTTTTTTGTGTGTGTGTGTGTTACGCGGGCCTCTCTCTGTTGTGGCCTCTCCCGTTGCGGAGCACAGGCTCCGGACACGCAGGCTCAGCAGCCATGGCTCACGGGTCCAGCTGCTTCGCGGCATGTGGGATCTTCCCGGATCAGGGCACGAACCTGTGTCCCCTGCATCAGCAGGCGGACTCTCTACCACTGCGCCACGAGGGAAGCCCTTATCTATCTTTTGAATAAAATAAATAAGGTAGTTGCATAAACTAGAACAAATTACTATTTCTCTCTCGGCCTCAACCATTAAATCTTTAAAAATAGAAAAGTTTATCTATTCCAGTATGTTTTAAACATGTGTTCTTTCAACCACAAAATTCCCTGGAGCTATCTCAGAGTGTGAAAGGGGAGACCAAAACCAAGCATTGGTCTAGGCAGCTGCCTACCTCATTCTCAATTGGGCAAATCTCTTTTTATCTGTTTTCCTAATAAGAGAGACGTGGGAGGAAGAAGATGGTTCTAAATAAGATTTTGTTTAAAAATGTGTGCTGCTTAAAAAAAAAAAAACGTCCAAATAACATTATTTCCATAAAACTTTCTATAGCCCAACTCCCATTTTACAGCTTATGTTTTTGGGATATTTTTTATTGGGCAAACACTGAAAGAAATACTTATTTTCTCACTACTGTGCAAATGTTAACCTACAAGTGATAGGTTGTGTCTTATGAAAAGACAAAATGCCCTTGCATATCTGGGCCAGTCTAGCCATTTATATGATGTGGGAGTTTCCAAAGTTGATTTCTATCTTATGCTCGACTGCTACTTCTTTGCATGCTCAACCAATTCAGATCAAATATCAAAAACAACAAGCACAGCTATGTGAGTTAAATGGAAATATGTCTATAGTAACTACTCAGTATATGTTTTGAAACTAAAAAAAAATACTTACATATATTTAGTCTTATCAGTAATAATGGTCACTTTAGAGTGCCTGCTGAATCAGTTACATTACTATTCGTACATTGGTGCCTTGACTTAAGTGATTGTTGTTGTTATTATATGTTTATTCTCTTTGTTATTGCAATGGTTGTTTTTCTAGTACTTTTGATAATGATATAAAACAAACTGAGGATACTGAACTTGAATATCCTTGGGACCAGACTTGTCTTGAACAGTGGAGAAAGCTCTCCACCATTCTTCCTAATTGTTTTTATTAAACTGAGCATGTTGTCTAAATAGCATTCAAATAAGAAATATCTTTAATTCAGCAGCTATTCTGATTGAGAAAAGCTTAAGTTTTCCATTAGGTCATGTTTAGAAAACATTTGTTGTAAAATGAGCCACATTGTAACCAAAAATATTTATGAAATCTAGAGAAATATAAACTAGAATTCAAACTGCATATTTCTAGGAATAGCAAGAACAACTACTGTTACTATTGAGCTGATATTAATGTCAGATTTTCACTAGATACTTTCCTGAATTGTATCATTTAGTCCTCATAGCAGTCATTAGATACTGTTGAGGCTCAGAGAGGTTAAATCAGAGACCAAAAGTCACACAGCAATTAAATGGCCCAACGACGTTACACTCTCAGATATGTCTGACTTCTTGGCTTGTTTTTTGCTTATATTTCAAAGCCTTCAAACTGAAATTACAACTTCTTAATTGATTACCAATGGTATTACCAATCCGAGAGAGAGAAATGAGACCATGAATGAGGTTCCCTGAAGCAGAATTTATCATGCAAAAATAATAAACTTTCTCTTGTTGGATTCTTTGTCTATTTATACTTTTACAGAATTCTTAGGAGAGGAAATGAGCAAAATTCATTATCAACTTATCCTCTCATCAGCCTGTTTTCCTCATTTGTGAAAAAATCATTATACTGTAAACAGAAAAAACATTAAAATAAATCAGTTATTTTGTTCTGCTGCTAATTGAAATAGAGGGAAACAGAAAAAATGTTAAAGCATAAAAAAAGGAAAATAAGAAGTTAAGCATTATTGGATTTGGCTAACATAAAATACTATTTTAGGGAAGAACACCTCCAAAAATAGAGTGTGTAAATATTTGATTCAGAATTCAAATGAATAATTTTTAAATCCTGGCTAAGAGTAAATGTTATTTCCTAAGAAGTGTGAACAGTAAAATACTTGTTTTTTTTTTAATGTGTGTATCATTAAAAAAAAAAAAGAAAATTCCTAATTTATTCCAAAGCGATTTCAGTTATCAGCCCTTTGACCACTATCATCCAAACTCCACTGTTGATTTCTGAGACAAATAAAGAGTCTCATTAAAGTAAGCTCCTGAAGCTTTTCTTAAAGGATGAGTTATGAAGGGAGAGTCCCATAGAAGACTAGATGATTTGGTTGTCCAAAGTGGAAAAAACTTGGAGGACCCCCCAAAATAACAATAGGAATAAAAACCACCCTTAGGTTGTCACAGGCCATTTTAATTTGGGTAGATAAACATTTTTTAATTATTATAACTGCTCACATCTTAAGACTAAATTTTACAGTCTGACTTTTTTTGTACCAACATTATTATTTTTTTTTTTTTTCCAGTATGCGGGCCTCTCACTGCTGTGGCCTCTCCCGTTGCGGAGCACAGGCTCCGGACGCACAGGCCCAGCGGCCACGGCTCACGGGCCCAGCCGCTCCGCAGCACGTGGGATCCTCCCGGACCGGGGCACGAACCCGTGTCCACCCGAGTCTGCATCGGCAGGCAGACTCTCAACCACTGCGCCACCAGGGAAACCCCCAACATTATTTTTAACATCAAATCTAAATATCATACAGCAAGCTTTTGGAAATTCTTTGGAAATAAATGCTCTGATTACTCACCTAAATAGATCCACTCTCCCACACAGACACATTCTTGCTCACAAACATACAGTACTTTTTTCTTACATTTGTAATTATTTTCCCCCTGAGATACAGGAAAATCCAATTCTAAAATGGCATGGTTTATCTAAAGTGCTTTGGAAGATAGCTTCTCTACAAATTACCTGCCTCGTAGCTCATGTACCTTTGCCAGTGAAGTGCTTTCAATATGACTCAACTAAGTCCATTTAATTAGGTAAAGTCCCCTACATACAAACCTTCAAGTTGCAAGCTTTCAAAGATGTGAACCTGCATTCGCATGTCCAATCATGTAAGTTAGTTCACATGTCTGGCGTACATTGTCACAAGCATGCATGCATCCTCTACAAGTGGTTGTGCTTTTGCATACTTTACTGTACAGTACTGTGTAGAGTACAGTAGTACAGTATCTTTATTTCAAACCCAGGACGTCCGGAAGCAAGCGTAAAAGCAGCAGTGATGTAGCTGGTACTACTGTACTTTTCAAGGTACTGTACTCTAAGATTTAAAATGTTTTCTTTATTTTTTGTGTTTGTTTTTTATGTATTATTTGTGTGAAAAGTATTATAAACCTATTACAGTACAGTACCATATAGCCGCTTCTGTTAGTTGGGTACCTAGACTAACTTCTTTGGACTTATGAACAAATTGGACTTACAAACTTGCTCTCAGGAACGGAACTCATTCATGTGTAGAGGACTTAGTTGTTTCTGCTGAGTAGAAATTCCTCCAATATTTTTTCCCCATGATCTGAGCTCTCAAATCACAATATGATGGAGAATCTGTAGTAATTGCTAGGAATGTTTCAAAATTCTCAAATATATATTAATTAATGTGTAGGTTAATAAATATAATTTAAATATATGTGTATATATATATGTAATATTAAACTTTTTGGAGATTAGAGGAAATAGCACATGAAAACATAATTTAAAAGGATGCTATAATTCCAGAGTTATTAACAAATTAGTTCACATCCTAAAATTTTAATCAAGAAATAGAAGAAATCAATTTTAAGACAAAGTTTATTTAATTTAGTAGTCAATTTACTTTTTCAACAAATATTGACTGGCTATTGTCATGATCGGAAACTCTGTTAGGACACAAGAGTGTAAAATCATAATCCTTCCCTTAAAGAATTTAAAGTCTATTCCAATAAAATTTTTTTAAAAAGAAAAAGAATTTAAAGTCTAGTAGGAGAGAGATCGAAAAAAACAAGCAATTAAAACACCATTTTAAAAAACACAGTAAGTGTTGTAAGAATAATGGATACAGGAAAATACTTCACCCTTACAGAGAGGATGCTGCACACATGCCCAAGATTGGAAAAAATTAAGAAAGATTTTCTAGAAAAAGTGCTAATTAAGTTAAACATTAAAGGATAAACAGATGTTGGCATATTGAAATATCATTTCAGACACAGCGGATGGGGCAATACAAAAGCATTATAGCCTGTGAAAGCAGAGGAGATTCAACTTTTTATAAGTAGTACTTTGTGTTTGGGATGGCAATACATGAATGGGAATAAGAGATAAGACTTTAAGATGTAGATGCACTAAATCATCAAGTGCCCTGTTACACTAAGGATTCTTATATTTTATCCTGAGGCTACATGGATTTTAATCACTAGAACAGGACTTATTAGACCAAGAGAACTAATTTAAGGCAGAAAGAAAGTAAAAATGCAGGTGGTAGGAAAATCAAGTACCAGTAGATTCAGGTAATACCTTCAAGAAATTAAGGCCTCAATTAAATCCTGTCAGTATGTGCAGAGAGAAGAAATTAGATTTGAGAGCTATTTAGATGATAAACATAATGGGACATGGTAACAAATTTGATATTGGGATGAAGGTGAGAGAAGAATCGTGTCTCATTTTTAGTTAGAGTGATGGAAAGCTGGCGGTTATATTCATGGAGATCAGTAATTCAGGTAAAGAAGCAGGTATTGAGGTGAATGATGATGCAGTTAGTCATGTTAAGTTTAAGATAGATGCCTTAAGAAAATCCAAGAATGATATCTTGTAGACAGATGAACATGTAGGTCTGGATTGGGAAAATGAGCTCTAGGTTGGAAACTATATTAGTCTACTTGGGCTGCCATATCAGAGTACCACAGACTGGGTGGCTGAAAGAGTAAAAATTTATTTTTTTCCAATTCTGGAAGCTAGAAGTCCAAGATCAAGGTGCTGAAGGGTTGGTTACTGGTAAGACCTGAAAACAGACTTCCTGTCTTACCGACAACCCACCTTCTCACTGGGTCCTCACATGGCCTTTTTTCTGTGTGCACGCTTACCTGGTGTCTCTTCCTCTTCTTAGGTGAACACTAGTCCTGTTGGATTATGTCCACACCCTTATGACCTCATTTAACCTTAATTACCTCCTTAAAGGCCTATCTCCAAATACAGTCAACGTTGGGAGTTAGGGCTTCAACAGAAGAATTTGGGGAACACAATTCAGTCCATAACAGGAACATAGATCTGGTGATAGGACAATCATTATTATCACTTTAGAAATGGAAAGCCTGAGGTTGGAACTGCTAAGTTACTTGTGCATACAGAGAGCACTGGAGATGGAGTAGGCTTAGTACTCTTTCCACAATCATACGATAGAGTGGATAGGGCGATTATCCCTGCCTGGCAACCTGAGCAACAGCAAAAACAACAATAACAACATCACAGAAATCGACTGAAAATTAACCAGGTAGGTTATAGAGACTTCCTAGAACATCTGTAAGAATGCATTGAATTTCTAAAAGGAGAGGGATTAAATGGTGCTTGATGACTTCAGGAAACACGCTGTTTCATGACAGTGAGCAAGAATGTCCCAGAAATTTTCTGAGGACATCAAACACAGCTCCACATCTTATGGATAGTATCTCAGAGAATCTTTAATATCCTCACAGAATAAACCACACTATCTGTGCCTCTGAAGAATGAAGAGTGAAGCGGCCGCCCCAGCTGTGATTTGAAATTGAGGTTCTGATGCGACCGGGTTCTGGGGAAGCTAGGTATTTCAAAGCCAGCTTTGCCTTAGCCCTGTAAACCTGCCCCTTCAGCTGTGTTCAAACACATGACTTGTTCACTGCACAGTGTAATGATTATCCAACTTTCATCAGAAGGCTGTGCAAGAACAAAAGGCCGAGGGGTAAAGAGGATTTTTATTATTAGGTTGCTGTTCTTATGAGACATTCATATAGCAAAGGAATTGCTTTGCCATTAAAAGAAATTTTGTTAAGGAAACTTTATGAAAAAGGTGCTTACACTGCCTTTAAAGTAACTATATATGTATTCAGAAAAATTATATATAAAAAAAAAAAGGCTGAGTTTAGGAACTCAGTTCAGAACCAGATTTTCAAATGTAAGTAAGGGAAAATGTAGATATCTATTGGACTAGTTTAAAATTACACAAACATTAATTAGATGTCAAGCAGAATTTATTTTATTTTGGCACACATGCTGTTGTTAATGACTCCGCATTTCTCTCCTGCCACAACTTGGAATTATTTGGAACCACAGGCCCAGTTAAGGTGGGTAGCTCAAGGCACATCTGTTGTGTGTGCACAGCTCATCAGGAGTTTTAGGTTCCCAAGTGCAATCTGGGTGTTACTTTCAATTCAGCATCTTCTCCCTCCACTCTCCTAGCCCCACTCAGCACCACCACTTGTATAAATAAACCACAAAAGTCCAGATCCTTTGAAGTTGTGGAGTTGGTCTCACTTTTTAAAGTGAGGAAGGACAGAGCAGAGGTGAGTGTGTTACTTGCATTATCAAAGTAGATCCACATATTCTATTCTTTTTACAGGTGAGGTAGGGGAGAGAGAAGTGTTCCTGCTTACAAGTATTTTACACAAAAATATATTTAGGTTAATAAGCTCTTCTTTAAAAGTTCAAAAAAATGTTAAAAGCAGAAAGGAAAACATTATTAGCATTTGTTGGTGGTTTTGGCAGGGAATTTGTAGGTAGCAGGACAAAATTGAGGAACTTTGGAAAGAAAGAAGTCAGGAGAGCATGAGATTTCTAAGGGTTGGGAAACAGGAAGTAAGAGAAAGATATTAAAGAGAAACATAATAAGAAAGTAGCAAAAAGAGAATTCCTAGATTGTGTATTAGTCTCGGGCTAAATCATCAGCTGGTATCTATGTTAGGATATCAGGAGGTGGTGCAGCATTATGGTGAACAGCAAGGGCTTTGGAGGCTGATAAACTTGCATTTGAATCCCTGGTCCACAGATTGGGTGACTTTGGGCAAGTTATTTGGCCTCTATAAACCATAATATCCTCGTCTGTAAAATGGAAGGAATCACGTTGCCTGGAGCGGACGTGAGGATTACCTAACACAGCTACATAAAATGCTTGGAAAATGCCTGGCATAGATGCTGGATAAGTTCATTAAGTATTACAGTCATGGAGCCCTAGAGCTGGAAGGTATCTTACCGAACGTCACAAACTCCAACATTTTACAGAGTAGGAAAGTGAAGAGCTAAAGGGTTAAGTTTCCTGCCAGAGGTGATGCAAGTGGAAAATCATCTTCCAAGTTATGTTTTACTGGTTTTTAGGACACTGTGTTAATCAGCTCAGGCTGCAATAAAAAATAACATAGACTGTGTGCCTTAAACAACAGGAATTTATTTCGCACAGTTCTGGAGGCTGGGAAGTCTGATTGAGGTGCTGGCCAATTTCAATTCCCTGTGAGGGCCCTCTTCCTGGCTCAGGGATGGACGCTGGACACCTTCTCAGTGTCCTCACCTGGCAGAGCTCCAGTCTCTTCTTCTTATAAGGGCAATAATCTAATTATAGGACCCCACTGTCATGGCCTTATCTAAACTTAATCACCTCCCAAAGTTTCCAACTCCAATATCATCACATTGGGAATTAGAGCTTCAACATACAAATTTTGGGGGGGACACAAACATTTGGTCCATAACAGACACAAAATATGATGCTGTGGAAAGTGCCTGGAGCAATGGTTAAGAACTGAGGGTTCTAGTCCTAAGGACCTTAGGCAGGTCTCTTAATCTTTCAGTTTCCTCACCTAATAAATGTGACAGGTGGGAGGGATTATCTCAAAATGGGGTTCAGCTCTATGCTAATGTAATGTTATTCTCTGAAAATATGAGTGTAATTTACAGTGAGAGACGTGTTTGACTGGAGTAAGAAAAACAAGGACTAATTGGGATCCCAGGACACAACAGGAGAGAGCAGAGCTAGGTGGAGCTTTTGGCAAAGGAAGAGTGGCAGGATTGGAGGGATTCTTGGGGATCAGGGAGGGGATAAAACCAGAATGAGAAAAAAGGGAAAGGCATTACAGGAGGGTCTCATAGAAAGCGATCTCTTCTAAAGTGTGCCCAGGGCCAAAATTCCACCTGTTTTGTTTTGTTTTGTTTTAGGGCTAGTAAGCAGGTAAGGAGTATAACAGTGGGGGCTGAGAGAGGTCACTGATAGCCATTCACAGCTTGGTGCTAAGCTAAGGAAAATGATTTGAATAAAATAACTTACCCTAAGCAGAAGTGTGTGTTGGAATGAGAGGAGGAGGAGAGTTTCTGCTCTCTGATTTCACATCATTCAGTATATTAAACATGTGAACATTTGAGTACATATGAGTGGATTGGAAAGAGTTTTATTTATTTACCTGTATCTCCCAAATTGACTATATCCCTCAGCAAGATGAGTGGGAACAGGCTCTGATTCCTAATTAGAGATTTAAGAATCTTATTCAGGGAAACTTACCTGCTCAGCATAGTTTTGTTTTGTTTTTTTTTTTCCTTCATAGCTTCCAGATGATCCTAAGAGAGCAACATTGCAGTGTAACAGTCATCCTGATTACAAGTGTGTACGCAAACTGGGTACCATCTATGGCTAGTTTTCATTCAGAAAAATGCCATTTAAGCTTATAATTAACTATGCAACTGGTCATAACTGTTAAAGATTTTGATATGATGATAAAGTATAAATTATAATAGTAAATATATACCTATATATCCACATATATTCAGTGTTAATAACCTATTTCTTGACGAAACAACCTTGATTTCTTGAACACAGTTCTGTGCTTAACAATGATCATCCATAAATGAAGCCAGAATCGGCAATGCTCTATAAGAGCAGTGAGTGGCTGCACGGGGATGAAGAAAGGCAAAAAGACAAATCTCAGCCAACTCTCTGAAGATTTGGGGGGCAAGATTCCCCAGTGTTTATTCTGCATGTTGAAACTTTTTCTCTCATGCAGTGCAGTGCATTTTCCGAAGCTATATTTCTTCCTGCACTGACTTGTAGATATTTAATGGTCTCACCTAGTTTTCTTTAAACTGGCTGAGCTTGGTATTGGTAGGTCTCCAATAAAAGTTTTTATTATTTTAAAATTACTACTTTTGCCCTTTTACATTCTCTAATTAAAACCAGGGTAGGGCTTCCCTGGTGGCGCAGTGGTTAAGAGTCCGCCTGCCGATGCAGGGGACACGGGTTCGTGCCCTGGTCCGGGAAGATCCCACATGCTGCGGAGCAGCTGGGCCCATGAGCCATGGCCGCTGAGCCTGTGCGTCCGGAGCCTGTGCTCCGCAATGGGAGAGGCCACAACAGTGAGAGGCCCGCGTACCGCAAAAAAAAAAAAAAAAAAAAAAAAAAAAAGGGTAGATTCCATAGTTTCCTGGTCACTTTTAGATAAACTCTTCACCACTTTTGTCCATTTTAAAACTCTATTTTCTTCTCCAGTTTGACACATACCTCCTCCCCATTCTCCAGCACCAGCCAAGCTTTAGCTTGGGGGACTTGTGGTGGGGAAAATATTGTCTGCTGTTTCATTCCTCTTCTCTCTCTGTCTTTTAGTTCTAGCTTTTCTTGACTTTGGAGTGGGAAAAAAAGAGAAAGAGGAAAGGGACCCTCCCACTTGTTGAGTCAAGCAAGTACAGTCCCCTGTCTGTGGTCTCTGACTTTACATCAAGGCCCGCTCTGTGTTCACTGTCAAAGCTGGCTACTCATCTGAGTGCGTACCTTGGGTAGCCTTGCAGGACTTCCCACCAGGAGATCTGCCTTTGGCTCAACCTCTTCCTGCACAGGAGTGGATCACATTTAATTACTTCCATGTGTTTATTTGAACCTTGAGAAATTCACACATCCTTGCTTGGCCAGTTAGGGTGCAAAAATGGAGGCTGCTCCTTTGCTATCCTGTCTTTCAGCAAACCCTCTTTCAGAGCAGAAATCTAACCTGGGAATGAGGCAGTAGTCTCCCATTCTCGCACACATCTGAATCAGTGCATTTCTTTGAGCTTCCCTCCTCACTGGACTTTGCAAGGATGAGTGGGGATAGCAGATCCACTCTATCCCTCACTAAGCTGATGACTCATGACTCTCAAACAGCCCTTTCCTTCACCCCCACTTGCAAATATATACTAAGGTCCAGGAGGGGAGATAACACTTGGTGTATCATAGCCATTTTGGCCTTCTCCCAATAAACCTCGAAGAGTTCTGTGACTTCCAGTTGTTTCTTTGGCTATTCTTAAAACATAGCATACCTGTTGTCTCTTTTCTTTAATCTTGGGTCTTGGTCGCCAACTCCAGGGCAATAAAGGGAGTTCCATTAAGCATGCTGGTATAGATAGATGCTTCCTCGTCCAAAACCATTGATCCCCTCCCTATTTAGCCATCTTAGTCTTCCAGCTGTTACCACTAGAGCAGAGCTCAGTTTCCCAAACTGCCAGGTGTACTGCCTCCCTCACTGCCCTCAGCCATCGGACCCTTTGTCTGGTAATGTGTTAGATTTGTCTAGTCCTGTGTTATGTAAGTCTTTAAAAAAAGACTTGCCATTGCCCTATTGCACTCATTAGTGCATTTTTACTCAGAGAGAATTTCCTATTAGATACTCAAACAATGGTTGGACAGACAGCAGATGGTACATAAGCCTATTCACACTTTTAAATGAGTCAAAGAGTATGTTAGTGTAATAAAATAACAATAAAATTTTAGCAGTATAACATAATATACATGTCCAAATGAACCAGGTCAAATTGTTTTTGAAATACACTTTGGGGCTTTTTAGGATCCATAGAAGAAAGCCATTTTTATTACTTTTATAGTTTTTTTATCTAAAATGTTATACTCAAATTGATCACCCATCTAATTCACCAGACTTGTCTCCAGATGACTTTTGTTTATTTTCAGTAATTAGGTTTGTCCCAAAGTATCCTCAGGGTTAACACTGGGGAGGTTTAAAAAATATGCTTCATATTCTAAAGGCAATACAAACAAACAAATGAAAACAAAAACAAAGAAAAGGGAAAAAGAAATAATATGAAACTTGGCATATTCATTAATTTTTACCATAGCAACAAATAGCCCCAAAGTTTCAGTGGCTTACAGCAAAAAAGACTTATTTTCACGTATGCAGCATGCAGGCTGCAGACTTGCTGTACTTCCACTTGGCTGCACTGGACTCCTCACAGCAATGCTCAGCTCTACTCTCTCATTCCAGCACTGAAGGAACATCCCCCAGCAGGGACACGCTGTTCTCGTGACAGATAGCAGAAGTACAGGAGAGCAGACCAATCCATGAGAGCACATTTAAAGCATCCCCATGGACTTGGGCATACATTTTATCCAGTCACATCCTGTTGGCTAAAGTGAGTCACATGGCCAATCCAGACAAGGAGTGGAGAAGTAGATGCTGCCTCTGGGGAGGCACTGGAAGTCACAGAGCAAACAGTGTGGTTGTATAAGCTTCAGGGAAGAAAACATGGAGTTGGGAAAAATAAATCTACCACATAATGTGAACACAATGGAAAAATCATAAGTATGAACTGTAACATTCTGAACGACTGTTTTTGAGGTGGTAATAAATATTAGATATATAAATTGAAATATGGGGTTAAAATTAAGTCAGTTACATACCTTAAGAGCCCGTCTCATATATTTAAGTGTTCTAAAAATGTATAAAATCTCTAGAGTATGGATTTCATTATTTTCTGAATTTATTCCCTTTTAATAGTTTTATATTCAAGTTGTTTCAAAGTGGCTTATTGACAAACATGTTGCAAAATAACTATTGATTGGAAATCACATTTCTGTGGACTTGGACCATGTAATGCTCCTTATATACAAAATTCAAAAGAAGTTCGGTGCTATATTTCTGAAAGAGCAAATCAGTATTCTAAAAATGAGCTAGTCATAGGAAACAGTTATCTTTGCAAGACGATAAAATGTATGAAGTTCCTCAGTTTAGGGAAATATTAAGTAAATCTCTCAACCAATGAGAAGTAAAATAAAGTTGTAAAGGCTAAAGAGATATATGCTTTTCACTTCTTAACACACTATTGAAACCTTAAAATTAAAAATTCCATATCAAATATTGGATTTCAGCCTTTATATGTCCCAGGGTTATAAATACACTTGAAGAAGTCACATTTTAAAATCCACCTGTGCTCACTAAGACCTGGTCTACTGAGTCACACATCTTACTCCCCATAAAGTAGCCACCAATAGAGGAAATGGAAAGGGGAGGTCCTGGAGTGACCTGAAATCATTCATCTTCATGTGTAGCTCAGTTTTCTTCTGGATGTTGTTTCCCCTCTTCACTCACAAGAAATACACAAGTGGGTAAAAAATTTAAGGCAAGCCCTAATTTGTGGGATATTGTGCTGTTGAGAACTAAAGTTAAGACCTACACTGAAGGGAGTCATGAGGCAAGGAGGGTTGGGTTGGCATGATTAGTCTGTTCTGTCCTGCTGGTAGACTGATGAAATGAGACCTATCTGTACTTTGCCTGGGCTTCCAGCAAGTCACTCATCATGGAATCAGAAGCACTTTGTGCATGAAGAAATGGAGAAAAGCTCTTATTTCCAAGGAAAATCTCCATTTCATGCTAGCTGGGGTTTGTGTATCTATGTCCACCACTAGCTCCTTAATTTAGGCAAATGCCTTTATGATATCCTATAACAAATATGCTCAGTCACCTGGGTTATGTTTGCTTCTCTTCTTGCTTTTTGCCTCTCATACTCAACACTACCCAAACCTTTAATCAGCTAGATTTTATGCATTTATTCTCATTTTAATGTTGTCATTACTTACAGTCCATAAGACACCTATACAAAATAATATCAAGTTGAGCCATTCCTGGATCTCGCATACACTAGGATAAACAGGTCTCTGACATTTTGAGATTTACCTCAGTTTGTACGTGGTCACATCGTCTGCATCTTAAAAGCCCAATCTTTCATCACCAAGTCTTACTTCATATTTCTCAGTCCCTTGACCTGAACTTAAATAAAAGATTTTTTTTTTGAATTTGGCATAAGCAATTCTGTGTCTCCCAGTGACAGTGCCTTATGAAAAGGGTTTCTTTAATGCTTAAGGGAAAGTGGCTAGCTGTTTTCCACAGTCTTAACAAACAGAGGCAATGGGTAAAAACTACTACATGAGGGTTTTAACCACTTCCTGATGGTGAAGGTCATTGACGTAGAATTGGCTAACTCTCCACCCAAAACTGCATAGTCCAACTTTCTCTGAATTGATTAAAATTAAAGGACATGTTAATTTCGCTCATCAGTTAAAGTGACTGTGTCTAAAGACACAGGAATAGACTGACCTCTCATGGTCATCTATAACACAGTATGATTTCAGTTCTGCAATTTGTAAAAAACTTTAAAGTTGGATAAAAAGCCATAGAGCTTGAACCAAATCTCACCAGGAGAGCATGTCATCATGGCAGGAATGAGAGTTTGCATGAGGTATGTTCTATAAGGAAAATAATCACAATGGAATACACTGAGTTTTCTTCACTTTTAAATTTTTTAAAACACAGTCACATATTCTCTCTGCAAATCTCCCCTGCTCTGTTTTATTTGGAGCAAGGAATCAAACTGATTTTTTTCCCTCGAATCAGCTGCTCATGAGAGAAGCAAATACATTTCTCATAGAATAAGAATTGAGTATTAGGAATACTAATTATATAATTTTGACAATTCCTATGACTCCCCACCCCTAAAATATATTTTTTCTTTAAGAATTTTAGTAAAAAGTTGACTTTGTGCAGAATAAACTTTCCTTTTATCATGTGTATAGCAGTCAGGTGGTTATAGAGTTATATTTATGTACCAGAACAGGTTTTAAATATCTTTAAAAACAAGTAACTCAATATTCAAAGTGTATGAAAATGCTGGCAAGCATTGTTACGGGATATAGAAATACTCTACCCATCAATTCCCTACCTCCACTGAAAACCAAGTAGACTGTACAATGGTATATTACCAAAGTCCTCAAAACACTGTGAAAATCTCTGAGGTATAATTCTGTATAAAATACCTTGAAGTTTCAGATGTGGATGCTTTCTTTGGGGCTTTCCAATTCATAATCACATAACACTCGTTTTCTTAGAGCCTCCGAATAATGGTGTGATACATTTATTTCATCTGACATTTCAAAAATCTCACCATAGAGGTGGGTTTGAAAACTTTTCATTGTCAACTACTCTTCTTACATTGAAGGTATAATTATAGATGGATTATATTTTCCATCAATACATCTTTAGACCCTTGAGGTTTTTTTGTTTTTTAGTGCTTTCCAGCATTATTTCCAGCATTATTATATTTCCTTTGGTAAAGTAAAAGAGGTGCTAGGAGATAAGTTGGCTTTGTAACAATGACAAGGGAACAAGCCCTTACCTTAAAAAAAAAAGCCAGGTTCATTCAATTATTTTTTTTTTCAAAGAAGATGTTGGGTGTAGGAGTTTATTAATTTATTTATTATTTATTTTTGCTGTGTTGGGTCTTCGTTTCTGTGCTAGGGCTTTCTCTAGTTGTGGCAAGCGGGAGCCACTTTTCATCGTGTTGTGCGGGCCTCTCACTATCGCGGCCTCTCTTGATGCGGAGCACAGGCTCCAGACGCGCAGGCTCAGTAGTTGTGGCTCACGGGCCTAGTTGCTCCACGGCATGTGGGATCCTCCCAGACCAGGGCTTGAGCCCGTGTCCCCTGCATTACCAGGCAGATTCTCAACCACTGCGCCACCAGGGAAGCCCTCATTCAATTAATTTTTTAACTCAGATGTGTAGGAACAGAGAACATAGAACAAATGAAAATAGTGTGTTTCTTAGAGTCTCTGTAGCACAATATATATTGGGCAGAGATGCAAAATTAGGAATGCAGAATGAAACTCATCTATATATATTTTGGCTGCTAGGCATTTAATCCTTTTTTTTTCAGTATTTCATTCTCACAATAACTTTCTTCTAGTCCTTTGAATGATAATTATTTTTCAGAAGAGAAGAAGATTAGAGACAGGTTAAGAATTAAAGAATCAATCAAAGAGAGGTTAACATTCAAGGGAATCAGTCTTTTATTTCAGTGTTTTAGGGCATAATAAAAAATAAAGTTTAAGCATGTTGGAATTAATTTTAAGGCAATAGAAATTGTCACATGGCAGAAAGCGTAATCAAATAATTGTCACTGCTCCATTATCTAGCGAAGTATCCTTCCCTTTTTTTTGTTCTATGCCTCCCGTGTTCGTGATACAAGCAGACTGCCAGACAGTGACAGAAGTTGGCTTGGGGAGGCTGCAGGATACAGATAAACTGATGTTTTTTACTACTAGTACATACTTTGTGCTAAGCCCTTTCAAATTAGAATAGCATTAGCTTATTCTATATTCCATACAGCTCTATGGAGTCAGAGTTATTTCTTTATTTTAACCTCAGCCCAGTTAAGTAACTGGCCTAACTTACCTGTAAGTTGTAGGGCTGAGATTTGAATCCAGAAATGCCTGAAAACAAAAACCATGCTCTTGCCCTTACAATATCTTCCTCCAGGTAATCAAAGGGAGGTGTTGGAAGAAAGAGCAATACTTACATATGTGACAGTGTGGAGACATTATTTTTTGAAGAAAAGCAGAAAAATGTGGGGTTGATGGTTGAGTTGCCATATAGTGTAGTGACTAATAAATACCATTTCTAAAATGCTTTGTCTGTATTTTAATAAGAAGTCAAATATATGCTCTTAAGATAAGTATTTGCTATAGAATTTAAGAAGCCTGAAAGAGGAAAAAGTGCACTGTGAACTGAAATGAGAAAAGGAAGGTCTCTTATTGATTCTTCACTCTTGGAATCTCATTAACTATCAGGTGAAACGATGACTGCCAACAAATAAACAACATTTTCCCCAGCCTGGCCTGTTAAACTGCCCAAAGCCACCACATACAGATTAGTCTGAAACACACTTATTGTTCCTGCCAGAGGTGTTTTAAAAATCAGCTTTAGATACAAGAGTTTGTTTTCTCTCTTTCCTTCAGGCTGCTAAAGGATGCACAGAATGAAGCTTATTTTAAAAGCTGGTATCAGAAGCTATTGGCTGCTCTCCAATTCTGTGCAGGAAAAGCCTTGAGTGATGAGTTTTCCAAGGAAAAGAAACTCATCAAAATTCTGGGAGACATTGGTGAAAAAGTCAAATCAGCCAGTGACCCTCAAAGACAGGTTTGTTGTGAAATCAATCTTCATGTAATAAAGTTTTGTTTTATTTCTTAAACCTGGTTCAATTAACTTTGAATTTCATAACACAGAAGGTAAATTCCTTGACTACACTTTGTCATAAGACACTTAAATCAATTCTTTTGATCAAGTTTTTTTTCAATTTACTATCCTAATGTTAATGATAATATCTATCACCAGGACATGACTTTTTGATCTAAATAGCCATGTAGCATAGACAGTACCTGACAAGAGACCAATTTAAAGGCAATTTGATTAAAATGACCGGATGAAGTAATTTGCTCAGAAAGGCAGCACAATTCAGACTCATGGAGGAAGTACACAAGGGAACTTTTCAGAGCACCCTTGTCCAAGGTACAAAATCTAGGTCTAGATTTTTCTCACACTGCACTGATCAAAGTCACATTTTTAAAGACTTGTTTTTTCCACAACAAATTAAGTGAATTAAATGAAAGAAATCAATAGTGGTGTGCATAGTATTGAATAATACTTTTATTCTAACATCCATGGACGATAGTCAAAATATTGTGCCTCTTTCATCACTGATTATAATAATGGATCTGGCTGTTCTTTTTCTTGCTCTAATGGAAGAACACTTGCTCTTTTTAATTAACTGCATTACTAGTTCCCTTCACTGATATAGATCATTAAGTAGGTTCTCTTAAGTTCAACATTCTAGATGCAGGGAGATAGTGGACATCCATTCACTGTATTAAGAATTTCATTCAATAACAAGTACTTACTACAGACTAGGGGTTAAGGATAGAAAGATGCCTAAAACATGAATCTCGTCCTCAAGGGAGCTCATGGTTTCTCTCCACCCGCTGTTTAAAATCAACAAGACTTTTCAACAAAATGATATGAAAATAGGGAAAGGATCCCAGAATTTTTTCCTAGCACAAGATTTTTCTTGCTGGAAGTCACTTCATTTGGTAGTAATGCCAGAAGCTATGCTACTTCACCTACCTAGGAGAAATTGGAAAATAAAAAGCATAAGCAGGGACTTTATTTTTAAATGGGAGACATATAAACTCTGTATGCACAGAAGAGCCTTAAGGCTAGCATCATTATAGGCAATGCAAAAAAAAAAAAAAAAAGTTCTCTGACTTCTCCATATTACTGCAAAATCATTAATTATTTTCTAATGGTAGACAAAAAGTTGAAAGCAAGTAAAATAAATTTGGCTTAAAATTTACAAAATTTGTGTATAAGTTTGGTCTTTATTTCTTATGTTTCAAAATCTCTCATGTATTTAAGATGCATGCTACAGTTAATACAGTGCCTTTTTGACTATTTACATCATGTTCCAGTGATATTGACACGATTCTCTCAGATAAATGCATTTCTCTCACCTTGACTGGCTGTTCTTGTGATAACACCTCTTCACGTGAAAATAGAAAGAGAAAAAGAAAGAGGTGGGAGAAGCATTTATAATTTCTCACAAGTTACTGTAAGCTTTTTTTCTTTTCTTTTTTTTTTTTTTAAGCCCAGTTAGACCTAACTATATGAAGTGAAGAGATTTTAGTTAAAGAGAGCAGAGGTTCCCCTCCATGGTGCTCTTCAGGCAAATCGAGGCGTAGAAAAGACAAAAGAGGAAGACAAAAAGAATGCCATTGTGGAGCTTGGCCTCATTTCTCCACCTTGTTTTGCTGGATTCTGGGAGCAGTAGATTCTATTATTTGGCAGTGAACCCAGAGTAAGAGCTAAGAAACTCTTGAGAGTTAGTTAAACACTATTAATCTGATATCCTCATTTTTAGAATTAGGCTTAAACAGTTTTCAAAGTAGGCTAAAAGGAGATTTTTTTAAATTTTTTGAATTATTATTATTTCTGAATTATTGTTTTTCTCCTTTTTTGTGTCAGGGGATACACAATCCTAAAGGTGTCATTTGTGGTCTCAGACCTTCCACATGTACAGAGGACTATGGAAGGGAGTGAGTCAAGTATCAGAAATACACTTATTGGCATTTAGTAAACTATTTGTTCATATATATTACTGCTTCTGACATTTATCAATGGTCTATAATTATCTTTTTTGTCATTATTTTGTCTCCTACTCTATGTAAATTTTTTTCTAAAAAATATTATACTATTAAGTGTAAACCTTGAGAGTTACAAACTAAGATTTCAGGGAATTATGATAAATGGATCATGTTAATAGTTACTTAAAGCAGGGGTTGCAAGTTGGTGGGTTACAGGTCAAGTCCAACCCATCGTGTTTCGTTTGAACAGAACAGTGCTTTGTTTTGGTTTTGTTTTTAATTGAATTTAAAGTTCTTCAGAAAGGACACGCAACCTTTACTTCCCCATTTTCCCCAGTACTCCCTATTGTCTTTAGCCTGCTGCCTCCTCATATGTGGCTACATCACCCACCTGACCCCAAAGCACCCAAGTGTGCAACCCCTGAATTAAGGAGTTTAATCAACAAAAGAAAATTATAACTTGAAGGAAAAGTCCAGTTCTTTTCAGTTTTGAAGATGCTTCTTCTAATGATTTTTCACAGGAGGTACTGAAGAAAGAACTTGGCAGACTAGAAGAATTCTTTCAGTATACAAATACCTGTCACCTTCCTCTGAACCCTGCCCTATGCATAAAGGGAATTGATGGAGATGTAAGTCAACATATTCAGTAGATAAGTTGAGTATTTTTGTTTTGTATTGTTTAGTTCATTGGATGTTTTTGAAATGGCAAAAACAATTTATAAATTGTTACTGCAATTATTTAAGAAAAAAGTAATTGAGTCCCATCCAAACTGTGTGTGCTCTATTTGATGCACTGTGACCAGTTGGTATCACATTAACCTCATCAGATATTTCATTGGTTTAGAAACACACTAACCACAGTTCAGTGGGAAAAAATGAAGACACTTCTCACTGAATTGATTTCTTGACTTATTCAAAATGGTTGATTTGGCGACCCCATGCAGACTGGTTTAATTTCATGCTTATTTAGATTATATGCATGCCCATGCCTAGGACACTAGTTTATCATTAGCTATAACATCTCAGTTTTGATTCAATTTAAAATTCATTGATGCTTATGAGTCACTGTGCCATATGATATGTTTGTGATTTTACTCATGCCTGGAAAACCCTTCCTGGCTTTGTTGTACTCACAAACTCCTTCTCTTCCTAAGTCTCTATCAGCCACCCTTCTCTGACATAGAATCATTCTTTCTCCATGAGCTTTATTATATTCCTTCTCAAAAATCCAAGAGTAGAAGACTCTAATAAAGAGGATTGATAAGTGAGATTTAAAAATGAAGAGGTTAAACTCTCATGCATGCACAATAAGTGTTACTTCACTAAAGTCGGAATACAGTCAAGAAAAACAAATTTAATAATTAGGAGAAAAATCAGACCATTAGTATGAATAGAAAAAGTTTTACTAGAAGCTTAATACTGTCACCTTTACAATTTTGCTGCTGCAAGGACACCCTACAAATTTTCCAAATATGCTGCATAGACGTATTTTGAATAATAACAAAATAAGGCATCAATTTTATAAACTGAGATATGTCTATCTGGGCTAAAATCCAAATCATCACTGATTTAAAAAAATTGTGTGACCTTTTAATCATTAGCCGTATGCACTGATTGATGCTAAAGATACACGGAAACATTTCAAAAACACAGAGCATCTTAATGTAGAAAGAACAATATATCAATAGTTCATTGAGTCCAGATGTTATTTTTTATTTCTGCTTTCTTGGTTTGTCATTGTTGTTTAAGGAATAGAAAGATTGTTTTCAATTAAAATTACATATGCGTTGTGGCTTGTGCAGGCCTTGGTGATGTGGGGCACCAGCTCTAGTGGATCGTTGCTGTGAGTGTCCAGGTGAGCAGGCCATGCCAGCGGCATCACCAGTTCAGGAGTCATCACCCATAGTGCTGTGGCTGGGACCACACTCCTTCCCTACAGCAACCTGCAGCCATCGGCATTTTCCCTGAGGCTGGGAAGCGCCCTAAGTAGAGCCACCTCTTTGTCCCACCTGCTCTGGTCAGCTGTGCCTGTGCGTACAGCAGTGAACAGGGCGGATGTGGAGGGTGACGCTCTCACCTGCAGAACATGTTAGTCTGTCCTCCAGTCCTGCTGAACAACGAGGAGGTCTGAAGGGACGTGCATCACATAGGAAGGTGCAGTAAATGCAGCAGAGTTCTAGTCAGAGCCCACATCTGGTTGCCCATCAGAGGATCCATACTGGGAGTGTCATGAGTGTAGTAAGACCTTCAGACAAACCTCTCAGCCAGTGGTTCATCTGAGAACCCACTGAGGGTACAAACCCTATGAATGTGAGAGTGTGGGAAGACTTGTCATCACTCCTCCCATCTCAATAAATACCAGAGACTCCATCACTGGGAGAAACCTCATCAAGGTGACGAATGTGTTAAAGCCTTCACTCCACGTTCCCTGCTCATTGCTCATCAAGTAGCCTGTACTGAGGAGGGGACTTCTGAGTGTAATGAGTGTGAGGCCTTCATGCAGTGTAGAACCATTTTCCAGTGTCAGACACTTCACACAAGTGAGAAACGTCATGTTCAAGCGAGTGTGGGAATGCTTTCTGTTCCATTAGAGACCTTGCTGACCATCAGAGAGTTCACACTGGGGAGAAGCCTTACAGCGGTAAGGAATGTAGTAAGGCCTTCAGTCAGAGTATATGTCTTATTTGACACTGGATCCTCCATGCCAGGGAACAAGCACATACATGTCGGCAGTGTAGAAAAGCCTTCAGTCAGACCTCTCAACTAGTTGACTATGAGCAAACTCATACCAGAGAAAAGCCTTTTGAATGCAGCATGGCAAACGTTCAGTATAGTAAATGTCTTATTTTATATCACAGACTTCACACAAACAAAAGCCCTCTAAATGTGGAAAAGATGCAGTCAAAACCCATACCTCATTACATACCAGAGAATTCACACTGGTTAGAAGTCCTATGAATGTAGTAGTCAGTATGGGAAGGTCTTTGTTTATAGCACCAATCTTACAGTACATCAGAGAGCCCATCAGGGGAGAAACCTGATAAATGCAGTGATTTTGGGAAAGTCATTACCAAGCTTATCGTGCATCAGAGTTCACTCTGGAGAGAAGTCCCGTGAATGTAGTGAGTGTAGGAAAGCCCGCATGTATAGTCAGCATTCTATTTTAATCACCGTCAGTACACTACACTAGGGAGAAGTACTCAGGCCTGGCTCAATCCATTCTTTTTTTTTTTTTTTTTTTTTTTTTTTTGCGGTATGCGGGCCTCTCACTGTTGTGGCCTCTCCCGTTGCGGAGCACAGGCTCCGGATGCGCAGGCCCAGCGGCCATGGCTCACGGGCCCAGCCGCTCCGCGGCATATGGGATCCTCCCAGACCGGGGCACGAACCCGTATCCCCTGCATCGGCAGGCGGACTCTCAACCACTGCGCCACCAGGGAGGCCCTCAATCCATTCTTTAAAGCATGGGTCTCCAAGACAGAGAGCAAAGGTCTTAGGTTTGGTTAAACTTTCTTTATAAGAAGAATTCTCACCCCTGTCTCTCCTTGGAACCACTAATCACAATGGACCATTTCCTGTTTCACTAAGGGGTAGATCATATGAGAGAGTGGGAATAACTGAATGCAATTCTTCTCCCCTCCTGGGAAAGTAAAGACCAGACATTTCATTTACTAATAGGTTTCTTTTCCTTTTTAAAAACTGTTTTAAGTCTATTTCACTAATTTTCACTTTTCAAGACCAGAGGTTCTATCTTCCTTTCTCCATTCTAGCTTTTCTTATCTTCCTTTCTCTATTCCAGATTTTTTGTCTCACCATTTACATAAAATATCCTCCAAGACTTTGATTCATTCTTTCCTGTCTCTTGGTTATGGCCCTCCCAATCCACTTTTAACTTCTACTCTAATCTAAGGTGTCCTTGTTTACCTTTTTCTACCTAGCAAACCTTTTCTTTTACCTGTTTGCCAATCTATGTCTTTCACAATCTTCAAATTCAGCTCATCTCTGAAAGACTCTCTTCTTCAAATGCTTCTTCATTCAGCTGTGAAATGCATGCGTGTATACATTCATACCAACTTTTGCAGGCTCTATGAGAGGTGGATATGGTGTCTCTTTCTATTAGCATATAGTCAATGCTTTGTGCATACTAGTTGTCAAATGTATAGTATTTTTGCCATGACTCAAAAAATATACTGCATGTGAAAACCAAAATATTAAGCAATGAAAGCAATATAGCTCTGAGTGATATAATTGAGAAGAGGGGCTAAACCTTGCCCTCAGCCTTTCTTAGCCCTTTGTCTCTTCCCTGGACTTGGCATACCTCGAAGAGATCATCACTCTCCCACCCCAGCCCCCAGAATTGAATGAGGAGAATTTGAAAACCACTAAACTAGACTCTGGCCTAATACAGGGTTTCCTAATTCAATACCATGACAGAAGGTCATATGTCCCCTGATTGACTGATTCTTGCAGCGGGAATTCATTACTTAACAAGCAGCCTCATCCTTTTACTATAAAACTCAAATTGATTCAGTAAACAAGGGTTTCTGTTTGCTTAGGGATTAGGTTAGATTTATGTTGATAGATTAAGAAATAGATCCTTTCCTCTCAACTTCTACTGATTTCAGACTTATCAGAAATAATGATATTCAGACTGATCCTTCAAAATATATTGATGTCATATTTTACTAAGTTGATGAATTGAAAGTATCCTTTTCCTTTCTTTAGTATTGATTTAATTCTTGGCTGTCAACATGAACTCTCTAATAACCTAAAGACATACAGCCTTTTAACACTCAAACAGTTGTAAGCACATAAAAGGAAAATAATGGACAGTAGTCGATATCATAAAACTGAAAATAGAAATGTAAAGTAAAATTGAAAGAAACGAGAATAGGAAATATATGTTGTACTGTTACTTGTAAAGATAAGAAAATGTTCATTAGCAAAAAGTGAAAAAGAATGCGTTAATCTTTTTGAAGTACCTGATTAGTGTCAGACACTGTAAAAGGTATTTTATATCCATTAGCTCATATACCTATTACAAAAAAAATGTGTGAGGTAAGAGTTTTATCCCGATTTTACAGTGGGATACAAACATTTAAGTAACTTGTCTTGCAGCTAATAAGTTGCAGAGGTCTTACAGCTGATAAGTTACAGAGTCCAAATTTGAACTCAGGTCTTTGTTAATTCTATATGCATGTTTCCTTAAAGTATGCTGCAGGGCAGAAAGAATGAAAAGGAAATATTTTTTTAAATAGCAATTTCATCTTTTAGGCATTAACTAACTAGCATAAGCATAATACCCACATACTACTTAGTTTATTTAAACTCCCTACACATCATCACTGTTTAGTGAGAAAAAAATGTAGTTGAAGATTTACAACCTGCCGAAAAGCTGGCATTTTTAGTTTACAAATAAAGGCTTTGGTTAGTAGACTAAAGTCTTTTTTTAAAATAAATATGTTTCTTTGTTCCAAAGTGTGAGAATTATTCATATGTGTTACATTTGCTCATATAACAAATTCTGCAAGGGGCCATGATTGCAAGGAAACTGTTCTTTTTGCTTTGTTTTGCTCACCATTTTTCTCTTCTTTTTGTCCCGTAGGCATGTTCATATTTCACATCTAATGCTTTGCCATTGAAGATTACTTTCATTAATGCTAATCCAATGGGCAAAAACATCAGTGTCATTTTTAAGGTACAGTAGCCCTCCTGAAACATCAAATTGATTCCATTGGTAGAACTATTGATTTATTACTCACAAAAAGAAATTATTATAGCCCTTTTCCTCTGGCAGCAGCACAGAAGATTCCAGTTATTTTTGATTCTGCATTTTTACAGAATTATAATACATGTCAAACTATGATTGGCAATAAATCAAACATTACTGGCTCAAAGCCAATGAATCTTCAGTGCAAAACTCCGGGAGGTATGTTTCAATAAATGAAATAATGCAATCACTTTTGAGTAATACAGAAAGCAGAATTGTGGTAAAGTTCCTAAGGGGGAGAGTCTTCCTTTGGTCTAGATACTAAGTGCGAATCAAAATTAGCTGAAACTCAAATGATATGATTTAGCATAAAATTCTTATCTGTAAGCACTTGCTTATTTTAGTAATTTGCGTTGTTGTCTTCTTTTTAAATAAAATATAAATAAGGGCCATATCAGTCTTTGTCATGAATCCCGTGGAACAATAGAGTAAAAGGTTAAGAGTAAAAGTCAAGTAGGAAAAAGGGACAGAAAAAGGAGCTGTAAGTAAAAAGTAAGCATTTGCCAGTCGTTCAATTAAATTTGATAAGTTATTCAGCCAAACCAGACAACAAGGTCGCAGAGTGGAATTTTTTTAGATTCTGACTAGTTTTGAAGATAATGATTAACACAACTATACTTTTGCTGTGATCTATGTAAACCTCAAGCATTAATGTTCCCCCGGCACTGCATTTTTGGTGAAGAAAAAAGAAGAACACAAAATCTCATCTTGGCATAGTTTTCTGCGTATAATTTAGAAAGCATTTCCAAAACCAAGCCTCTTATTAGTTAAAAGCATAGAATTGTCCTTCCCCTTTGGACATATTCCATGTCCTTCACCTATGCTAGAAAAACACCCCTTTATCATTTCTTATTATTACCAAAGGCTGTTCACTCTGAAAACTTCTTAACTGCCTTCATAACAAGAGAAGTCAATGATTCAAAGTCTGATGAATTATATGTGTGCTATTTATACTCCCAGTCAAGAAGCTCTTGGTAGTCTAACTGTATATCTGTGCATAAATTTATGGCACATCAAATAATGTTTCCCTTAGAAAGAGATTTCACTTGGCTGAGTTTGAAATTTGCATAAACATTCATCCAACCTCTCCTCACCAGACTTTGAGGTTAAGACATTGCACATGGATAATAAATTGAAAGATTATTATCAGGGAACAACATTCAAAGCAGCTTCTAATTTAATGGCTAAAGCTTCTGTAATCATTTAAAAGAAAGTTCTCATTTTCTTTGATCTTCTATCAGAAACACAAGGTATTCTTAGTGCTAATAAAACAATTGAAACCACCCTAAGTCAGGCTGGAAAATTATTCAAGGAAGGAAATGACATATACCATATTTGAAAGCTTTTAATGGAATTCAAGGAGAAACCCAGAGTCTATAATTTTGTTTTTAACAGGCTGGCGATGATCTTCGTCAGGATATGCTTGTTCTGCAGATTATTCATGTGATGGACAATATTTGGCTGCAGGAGGGCCTGGATATGCAAATGATCATTTATAGATGTCTATCCACAGGAAAAGGCCAAGGTCGGTATTGATTAGAAAGCTGGTTGACTTACATTATTTATCTCATGCATTCATCAGTAATATGCCCCCAGAGTTGCCACAGCTTTCATTTTAGATTACAAAGATCTAAACCTGGTCATTCTTCTTTTTTTACAAAGAATTATTTTCAAAAACAATAAAGCCAAAATGATTTATGTAAAGCATAATGTCCTTCTAGATATTAATTAGGACTCTTGACAACTCAAATGTTAAATGTAATATCCTTTTGTGTGTCCTTAAGGGTTAGTTACATTAATGATTAACTCATATTTTTTTCTCTTTTTCTAAGCTGATAATAGAAAAGTCTACTCATTCAAAAAATTACAATTGTTACCTATTAACACAAAATTTACAAAGTTGCAAATGCTTAAAGGAGTTCTGAAAATTCTAAATACATTATAAACATGCATTCAGTTTCTAAAAGACTTTTGAGTAAAGTGTAATATCAACAATCAAAGATGACCATTCATGCAAACTTTGAGCATACTTCAGCATTTCTCTTCCTTGATAAAAGCCAAGCGACTAATATGGAAATATAATTACATTTATACACATTTTCAATGAAAATAATGTTGAAGATCCACCCTAATAATTACTCAAACGTCAGAGGTAAAAGTTGTACTTAATTACAATCATGCTAAATTGAAGAAATAATTTCTAGGATATCATATAATTTTTTTTACATGGGGCCATTGCCACTTAGCATTTCATTAAATTAATTAGTATGAATTATAGCAGATGCATCTGCATAAACAAAGGGATAAAAATACCATAGAACTGGAAAGGGGACCTAGATCTATGTTGTCTTTTTTTTTTCTTTTTTAATTCAGACAGAACTCCAGTTTAAACCCATCATCTCAAAAGAGAAACTGTCATTGCCTGGCCCTCCAGTTCCTGAGGTCCCACTGCGAGGCTCAGTACCCCAGCCAACTGTGACTCAAGATTTTGGAAACTAAGCATGGAAGCACCTCCTACTTAGCTTAACTTGCAATTGGATACTTCAGGACTACTGTTACAAGTCATACTGCCCAATTATTTTGATTCTGATAATAGGGCCCTTGTTTCCATGCCAAGTATCCCACTCCCGAACTCCTTCTAAAGTTCTAGTTCCTAAAAGTCTTTTATTACTGCTACTCTGAGATCATTATTCCTTGAGTTTTTCTCTCCCTTTTCTCACATAAATGACCTAATTCTTCCAAATCCTAATATGTTGAAAGGGTAAGAATAAACCTTAGATGAACCAAGCTGAGCTTTTTGGTGTCACATGGATTACTTTTTCTTCAGAAATTGAATACAACACCAACCTCAGTGGAATTCTTCAATTCCATCTACTCATTTCTCTGTTTATAATCATAGGAAGTAATGGAGGCTAAGACTTTTAAAGTTAATAAAATAATCCAGCAGAAATCACTCTAGACTTGTGCAAAGTTACAGATGTCATAAGACAAACAAATTATTCTTTCCCACTATCTACCAATAATCTCTTTGGTTGTAAGGTTGTACTGGAAAGATACTTCTTCAAGAAAAATGGAGATCATTAAAGCAAATGTCTTCTTTTAAGAGATTAGTTTCCATTTTTAATCAGGTTCCAAGGCTTATTGAATATCTCCTGTTCTCAAGAAATGTCACAAAGTAAGATAGGGAATACTAAAATGACCTAAACAGGGCTGCTGCCCTTAAGGAGAGTATACTCCAGGCCACAGGTTTACATGGCTTTATCAACATTATTGTTGGCTATAATTCTCATGACTACTTTGTATATGATGTTGTAGGAATTTTGGGAGAGATTATCAGAGCAGATAAAAATTCTTTCAGATTTATTTCATTGCTCTAAATTTGCTCCAGATTTGATGGACATAAAAATTACTTAGGAGAGTTGGAGCAGCTATATCTAGGACCCAAGCAGGATGCTATATCAGGCTCTTCACTGGGCAGGGGTGGGGAGGGGACGGAGGGTGGGGGACTGAGGCTCAAGTCTCAGTAATTGCAAAAAGCTGCTCTGGAGTTTCTCATGCACACCTTTTTGAGAACCACTGCCTTGTGTGATACCATCTTGAAAAGTTTTGTCCCTAAGAACCTTGTTACTTAAAGTATGACCTGTGGACCAGGAGCATTGACATCACCTGGGAGCTTGTTAGAAACTCAGAATCTCAGACCTTACTCCCACCCTACTAAATCAGAACCTACGTTTTAACAAGATCCCCAAGTAATACATATGGGCATTAAATTTTGAGGAATCTGCATTAGAGAGCTATGGGAATGGAGCCACACATATTACTGTGCACAGAATTATGCTAGAAGTATTTTAAAAGTGTATGATACATACTAGCTTAAAATGTATAAAATGTAATTTATGGTTTTAATTAATGAGCAGAATTTAGCCACCATGATTGTTATAAATTAGGTGCAAAGTTTTCTGGGTAGTCAACAATGAAAGATATAACAAATGGCTTGGGATTTAGCAATGATTAACTCCCTGAAGGCAAATGTGATCTGAGGAGTAACTGACATTGCTACAGCACCCTATCTAAAGGGTGCAGTAATCTAAGTCCTAATTTGGGTCATGGTCAGATGCAAGGTGGCAATGAGGCATGCAGGAATCAGGTAGAAGGTGGTTTTCTGTTACGAAGTGTTAAATGGAGGAACTGGAAAAATGAGGGAAAATTTCAGGATTAGAAAGTGGAATTATATTACTCTTTTTAGAGTAATTATATTACTGTTAAATGCAGTGCTTTACATTTGCTATCTCACTTAATAAGCACAAGAAAACTAGCACAAGAGCAGAATACTGTTGGGGGAGAAGGGAGAAGTGTTATGATATTAAAGATATGCCCAGGATTTATCTCTGGGATGTTACATCTCCTTCTTTCTTTTTGTTTTTAACAAATAGATTTTAATAGGTTATTTTTGAAGCATTCAATTCCCACTCTCCATGTTTGTTTCTTTCTGATAAGGCAATGTATCAATAGATGCCTAAGGGTCATGATTGGGCTGGGCTGGGCTATTGGATATTAAGAGATTAAGGCTGAAAAAAAGGGGAGAGTGAGAGAGAGAGAGAGAGAGAGAGAGAGAGAGAGATTAAGCCTGCAACCAGCTGCCACTGGCCAAATCCAGCACTGAGAAATGTTTCGCTTACCATTACAGTGATCTTCTTGTTTGTTGTTTAATTTGAATATTTTTAAGGTAGACCACGAAATAGTCAATTTTTAAAACTTAATCTTCTCTCTTTTCATATAGTTACATTTATGTCCCTGGTCCCTTTGGGAATTTGTGTTTGCAACTCTTGCAGTTGTCAAGATTGTGGAAATCAGAAATTCTAGAATTTAATTTCTTTCAATGACTTTATTTACAGAACTGTGCATTACAGGTTGTTTTGTGGACATTAGTCCTGGGAGAATTTTAAATACTGGGTTTAAATTGCTGTTCTGTACAGAATAAAAATCAGAAGGCTTGAAAATATTTACATTCCAATAACCTTAGGAACACAATGAAAAGAAGCCTTGATGGATGCATGGCTAGTGGGGCAAAACTCCTATTGAAGTTCAATCAATATATGCTCCCTTAAAAAGATTGTTATCATAGTTTCACTTTAATGCAGACTGAGAAGGAAGAAGCAGGTGGTTCTGTACATGTTCACTGCAGAGTTACTCTGTTCACTCCTAGAAATGAAACGTTGAACAGTGAAGCTTTTATTAACCTGAACATTGATTTTTATAATGTATTTCAAATATTCATCACGGAGGTTGTATTTGATTCACTTACATTATAAATATGCTTGTTACACAAGTTTGAATGTCCTCCCTTAAACTGTAAATGAATGCACAAGCCATATGTTAATTAATTCACTGCTCTATTGACTCAGTGGGGTCGCTGGGAGACCATCTAGATTTGCTCTCTACTGTAGTTCTAGAAAAAATATTAAAGCTGCTCTGATACATCTGATGCAAACACAAGTAGCCTCATCGCTCCCTAGGATTTAGGAAAAATTAGAAGCAATACTATCTAGGTAAGACTCCTTCAGAGAAGAAGATTGGGAAATAAAAAGGGTAATCCAAGTAGTGCTGGCAACTATTGATGTTGTTACCTATATCAAGATGCCTTTCCTAAGTATCCCTCATCCTGTAAAGAAAGAAGTATTTCCATAATCTCTTTTTTATCAACCAGGATTGGTGCAGATGGTGCCCGATGCTATAACCCTCGCGAAAATCCATCGCCATTCTGGACTGATAGGACCACTGAAAGAAAATACAATCAAAAAATGGTTCAGTCAGCACAACCATTTAAAGGTGGATTATGAAAAGGTTTGTCCTTCTGCAGCAAATTTTAAATAATGTACTTAAATAAGGATATACTCTGGCTCATTAGATATTCTGATTTATGAAAAAGTAAATTAAGTACATCTTGAGGTCTAATTCATTCAGTCATCAGCATAGTAATAATGACACAGTTTAAGTGGTATATTACCTAGATAACAATTTCTGTGTCTGGTTTTCCCTCTGGGTAGAATTCTGGGCTTTCAGTAAAGACTCTCTTTGCTCAGCGGCTTCCCTTACAGCAATCTCACCTGAGATGATGCTCCTGAAAACTACCTCCTTCATGTTACCTGTGCCTATTTGTACACAACCTATAATTTCTATAAATCTCCCTCCTTCCATTGCAATATATTTCTTCTTCCAAGTTCTGTTTTTTCATGCCTCATTCTTTCAATGTTTGCAGAATGCCTAATAGGGTTTTTATTTTTTTGTATCTCAGAACTTTACAAAATGTATACTATTCCATTTGACTGCCAACATTTTTTCCCACTTTACCCTGGCATCTAGCCTGCAGTCTACAATCGTACAGGTTCCACCCTCTACCAAGGCTTCCAGATTAGGGAATGAGTTGACTACAGCCAGGCCTTGTTTCACTTGCCAAGGCATGAACTGGTACAGCTGCCCCAGAGGCAGGGGCACCTTTATGCTAATTCACACAAAGATGCAATATGGGCCAGCATTAGATTTGCTCAGAACTGTCCTGAGCACTAAACATCCCTAATTCTAGGAAACTCCTCAGTCCTGGGCAAACTGGAAGGCTTGGTCACCCTAGGTGGCCTGGGCCATGAAAGAGAGATCCAAGAGTTCATCTACTCCAGACTTCTGTGAGATTGGAATAGAGCAAAATACAGGTTTTGGAGGCCAAGTAACAGGGAATTAGATGAGATTATCTAGAAATCTATTTTTTAGCCAATTCCCCAAATTGTAACTTGAGTTAGGTACAAACCCCTGGGGTTATATTGTTTGGGGTGTTTCCATGTACATTTGATGTTCTTCACCGTGTGAAGGACATATTTTATTATCTTCACTTTATAAGTAGAGAAAATCTAGACAGACAAATTAAAGACTTGCTCAGGCACCTGGGATACCTGGAAATAAGGTGTCCTGGCATGTAGTCCAGCCACGTGGTCTTCCACTCGCTAGTTGAGGAGGCCCATACCTGTGGCCCAGCCAGTCACTCGTGCTTACACTCATCGTTGCATCATCGAGCAAAACGATGAATACCCAGGAGACAGTTTTTTTGAAAAAAGAGTAATTTTGGCAAGAAACCTCTGTCCATTAAAGAAACATAAACCACAACTAACTTAGTGGAATCTGCTTCTACCCGCACAAGCGTTCACTGGTATATACTGTACCAAAACCTTTTGGGGCATTAACTGGATGACGTATTTGTAGGATAAACATAAAGTGTTACAGATATCTCAATCTAGTTTTTTCTGTGTTAAAAATTTCAAATATTCAAAAATTAATATTTTAAATTTCTATGGGAATAGGCAATACTGGACCATATTGTTCCTTCTTCATCTTGAAAAAAGCTATCCACTGTTGTACCTTTGCGACATTAAAAAATAACACTAAGAATCCTCTTTAATAAACTGAAAATTAGCTTTAACTGAATGAAAGTTATTTTCTCCCATTTCAACAAAAACACTCATTAGGCTAAAGAACAGATTGCTTCATGTTCTTCTGTAGCATATCAAGAACCAAGCATTTAATCATATCCACTCAACTGAGATGTAGAATTGGTTCTTGATTATATAATTTTGCTTTTTATCATACTTTTACCGTTACCTCTGCGTTTGCTCATTTCTTGTGTGTGTCACTGTTGTGTTATTATTTTTCAACCGATTAGGCCTTGAGGAACTTTTTCTATTCCTGTGCTGGCTGGTGTGTGGTAACATTCATCCTGGGAGTCTGTGACCGTCACAATGACAACATCATGCTGACGAAGTCAGGCCACATGTTTCATATTGACTTTGGAAAATTCCTGGGTCATGCACAAACATTTGGAGGCATAAAAAGGTCAGTGCTCAAATAATGTTTATTAATGTAATTAAGCAATCTCCTGGAGCAATATATAACATGTAATGGCATAGAAACCCAGCAGATGACTTGTTCCCCATCTCTCAAATTCCCCAAGATAACGTAAACATGATTATGTATCTAATAATATTGAAGGAAAGATTTTTTTCGATAGACTGTTAATGGAACAAATTAGGTTTCCTCAGATTGTTAGTAGACTAAATTGGCCTTCTCCCACAGGATACTAATACTGCTCCAGTCTGAATTGTATGGAATATGATATGTTCATTTTCCTATAAGCCTTGAATGGACAACGAGGCCTGAGTTCATGGTCTCAGTACATCTGGTATATTGCCCATAACAATCACCAGCCTGGTCTACATGTAAAATGAGCACACTTCCTGCACTGAATTAGGCTTGAATTATTCCAAAAATATTTAGTAAGCATCTACCATTCAAGACTCTGGGGATACAACAGTGGACAAAGCAGATACAAACCCTGATCTCTTTCTAGTAGGGATGACAGACATTAAAAAATACAACACGAGGTAATGAGGAGTTTCATTTCTTACTAAGAAACTAAAGCAGAGAAATGGGATAGAAATTAACAGGGGCAGGGATGCTATTTTAAAGAGGCCTCCTTAAAGAAATGAGAGATAGTTGTATAGTGAGTAATCACCTTGTGGAGATCCATGAGAAGAGTATTCCAGGAAGAAAGAACAGCAAAAATAACAGCCATGAGTATGGACTAAGCAGGCATGTTCCAGTGAGAGCAAGAAGGCCTGGGGCCTGGAGGTGGAATAAAGAGGGACAGGTAGTAGGAGGGAAAGATAAAGGGTTTGGTGGAGGCTAGATCAAGTAGGGCACTGAGGACATGGCGCAGAGGTTGGCTTTTACTTTATGTTCAGAGGCAAACCATTGGTGGATTTCAGTGGATTTCAAAGCTTTCAGCCGCTGTCCTGTCAAGTAATGAGACCAGTTAGAAGGCTATTGCAATAGTTAAGGCAAGACCTTGATGGTAAAGAAGTGGCAAAAGCTGACAGATTCAGAATATATTTTGGAATCTGAACCACAGGACCTGCTAATTGATTGGCGTTGGCAGTCATTAATGGGCTGGGAAAATGGGCCCGGTAAGTAGAAGAAGAAAGGAAAATATTCGATGACTCCTGGATTTTTGTTCTTAGCAAACAATTATATCATTTACTGAAAAGGAAAAGACTGGTGGTTGAATAGGTTTTTGTTTTATTTTATTTGAGCTGGGGGCAAGGGAACCAGAAATCTAAGATTAAAAGTCCCTTGCTCCAAAAAGATACTTCATGTTAAAGTAGAAATGGTATCAGACCATTCCAAAGACTAATCAGTCACTTTTAGCTAAAAATAGCTTTTCAAAAGAGGAAATAAATAAAAGTCTCCTACAGTATAACAAGATGAATTTTCACCAGATGGTCATAATCTGGTATGAAAATGCCAATATAAACTACATAATAAGGTGTAATTCTTATAAACTGATAGCTTCTATTTTGTGGAGGCATACAAATGGAATTGCCTCACTTTTTATTATTTTCAGTACATTGCCTTCTATCATGAATAAGCTCAGGAAGAGTCACCACATATTCATTCATTCCTTACACATCTGTTGAGGATGGTCTGTGTGCCAAGGACTGTGATAAACCTTGGGGATACAAAGATGAATAATACACATTTACCACCTCAGTGGGGCTTACTCTTTCTTTAAAATACTGGGAAGACAGACACATAAATAATTACTCCAGAATGTGGTGAGGGCAGAGATAGATGTATAGACAATTAGAACATCACAGAGGAGGGATACCTGGTATAAAGGACAAATGTTAATTAACATATAGGATCATATTGCATAATTTACTCATTTAACACTTTCCCTAAATCCACTCTTTCCTAGAAATTTAAAGATTAGATTAAAACTGTAACATTTTTATTTATTTTGCTGTATTGTCCACTGAGAATTTGGGTTAACCCCCTTATTCATTTACTCGACAAGCATCTGTGTTGACCATGGGGGTGGTTAAAAGATGCATAAAGATATTCCAGCTCTACAGGAAAAGTTTCAGTTGGGGAAACATACAAAAGAAGAACAAGTTACTAAACAATATAGTAAGTGCTATAATAGAGATATGCACCAAGGTCTGTAGAAAAGATGGAGCCCAATTGTTTGTTGATGTTACAGCAGCTACTGCTACTTCTGAAGTGCAGCAGTTTAAATCTTTTTTATGCAACCGTTATGGAGGTCATGAAAATGTGCCCAGCACAGAGACTCACTAATAGTAGGTTCTTAATATTGTTTGCTGAATTAGTCAGCCAATAAACTATTCACAGGTCAGCCTTCAACCTTTCAATAATTATTTATTGGATGAAAGAAAGTGAAGTTGACCCTGTCTTCCCTTGAGATTATTGATTATTGAGCACCAGCTAAGGAGGCCAACTGCAGCGTTATGACCCATTTGGATTATTGTTTGCAGGATTCTCTCTCCACCAATGGCTATGTAAGGCTCATTGGCAATGTCTCCTTGGATTTCTTTCTTGATACTGATACTTCTTCCCTGAGTTTCTTTAATGGTTAAACTGAACTATGTCTGCTCCCTATTACTCACTATATATTTTGAATTATAGGCAGCATCTAATAATTTTCTTCAAAGTCTCTTTCAGTTGTTTCTGGAGTTCATTTGATTGTTGTTTCATTAGGCAACTGATGTCTTCCATCCTAGGTCCACCGGTTGTTCTTCTTGGTTGCTAGGTGGACAAAGGTCTCATAAATCAGGCCTCTGAATCCCCCTAGGATAAATGAACATTCTTATTTGTACTACACTTATTACGTATAAAACTGATCTCTAGAGAAAAGCCAGCTCCACCTAGCTTCTTCTGTACACATACTAGATATATTAATAAACACTCCTTAATATACAAAGCCAGGTTTGTAAATCATGCCCTATGACTATCCTAATCTCCCATAACCTAGCAAGGCCATATAAATGCCCCAGTAATAAACAGCAATAAGCCAGGATCATACTCCTTAACATAAAATGCAGCACCCACAGGGAGTAAAGAGCATATGTATCCCAGACACATGTGTTTCTCCTATTGTCTACTCCTTAAAAACATGGGGAAAGAAAGTATTTGTGTGACTTTTTATGATTTACAAAGTGTCACTAACATACATTAACTGATTTTACTTCATAATACAATTGCTCAACCTCACATAAATACAGTTTCCAGTTGTGGATAAGTTTGGGATTGACAAAAAGAAATCACATACATAACATAAAATCCCTCTCTAAGATTTAACCCTTAGCCAAGGATACAGAACTTAAGAATGGAAATAAGCAGGCCAACAAAGCAAAAGCAAATGCAGTGTATCTGGGGAGTGATTTTCCCTTGGTTTCCTTAAGAGGAAGCAGCAATGAAGTGATATTCTCCTTACAAGGAAGATCTTGAGAAATAAAAGGATTTCTTGCTGGGCCATTGCCCTTTTGTAGTCATGCTTACATCATCATTCCAGAACATCTTACACTAATCATCCATGTGGTCCTATTTAAGACATGTTTATAAACATTGGGCTGTCCTGATTTTTGAATTATGTGGAGTCTTCCCAGCAACACTCTCATTAGGAGTCTTTGCTCAGGTTTCCCTGAACCACTGCTCTTAATTCAGTTTTCCAGAAATCTGGAAAGCCCATCTTCATGCTTAGACCAAATCTGAAGCTCTAACTTTCTAACTTTGAAGAAAGAAAAAAAATTACATCTCAGTTATGAATTTGAAGGATTTCACATCTTGTATATAAACAAGAAGTTCTTCCTTATCGGTTTTAATTATGAGATTAGATGAAAAGGATTTACACCAGCAGATTAAATCACAGGACAATTCAGCCCCAGCATTACTTAATGATTCTGGGGGAAAAAAATGGCTAATCCCTACAATGAAAGCAATAAGAAATTTCACCAACTTTCTGAAACCAGTTGGTTTCTCTTTTGAAGTATTGCCTACTTATTATCTTCATTTCTTTATTTTCTCTTACAGAGATTCAAATTAAAATCTTGGTTAACAAATTATACATCCGCAATTTTTCACTCAAAGTTCCCCTGTAACAATGATTTCCATATAGTAATTTTTTCATTGCATAAAAGATATTATTGTAATAAACTCTAAATTTCCACTCAGTAATTTCTTGATGGTGACTTTCTTTTACAGAGGACGAGAAATTAAGGAAGGCCTTTATTGGTGATGTTTATTGTTCTCCTAACTCATTGTTTCATACTTTTATTTTTTCAGACTATATTTCCAGTCTGTATGGTCTTTCACTTTGTAACGCCAGACTTGCATGAAGTCTTTCTTGCAGCCTTACTTCTAGATAATTTTAGAGGCTGTATGAGCACTAGTTAAAGGCAGGTACCCTGGAGATAGACTATGCTTTTTTTTTTAATCCCTTACTATCATTTACTAATGATGTGACCTTAAACAAATGGCTCTGTATGCTTCAGTTTAATCTTCTATAAAAAAACAGATTTGTTTTGAAGATTAAATTAATTGATATACGTAAAATGCTTGGAAGAGTTCCTAGCACTGAGTAAAGGCTCTATAAAAGTTTGTTGGAATTAATTATAATGTAAGTATTCCAAATGAAGTGACAAGAAATGAGATTGCATCTTTAGGTAATTATTGTTTCTTTTTGTTCAAAGTTATCAAAATATCTTACTTTTTTGGTACTTTTTAAAGTACTTTTTTGATACTTTTTAAATTTATAAATTGAACTTCTCTGACTTTGAAGTTTGTTGACTGATAGATTAGATTGCACTATTAGGTTTATTTGGATTGTAATGTTTTTCACCAAGTCACTTTTGACTTCTGATGTAATTTTAGACATGAGCAGAGGTGTGCTGGAGCTAGCTCACACTGACTTGGGAGAGCCTATGATGTGTATTCTTTCTCAACTCCACAGTCAATGACATTCCACTGGTGGCCTGAAATCAGCCATGATGGGAGACTATACACTATGGAAATTGACAAATGTCACAAATCAGAGCTTTTTTTTTTTTCCTAAAAAAAATGAGTGAGCTGGTTATTAAATATTTACCACCACACTCTAGGACATAAATCCATTTAAAACAGATGAAAAATCATTCCAGAACTCTGTCAAACTCTGTCCTTTTCCTATTAAAATATATACACCTGGGTGATCAAAATATTATATATCTATCTTTTTAACAACATGATTTATACCCGATTTTCAAGTTTTATCCCAACAGATCAACAATAACCTAATATAATTGATCTCAGAATTTTCATTTCAATATTAGTCATAAAAATTATCTGTATCTATAATCATTTTGACACTGTCTTCCATATTTAATTACCACTAATTTAAAAATGTTTAATGTTTAAGCTCTAATTTGAGTATTATATTATTTATATTCTAAATATCCTCAATTTAACCATCTTTGGGAAAAAACTCCCTTAGCAGATTAAAAGAGATTAACTTTTGTCTTACTCCAGTCATTCTGGTTTAGTACAGTATTCATAGTAATCCAAATGCCATATAGGTATTAATGATCTCCCACATGCTTTAATTACTACTTTAGTGTTCTTTGAAATTAGATGTTTCACTGGTCTGTTTTCACAAGATTGTTTATTAAGAAACACTCTGGTTCCTCTAACTCAAAGCAGGTTTCAATTTCATCTGAACTTTCTAGAAGAAAAACACACTATCTAATACCTTTCCAACTGTGAGTGCCATAAGAACATCTTTGTATCATAAGCGCCTAGCTAGTGCCTGACATTTAGCAGAGGCTCAATTTTGGTTAATTGAAGGATCACTACAAAAATGCCATACAATTTACTTTTCTTGACCTGAGAAGCAGCAGTTTTTCTGAAGATAAAATTATTAAGAATTTGCCATATTCTGTTATTCTAACTGGAAATTTACCAAGGGATTTTTTAACCTGATGATCACTTTACATGTGGGAGTCGGGGGATGAGACTCAAAATTTGATACATACTACCTCATAACCATTTAGGATGGCTAGTATCAAAAAACAGAAAATAGGGCTTCCCTGGTGGCGCAGTGGTTGAGAGTCCGCCTGCCGATGCAGGGGACGCGGGTTCGTGCGCTGGTCCGGGAAGATCCCACATGCCGCGCGGAGCGGCTAGACCCGTGAGCCATGGCCGCTGAGCCTGCGCGTCTGGAGCCTGTGCTCCTCAACAGGAGAGGCCACAACAGTGAGAGGCCCGTGTACCGCAAAAAAAAAAAAAAAAAAAAAACCAGAAAATAAGTTTTGACAAGGATGTGGAGAAATTGGAACCCCTGTGCAATGTCAGTGGGAATATAAAATAGTACAGCTACTGTGGAAAACAGTATGGCTGTTACTCAAAAAATTAAAAATGGAATTACCATATGATCCAGCAATTCTGCTGGGAATACACTCAAAAGAATTGAAAGCAGAGTATCAAAGAGATATTTGTACAACCATGTTTATAACAGCATTATTCACAATAACTAAAATGTGGAAGCAATCCAGATGTTTATCAATAGATGAATGGATAAGCAGAATATGGAGTACACATACCATAGACTGTTATTCATTCTTAAAAAGGAATAATTCTGACACATACCACAGCATGGTTGAATCCTGAGGACATTACACAAAATAAGCCAGCCTCAAAAAGACAAATGACTGTATGATTCCACTTACATGATGTACTTAGAGTAGTCCAAATCATAGCTACAGAGATACAGAAACTAAGGTGGTGGTGACCAGGAGCCTTGGAGAGGGAGGAATGGGGAGTTATTGTTTAATGGGTATAGAATTTCAGTGTTAAGAGATGAAAAGAATTGTGGAGGTGAATGGTGGTGATGGTTGCACAACATTATGAATATATTTAATACCACCGAACTGTACACCTAACAATGGTTTAAGATGGTACGTTTTATGTTATATGTATTTTACCACAGCGAAATAACTGAGAAAAAAAATTTGGTACACTGTAATTTTCACAAAGGCCTTCTCCAGTCACAAAGTCAATCTCAGGCAGACTACACCTAGCATTTGAATAGGGCTCTGGATTTTCCAAAGCACTCTCACTATTTCAAGAAATGAAGTTTATTTTGTCATTCCCATCTTCTCGCTGTTGTTTTTCCCTCTTCGACTTCAATTTATCATTCCATTATGCTTTATCACCTGCTTTCTTTTGAGTAACTTCCTTTATATTTACCTCCCTCCCATTATAAGTAAAAAAAAAAGTTTCTCTAATTAAAAAACCCAACTACCCAACCATGAGTTTTCTTCAAAAAGAGACTTGCAGATTTTCAGATGAAAAGAGTGAAGGGTGCTTGAGAAAGGAAGAAAAGTTTGTGACACAGAGGGAACAAAGAGGGGGAAAGAGGGAAGGGGAGAGAGAAAACAATTTAAATAGTGTAAGGATTCTGCTTTCCTGCACCCAGTGAGAACAAAGCATGCTTAAAATGGCAGACATGACTGCTGACTCCTTAGCTGGTCTAAGGTACAATGTGCCTGTCAATATAAGCATCTCATAGCCCTGAGTCTGAGTCTAGTTTTTAAAGAAAGACTACAGATATCTCCTAAACACGAGCCTAGTATTAGAACTTCTTCTGGTACCCAAATGAAGAAACGGTACCTGCTCCTGTGCTGGGGGAGACACTCCTGATGTTAAACTTAGTAAGAGATAAAAGGTCCATTTCAAGCTTTACACATAAATATTGATCATGCATATAGTAACTTTAAGAGCGATTTAAATGTTTTCAGAGGTAACTTGGGCTATTCTTGATTTACACCTTCAGCCTGATTTTAAAGCCTTATCAAATTTAAAATGCGCTACTACCATTCATTGTCACCCAAGCATTATAGCATTAATAATCTTTTCCCTATATCCAGACTAATTTCTGTTCCAAGCATACACTGGAATTCCATGCAAAGCATAACTGTGCACTTTCCCTTGAACTCAAGCTCAAGGGGAGGAAACATGGGAATTTGGAGGAGCTGACCATTCTGTTGCCATTCTCATAAAATCCTGATCTACTATAAACTCACACCCAAAATATCAGACTTAGGAAAGTAAGCCTTGTGAAGAGGTAGTTGTCTTAACTACCCTCTTCAAATAAGAGAGACAGTGTACCTGAGCCTGGGAGGAACTGCAGAGTCAGTATCTAAAGTTATTAAGCAGTTAAAGATCAGGGACCTCCCAGAGTCTAACTTAGGACCCACAGTGTATTTATAAAATAGGCTAGACCAGAGAAAAAACATGTTTTACACTTAAGAGATTATTGGTGAGGGTTCTCCTTAGTTAATAATTGCTGAGAGCTTGGAGCTCTCACAGGGTGTTAAATGTTCTTTTTGTAATAGTACATGCACCCTTGTGTTCTTATTATATTGCACATATGAGGTTTCTTGTGTTGTCTAATTATACAAGGTTCTATCCTATCCAATGGAGATTCCAAAACTGCCTTCTCATTTAACTCATGGATATGAGACAAGAGACTTGTGTTCTTTCCGTTGGACAGCAAAATGTGCTCTCTGAAATGTAGGTCATTTGTGATATCAGGAAAAGTGTAGGCTTAAACATTGCCCAATGTACTCTGTAGTCATTTATTTGTATGCTAATATCACCATTCACTATGATGGGAGTCTGCAGCTTTTAGAAATCTTTAAAATGATATATTTTAATGTTACTATGATATTTCCTGGGGACAAAACATTTTTAATTCATGAAATTAATAATAATTTCAATAATAAACATAAAATGCGCCTCACTACTGAGTCCCACATTTCAGTTCAAGGTACAAATACATATTCAGCCCTCGAGACTTTCAATGTCCATTTTTATGTGTCCATTTACAGGCTTTATCCATTGCTCGAGTAAATATTAGATGAACTATCCTATAAAAGGAAGAAATAAGTATGTTCACAGAGCACAGAAGACAGATTCTATCATCATGAATCCTTGCTTGAGATCTCTGTCTTTCCAGTCCTCTCTCCATATCCCCTTCCTACATCACCAATACTGAAACACCTAGCTTTTGTCAGATTGTGGTGAAATATCACCGGAAGTGGCAGGAAGCAGTGCCCCTTATTGTGGTGCTGTGTCATCCAGTATATGGGATCAGATTCTAAAAGGAAAAGTCAAAATTACCCTTTAAAGCCTTATCAATACTTGATATGCATTAGCTCAATTAATCCTCACAGGAACTCTTTGAGGTAGCTACTGTTATTTTCTCTAATTTACGAATCACAAACTGAGACAGAAGTCTTCATTGTTATAGTTCACCTTGGGAAGGTGCCATGTAGGAATCTGGTAATTCCATTTCTCAGTAATTCCAACACACTGTTTCCTCTTCAGCATTGGAAAAGATGGCTGTTTCTTTTTTTTTTTTTTTTTCTTTTTTTTTTCTTTTTGCGGTATGCGGGCCTCTCACTGTTGTGGCCTCTCCCGTTGCGGAGCACAGGCTCCGGATGCGCAGGCCCAGCGACCATGGCTCACGGGCCCAGCCGCTCCGCGGCATATGGGATCCTCCCAGACCGGGGCACGAACCCGTATCCCCTGCATCGGCAGGTGGACTCTCAACCACTGCGCCACCAGGGAGGCCCAAGATGGCTGTTTCTTTAGTTAGTGCCAGATGACATAGTTATCTGCATTTATGGCCATGATATATATTAAATTCATGTCTTTAACAACTATAATCAAATGTGTTGCAAGATGGTTGCATGATGGGAGGCAGTCAAACATTAAAACCAGGTGTTACAATAGCAGGGCCACTCTCCCATCTATGGGCAATATGCTCTTTTATGACTGAAGAATCAGACACAATTGCTCACTCTCTTTTAATTTTTTTCTTACATTAAAAAAATACATCTAATACGAATCATTAATCTAATAGAAGTTAAATGCTCATGGGATGTGACTCCAGTTTTCAGCTCACCAGGGACTATTTGGTTGAACTCAGTATGGCCAAAGACCACCCTGAACTGTTGGGATGAAGCCCAGTGGTACTATTTAGACTGCATAATTCACATATAAAGAAGTTGCTTCTGTGAATAATTATGTCCTCAAATAGCTTATGTGCTCGATACTTTAAAATCAAACATCATTCATTTTTCAAGTATGTACATATTTGTTTAAGGAATAGTTCAGTAAATGAAAAAATGCTCATTTTAACGATACAGCACCTCTGCTATTTCAGAGCGCATCCATTACAGTTAGCATGCTTGGTCCATTACCTTAATAATGTATTTCAGAATAGGGCAGTCTCCACTGTGAGGGCTAGTGGCGCTGAGCAGCCTAGCACTGCAAGAAAGCATTGATGCAACAGGGCAGATGTTGTCCTCAGTTTCAAATGGGCCATCCTCATAGCCCAGCAATCCCACAATACTTATCCTCACAAGGTAAACCTCAGATCTCTCCAACCCATTATTTACTACTACTTATTTTAGCCAGACAACCACACCTCCTACTTTTTTGGGGAAAAATAAAAAGAAACAGAACAGAGCCTGCTTTTGTACTCAATACAAAACTCACAAACTTACATCTGCATATAAACTTCTTTCTTGTGATAACAGAAGATTAGTCTTTCATTTCTAAAGCCAATACCTCCATCTGTGCTTTGGAACCATTTCCCTCCCATCTTCTTACATACATTATGCTATCAATAATTCACTTTTCCTTGCGTTCCTCTCCCATTTATTTATTTATTTACTAGCCACACTGTGTGGCTTGTGGGATCTTAGTTCTCCGACCAGGGATTGAACCTGGGCCACAGCAGTGAAAGCTCCAAGTCCTAACCACTGGACCACCAGGGAATTCCCTCCTCTCTCTTTTAAATAATCCTGTGAAATATGCTTATCACTCCACAGTTTAGCCTTGCCCCCCAAAATTAGTTTCTATGCCATTTTGCTCACCTTCCCAAACTTCCTGAAGGAGGTTCTAAACTCCTGGTCTCCTTTTCTTACCTCCTGTTCCATAACCACTTCAATCTGGCTTCATTTTTCATTACTTGATAAAATCAATGATGACCATAATGCTAAACCCAACAATATTTATTCCTCATTTTACCTAATTTAGCAGCAGATTTCAACAGTGTTGACTATTTCTTCTTCAAAATACCCTCTTTGCTTGCCTTCTATGATGCGTCATCACCCTCTAGTTTTTCTCCCCTACTCAGTGCTCAATGCAGGATGATTCCCTTCTACCAAGCCACTAGCTGTCAGATTCCTGAAGATTTATCTTAGTCCTTTTCTCTTCTCAATGTACTGTCTCCAGCAAACTGGTATCAGTTACATCCAAGGCTTCTATCAATATTTATATCCAGATGTCTTATACAAATTTTAATTAAACATTTTATTTTGAGATAATTGTAGATTCACATACAGTTTTAAGATGTAATACAAAGAGATCCTATGTGCCCTTTACCAGTTCCCCCCAATGGTAACATCTTATAAAATTACAGTACAGTATCATGACCAGCTTATTAATATTGATACCATCCAGATACAGAACAGCTTCATCATCCCCAGGATGCTTCATGTTACCCCACTTCCCTCTCAACCCCTGATCCCCCTCTATCCTTAACCCCTGGCAATTACTAATTTGTTCTCCATTTCAATAATTTTGTCATTTAATATATTCATTAATGCAAACACATATTTAATTGTCCTAAAATGAAATTATATACCATTTAGAAAGGAATAAATGCATAGCCTTTGGGATTAAAAAAAAAGAAGGCTTCTTAAAAGAAAAAATTTTTGATCCTGATCCCTTAGTATTATGACATCAGGTGAGAGAGAGAGAAATAGAAAAGATGTCCAGAAGTGGGAAACTATACAGGTAAAAGGTACAGAAGCATGAATAGTTAGGACTTAGGCAGGTAATAGTAAAACTACTTATCTGGAAAAGAAAAAAAAATAGTCACAACAAGAAATTTCTGGTTTATTTGCACAGCTATATATGAGAGATTTTCAACATTTTATTCAGAATGCAACACAGTATATATTCTAAGAGATCAAATCATTTCCAATCTTCCCTCTTGCCACAGCCAATTTATATCTCAGGTTTATAAGTCCTGCTTAAACTTCAGAAACAGGCTCCAGTACACTAATTCTGCAACCTAGGATTAGGTTCACATTTGAGTAGATTGATAAATCACATACCAGCTACAGCTTTTACAGCCTCTAGGGATGGGATAGGATTCTGTTTCACACGTGAGGCTTCTTTCCATTTCTAGAAAAATTTTAGTCTAATTCTGAGTTATTTTTTTAAATTACTCAGAAGTGAGCCATGCAAATCATATAGAAAAGATGCAGCATTTTAAACTGTGGTAATAATTTAAACACAGCTAAACTTGGGTTCTTCAGTATTATTATTAGTTTATATTTTCTCTAACGGATATGTTTCCTTTGTGTATTTGACTCTCTGCTATAATGTTTCTTCATCTGATTTATAATGGTGGTTACCATGGAAGAAGGAAATGTGTTATCACATGAACTTAAGCATAACTACAAAAACTTTCTGAGAGAAATCACTTTGGTCAAACATACTTTTCTCTATTGAAAAGAAAAGCATATCTATCATGTTAGAAAAGAAAATTTCAGGAAGTTGTAAAATTTAGTGTTCTTTCAAAATTATTTCAAAAGTTTCATTCAATATAGCAAATATACAACAGTATAGAGAGTAAGAAAAAAGAATTGGAAAACTTTTATATACAAAATTAAGATTTTATTCTGATTATGGAAGTCTAGGATATTGCTAAAACTCACAAAAATGTTAGCAGTAGTGATGACTCTGTGGGTGAGTGATATGTAAAAAATGCTACCAAATTCAAAGGTACACTTAAGGGCTTATGCAACCAAAGAGGTTACAAGGAAGAGCTGGGAGTAAATTAAACTTTGAAGGAAAGACGGGATTCTACAGATGGCATTTTTGAAGAGATAGGGAGATTTAGCTTCGACTAGGTTCAGCTCTAGAACATTTTTATTAGTTTGGAGACTAATTAGAGTATTTAAAATTTATTGAGTGTTTACTATGTGCCAGGCTATGTTCTAAGTACTTTTACATGCTTTAACTCATTTAATCCTCTCAGCAATCCCAGTAGTCAAGTGCTCTTATCCCCATTTTACAGAGGAAGAGATTGAGGCACACAGAGGATAAGGAACTTGCTGAGGGTTGCAGAACGACTAAGTGGTAGAACATGATTTGAAGCCTGGCTGGCAGGCCTGCAGTCTGTGCCCTCTGCATAGAACCTCATATAGCCATTCACAAGTGTGTAGTCCTCTCTGTGTCAGGCCTTTGTGTATATGTTCTTAGTTAATCCTCACAGCAATTCGAAGAGCTAGGTATTGCTTGTCCATTTCAGAGATGAGGAAACTGAGATACAGCAGGCCCAGGATTAGAACCCATGCTGTATCTCATGTTTTCAACATCTGTGCTCCCAGCTTGGCCAAAGTAAAGGGCTGTAAATTCATAGCATACAGGCTAGATAAGTCAATGTAGGCCAAATATAAAAGAATTTTGAGCAAAATTTTTAAATTTGGACTTGATTCTTAAGAAATTCCTCAGTGTCTAGGTGCTCAATAAATTTTCTTGAATGAATGAATGAATGATTAAATGAATGAATGAATATAAAGCTAAGTGGGGAAATTATTACATCAGCTTCTCCTCCAGACATTTAGTGGTAGCATGGATCACACAATAAAATTTAAAAACCACAGCCAGACAGAGGTAGCTTACTTATTTTCATTAAAATACTTTGCCTGCAATTAGATTCCACTGCCCCAGATCAGCTACAAAATACCTGAGTTGTGGCTTTCTGATTTGAATATACACACTTCTGAAAGGTCTGGTTAACTAAGTTCAGTTAGTGAGATTTCCAGCTCTACTGAAACAGGAGGGAAGGGGGCCAGGCACAACCTTTGAAAGAATGACATAGCCCAAGGACATGACATAAACTGATTAAAACCAAATGGGTCCAAGATGGCAGAGAAGTAGATTTCTACTAGAACTTGAACCTCAGTATACCCTCATTGTAACACATCAGCAAGCTAAATGACACACCCACAGGTGCCATGACAGTTCCAAGATTGACCATAAGGATCAAAAAGTGGGCGGTGGCCCAATTCCTGGAAATCCCCGCCCATTCCTGAAATAGCTGGAATACTCCTCCCACTCATTAGCCTATGAAATTACCCACCCCTATAAAAACTGACAACCCCATACCCTGGTGCCTTTCTCGCCTTCTGAGATGGCCCACACTCTGTCTGTGGAGTGTGTTTCTCTCTAAATAAATCCACTTCTTACCTATCACTTGTCTCTCACTGAATTCTTTCTGCGATGAGACATCAAGAACCTGAGCTTCCTTAAGTCCTGAAACCAGGTGTGTGATCTCAGTTGGAAGATCCTGGGTTTTGGCCAGGTTCGAGTCCCGGTCACATGGGTTCAAGTCCCAATCAGGGTTTTGGTCGGGTTCAGGTTCCAGCCTCGGGGGTTCAAGTCCCAATCTAGGTTTAGGCTGGGTTTGAGTCCCAGCAAGTGGGTTCAAGACCCAATCTGAGGTGCAGTTTCACTACTATGTTTTTATTAAAATAGCTAAACATAGCAACAATAAAGAACACAATTATCCTGGCAGTTCCCTGGTGGCCTAAGTTAGGACTCCAGGCTTTCACTGCCGAGGCCCAGGTTCAATCCCTGGTGAGGGAACTGAGATCCAGCAAGCCCCATGGCATGGCCAAAAAACAAGCAAACAACTATATACATATGTATATATATATATATATATATATATATATATATATATACACACACATATATACATAAAATTAACCAAAAAAATTAAGAGGCTTCCTCAATAATCCTTGACTTTTCTCAGTTACTGCTTGAACTGAACTTAGTTATATCTAGGTTGCTAGGCTGAATTTTATTTTATTTTATTTTAATTTTATTTTATTTTTTTGTGGTACGCGGGCCTGTCACTGTTGTGGCCTCTCCTGTTGCGGAGCACAGGCTCTGGACGCGCAGGCTCAGCGGCCATGGCTCACGGGCCCAGCCGCTCCGCGGCATGTGGGAATCCTCCCAGACCGGGGCACGAACCCGTGTCCCCCGCATAGGCAGGTGGACTCTCAACCACTGCGCCACCAGGGAAGGCCTAGGCTCGAATTTTAAAATGTCTTCAATTCATTCAAAAATCTTTATGTTTTAAACAACATTTTACTCAAAACTGTATTCACATTTCAAATGCTTCTAGATCAGGGGTCCCCACCCCGCAGGCCACAGACCGGTACCAGTCCATGGCCTGTTAGGAACCGGACTGCACAGCAGGAGGTGAGCGGCGGGGGAGCGAGCAAAGCTTCATCTGTATTTACAGCCACTCCCCATTGCTCGCATTACCGCCTGAGCTCTGCCTCCTGTCAGATCAGAGGCGGCATTAGATTCTCATAGGAGGGCAAACCCTACTGTGAATTATGCATGCGAGGGATCTAGGTTGCGTGCTTCTTATGAGAATTAATGCCTGATGATCTGAGGTGGAGCTGAGGCAGTGATGCTAGCACTGGGGAGCGGCTGCAAATACAGATTATCATTAGCAGACAGGTTTGCCTGCACAGAGACCATAATCAATCAATTGCTTGCAGACTCATATCAAAACCCTATCAGTGAGTGGCAAGTGAAAACAAGCTCAGGGCTCCCACTGATTCTGCATTATGGTGAGTTGTATAATTATTTCATTATATATTACAATGTAATAATAATAGAAATAAAGTGCACAGTAAATGTAATGCACTTGAATCATCCCAAAACGATCCCCTCCCACCACCACCACCCTCCCCGGTCCGTGGAAAAATTCTCTTCCATGAAACTGGTCCCTGATGCCAAAATGGTTGGGGACTGCTGTTCTAGATGACCTTTGGCCAAATCAGTATTGAAACTCCGTCTCATCCTTGCTCTTATTCAGTGAGGGAGACCGCATCACAGAGCGGGTGAGCGGCCCTCTCTCTCTGCTCTCTCTATTAGAAGCACTAACACTTCATCTCAGGTCTCTTCGTGTTTCAAATAACATGAGAAAAAACTGACAAATATAGGGGAAACAGGATCTTCTGGTCCTTCTTTCTGGTCCTTTGTTTTTCTGCTTTTCCAGAAATGAAATATAGTTACCTCTTTTTTCCCTTACTAAGCATATCACAGTGAGTTGGTAACATCTGGTTTTTTTTCAGATTACCTTCTGAAAGAACTTGTCATTACATATCTTAGCTTTTCTTTTTTTTTTTTTTGAACTATAACTGACTTAACAGCATCATAATTAGTTTCATCTGTAGAACACAGTGATTCAATATTTTATACATTACAAAATGGTCACCATGATGTCTAGTTACCATCTGGCACCATACAGAATTATTACAATATTATTGACTGTATTCTCTATGCTATATATTACATCCCTGTGATTTATTTATTTTATAACAGGAAGTTTGTAACTCTTGATTTCCCTTACTTATTTCACTAATCCCCCCACCTCCCTCCCCTCTGGCAACCACCACTTTGTTCTCTGATTCTGAGCCTGTTTCTGTTTTGCTATGTTTGTTCATTTTGTTTTTTAAATGCTACATGTGAGTGAAACCATGTGGTATGTATGTCTCTGTCTGACTCATTTCATTTAGTGTAATATCCTCTAGGTCCATCCATGTTGTTGCAAATGGAAAGATTTCATTATTTTTTATGGTTGAATAATATTCCATTATATATACACCACGTCTTCTTTATCCATTCATCTATCGATAGACACTTAGGTTGCTTCCACATCTTGGGTATTGTAAATAATGCTCCCCAATTTGTTGAGCATTTGTACAATCATTACCTTGAACTCTTTATGGGATAGATTGCTTATCTCCACTTCCTAAGTTCTTCTGGGGTTTTGTTCCTTCTTTGGAACATATTTCTTTGTCTCCTCATTTTGCCTAATTCTCTGGTTATTTCTAAGTATTAGGCAAGTCGGTTATGTTTCCTGACCTTGGAGAAATGGCCTTATGTAGGAGATGTCCTATGGGGCCCAGCAGCACACTACCCTCTGGTCGGCAGAGCTGTATGCTCTAGGGGTGCCCTTTATGTGGGCTGAGTGGGCCCTTCTGTTGTGATGAGGCAGACTACTGTGGGTGCACAGGTAGTCAGGGCTGGTCCCCATCTCGTTGGCTGTCCAGCTCTGGCTCAAGAGGAGGCTGCCAACCGACTGGTGGGCAGGACAGGGTCCCAGTGGTGGCTGGCTGTGGGGTCCAAAAGGGGGATCCCGGGACTGATGTTGGCCCACTGTATCTTAGCTTTTGCCTGAAACTTTTTAACTAAAGGGTCAGCATACCATCTAAGGGAAAAAGAAAGGTTTTTTAAAAAAAAAAAGAAAAAAGCACCATGAGGTTAAATACATGATCTGTTCTATCATTTAAAAATTTAGCAATAAATATACTTTCTGTAAAATCACCTTAATTATTAATTTGGCCTTAAATTAATTTTAATGAATAATGTTCACATCAAATATAACTTGGAATTAACTATTTGAGCCAATATAGGTCAACTTCGTAAAATAACTTACCCTTCCTTCTCTGTTGCAGTTCAGCTACATTATTCAAAGTCTACACTTAGTAAGTTTCTCCAGCTGTCCTACAATGAATGAGGCTCATGCATTAGGGAGAAAATAACAAAAAATTTCAAATGGAAATAAGTTGTTGTCACTGCCTAATATAACCCTTCAAACCATTTCTCTTCCTGCTTATGGTTGGTGTTCTTTTTTGCTTTATAGGGACAGAGCCCCTTTTATTTTTACTTCAGAGATGGAGTACTTTATTACAGAGGGTGGGAAAAACCCACAGCATTTCCAAGATTTTGTGGAGCTTTGCTGTCGAGCTTATAATATTGTCAGAAGACACAGCCGCCTGCTCTTAAACCTGCTAGAAATGGTAAGTCCCTTGGGGAAATAACAGAAATAATAAGCTTCCTTTATGGCTCTCTTTCAGTAGTCTATCTTTTCTAATGGCTTGGAGTTCCCCAAAGAGCTATTCAAAACAGAATAGAATGAACAAACTAAAAGTACTATGGTACAGCTTATAAATACATTTCTTAATAATTCATAACATTTGTTCAGTTATTGTCTCAAACCTTTCTCTTCACAATAATATTTATGTATTCAGGGGTTATCTCAGTATATTTTGATTAAAGGTCAAGGACAGTAATTTAGAATATTATACCAATTGCACTGTGCTTTAGAATTTTTTCAAAAGTATTTTTAAAATACTATCTCATTTTCACATTATGGCAACCCAATGATGTAGAACAAGCAAGGATTTTTCCTGGTTCCCCTCCCAATCTCTGCCTTTGATCACTTGCTTATTTCCAGATTAAGAAACTGAGAGCCAAAAATGTAAGGTGACTTCCTAGCAACTTGACTCGAGGGTGGTACATTTACTACATTGAGTCTACTGAGTCATGGTCCTGGGTACTCTGTCGACCAACAGGGGAATTTTTTTTTTAACATCTTTATTGGAGTATAATTGCTTTACAATGGTGTGTTAGTTTCTGCTTTATAACAAAGTGAATCAGTTATACATATACATATGTTCCCATATCTCTTCCCTCTTGCATCTCCCTCCCTCCCACCCTCCCTATCCCACCCCTCTAGGTGGTCACGAAGCACTGAGCTGATCTCCCTGTGCTATGTGGCTGCTTCCCACTAGCTATCTATTTTACATTTGGTCGTGTATATATGTCCATGCCACTCTCTCACTTTGTCAGCTTACCCTTCCCCCTCCCCATATCCTCAAGTCCATTCTCTAGTAGGTCTGTGTCTTTATTTCTGTCTTGCCCCTAGGTTCTTCATGACCTTTTTTTTTCCTTAGATTCCATATATATGTGTTAGCATACGGTATTTGTTTTTCTCTTTCTGACTTACTTCACTCTGTATGACAGACTCTAGGTCCATCCACCTCACTACAAATAACTCAATTTCATTTCTTTTTATGGCTGAGTAATATTCCATTGTATATATGTGCCACATCTTCTTTATCCATTCATCTGTTGATGGACACTTAGGTTGCTTCCATGTCCTGGCTATTGTAAATAGAGCTGCAATGAACATTTTGGTACATGACTCTTTTTGAATTATGGTTTTCTCAGGGTATATGCCCAGTAGTGGGATTGCTGGGTCGTATGGTAGTTCTATTTGTAGTTTTTTAAGGAACCTCCATACCGTTCTCCATAGCGGCTGTACCAATTCACATTCCCACCAGCAGTGCAAGAGTGTTCCCTTTTCTCCACACCCTCTCCAGCATTTATTGTTTCTAGATTTTTTGATGATGGCCATTCTGACAGGTGTGAGATGATATCTCATTGTAGTTTTGATTTGCATTTCTCTAATGAGTAAAGATGTTGAGCATCCTTTCATGTGTTTGTTGGCAGTCTGTATATCTTCTGTGGAGAAATGTCTATTTAAGTCTTCTGCCCATTTTTGGATTGGGTTGTTTGTTTTTTTGATATTGAGCTGCGTGAGCTGCTTGTAAATTTTGGAGATTAATCCTTTGTCAGTTGCTTCATTTGTAAATATTTTCTCCCACTCTGAGGGTTGTCTTTTGGTCTTGTTTATGGTTTCCTTTGCTGTGCAAAAGCTTTGAAGTTTCATTAGGTCCCATGTGTTTATTTTTGTTTTTATTTCCATTTCTCTAGGAGGTGGGTCAAAAGGGATCTTGCTGTGATTTATGTCATAGAGTGTTCTGCCTATGTTCTCCTCTAAGAGTTTGATAGTGTCTGGCCTTACATTTAGGTCTTTAATCCATTTTGAGTTTATTTTTTTACACAGTGTTAGGGAGTGTTCTAATTTCATACTTTTACATATACCTGTCCAGTTTTCCCAGCACCACTTATTGAAGAGGCTGTCTTTTCTCCACTGTATATTCTTGCCTCCTTTATCAAAGATAAGGTGACCATACAACAGGGGACTTTTTAATGTTTCATTCCACTGTCCAGTGGACAGACCAGATAGTCAGGGTAAGAGGAGAAGGATCTGATAGACATATCTTCTGGGAGAAAAATGTGGTGGTTCCTCTGGGCACATGCATACACTAGTAATTGCAGCAAATTGTAGGAGAGAAATACATCTTTTGTAAATCAGCATGGTGTTTGGAGTCAATACAGTCATCAAAAATAACTGGTTTAGAGCCTTCAGATGACAATTCTACTAGATGCTGTTAAGGGCACAGACTTGGTGCAGGGCCTTCCTGGGTTTGAATTCTAGCTTGGCATTTTACTGGCTACATTCCTCAGGTATGTTACTTAACTCCAGTAGGACTCGTGTTTCCTCATCTATTAAATGAAGGTAATAGCATCTGCCTTGTAGGACTGATAAATGACCTAATAGTGAATACTTTGCATGAGCATTATGCTAAGTGCTTTATGTGTATTAACTGATTTACATTTCATAATAACCCTATTAGATAATTAATATAAACACTTAGCACAGTACCTGTCACATAGTAGAATCCAATTAATTTATTATACTAGAGCCTTGTTAACCTATAAGAGCACTGTCCATACAATATCCCCAAATCACTTGGTTATTTAAATTTAAGTTAATTAACATTGAATAAAATTTAAAATTCAGCTTCTAATTCTCACTAGCCACATTTCAAGTGCTCAGTAGCCACATCTGGCTCATGGTACCATATTGGACAGCACAGATATAAAACATTTCCATCATAGCAGAAAAGTTTTATTGGGTAATGCTAAATAAATGTTGACCTTGTTGCAGTGAAGATTTGATTTTGATCCTTGTTTCATTTTTCAAACAGCATATGCACCTGACTTCTTTCCTCTCTGTCTTGAAAAATATGGATTTCTAAATATACTATATACATGTAGTCCTTCATTTAGAAAGACACTTTGGTCACTTCACATGTAAACTGGATATATAAGGTCCTGCCCATCTCCAGAGTCTTCAAGTTGGCTTTCCAGTAACAGCCAATGATTCATATTGGTAGAATTTCATTCTATCTCCCAATTCTATTAGGTCATATTGCAATTATGAGATGGTTTATAGTTCATAATCTGCATTCATAACAAGGGTAAAAGCCTACAAAGACTGAGTCCATGACCTTGACTCCATTTCATAATAAATATCCAGGTAGTTATCAACTCTAATATCCTTTTGGGCTGTAGCAGGGTCTAACTCATGAATCCATGAGCTCTTGAGTACTTAATATGTGCCAGAGCTGTGGAGGATACATTAACATATGAGAACCAGTCGGTCTTAAAATTTTTAATTTAATAAGGAAGGTAAAATTCATGTACACAGGCAAATGAGGTATCCAGCGTTTCTAAATGTCTAAAATGCTGTAAATAACTGCATACTAGGAGTAAGTACCATATTCTAACAACAACTTCAACCAGTGACAGACGTTTCAAAAATAAACTCGAAGCAGAAAAGCACAAATATCGTTTCATACTCTTTCTCAGGTAACAGTAAAATTATGCTGAATGACAAGTAAGCATGTTAAAATAATGTGAAAGGACAGCTTTTTGGAAAAAAAAAAGATTGGTGGGCTTTTATGTTTTGTTTAATAAATGTTTCTACCTACCTAAAAAGAAAACTTTTAGCATGTGAGTCATCATGTATTAAATAGTCATTAAAGAGTTTGTATGATGTTATTTCATTTAAAAGAAGTAGATATATGGTATTTTAATCAAGTATTGAAATAATTTCTTATAAAGCAATATTAAAATCAGATGATGAAGGTTTCTGGTATATAGTGTTTGCAAAAAATTTCCCTATGTTTTAATTATTCAAGAATGACTTTTAGGCTAATGAAATTTTGGCAGTGAAGGGTACTAATTCAGATTAATCTTATAATCTTAGATTTAAACTTTTACAGAAATTGAAACAGAGATAAGCAACAATGTGGACCAATTAGACCAGTGAATAAATATATGTAAAACAGCAGTGTGTTATTATCTCTCTTTCTGGTTATTTACCTCTTGATTCTCTTCTCTTCACATTTTTTTCCTATGGGATTCTGTAGATAACCAAAGCATCAGTAAAGGTTTCAAGACCACACCTTCTCTGGTAGAGCTTCTTATAAAATAAAAACCAAATTTAAATTTACAAAAGATTATTTTCTACCTATGTGGGAAATCTATATTTCCCTCAATTCTCTCTCAAACTAACTCTTTTTGTGTTAACTTACTTAAAAAGAAGTTAATCTACTGTGCCATAACCTAGTTACAACTTGAGAAATACTTGATATGGGTCATAAATTCTACCTTCCATGAATGGTCACTAACAAAGGATTATGAGCCACAAGTGTTTGGTGAGTCTGCTATGGAGTTAATTGCTCAGCCTTGGTTGAGAGCAGCATGTTTCCACATATTCATAGTCCTTTTTGTTTACTCCTGGGGAAAATAATCCATGAAATTCCCATCTTGCTTAAAACCAAAACATTTGTAGAGAACAAAGAATGTTGCCAGCTGAATTCACTAACATAAAAGCCTGCATTTCATCAGCTTTTCTCTTATTAAAAAATCAATAGCAATTATTATTGAAGGCTCCCAAAGAACATAGGGACCATTCACCCAGTTTAAAATGTTTATCACACCCATTTTTATATCAGATATTTCCCAGCAGAAATCTTTCTAACTTCTCTACATGGTGGCAAAGAGTGTCTGCTTCTCTAAGCATAACTATCAAAATAGATTTGGACTTAGTAGGGGAAGAGCAGAAGTAAAAAAAAAAAAAAAAATTAATGTTCCTATTCTTTAAAAAAGAACTTATCTGTTTATTATCTGTACTAGCCACCCTTTCCCTTTCTTACTGCCCCAATTAAAGTTATAACCCATGTAATCTAAGCCAGGGAGGCACTTGAACCACATCTCTATGGGTCAGTGAACAGACCTGACTAAGTGGACCCAGGTATGAGGCCATCATACTCTGATGTGCAGAGTCACACCACTCAAAGCCTCCTCTCTAAGGAATGAAGCACATCAACAAGGGCAAAGTTAGCACTTGTTACCTTTAATCAGCCACATGAAAGGGAGAGAACTTGGGTTTGAAGCCATCTGCACTTGGCACCTGGTGTGTAGTGTTTGTGTGTGTGTGTGTGAGTAGGAAGGGATAAGTATAGGGTTTACTTCCCAAGGAAATGTTTGACAGAGTCCTAAATGAGCAGGTATGAATTCAGAATATCCAGAGAAACTAGAAAGCAATTCATATCTAGGGAAGAAGCTTGTTCATAGTAAATGGACAGTCATAGTGTGATAACGGGGGAAACTGCCACAATAAATACACACATGTCTCTAGAACTCTAAGTACAGAACTGATAAGATAAAACCTAATCTAGACTCTAGTTGCTGTTGGCAGTGTATCTCCCTATGTTTGATTTTAAGTTTATTATTTGGGGTTGAACTTGCTATCTATAGATTTTAAATGCCTGACAGATATATTTTCATTCATTCGCTCATGCAATCATTATTTCACAGACATTCATTAAGTTTAACTACTTAAAAAGCACCACATTAGCAATTTAGGCAATTCAACATGGAATAAAACCCGAATTTATGTTCTCAAAGAACTTAAAATCTAACGTGACGAACATACACATGACAAAACGAAGTTAAAGCTAGGCAGAAATAAATACTATGAAAGACAGGTAACCAAAATAGGATTACTGTACAAAGAAAGCAAGTTATAAAATCTTATCAAGAGTATCTGTGATGCTTTCAAGGAGGAAGACGTATTTGAAATGAGCCTTCAAAAAGAATTTCAATAGACAAGGAAGGAGAGGAAAGGGATCCTGGCTGAAAGACAAGTATAAGTGTCTGTGGAGGCTTAAAGAGTGTGGGCATGACATGTGTGGGAAATGGGGGGAATCAAGTGCACCCAGGCTGTGGCACAGATGGAGACCTATGTAGACGGTGAGGTTGAAGTAATAGGTCGCAGGTAGATTAAGAAAGTTATTTAGAACAGAATGAACATTTTGGACTTTATATATAGTCACCTGAGAACCTAGAAGTTTCTTTGTTTTTGATGAAGGGAGTACCATCATCTAGCTTGGATTTTAGACAAATAACTCAGAAATTATGTAATTAGAGAAGTAGCAATTGAAGAACTAGAAAAGGGCTATTCAAGTTATCTAAGCCAATGAAGATGAGGAGCTGAACTAGGACAATAATTGCAGTGGAAAAGGGAATGAATACATGAGACTGTTGAGAGGGTTTTTATAGAATTAAGTAATTGACATTGGGAATCAAGAAAAAGAGAATCAAAGAAGATATGAATTTCTTGTTATTTGGGCAATGATGGCAGTGAAATATGAAACAGGAAAAAGGAGGAAGAGTTTATGGGAGAAGAAAATTTACTCATATTTAGATATCATGAATCTGATATCATCCATTGGAAAGACATCCATGAGGAAAGACAGCTGACAACTTCCCAAGACTACCTAATCCATTCCCATGGTTTCAATTACTATCTGCGTGCTAATGACTCCCAAATCTATACTCATGCTTTAGACCCCACCCAGCCCTCCAAATATATCCAATCACCCAGTTTTCTCAATTCTACTTCCTACGTATATTTAAAATCTAATAACTTTTCTTCATTCCTAAACAGTCTACTAGTCCAGCCTCTTATTTGGCTGCACTTTCATCTATTTTTCACATATAACCATGATGATCTTTCTCAAACACAATTCATTCTTTTAATGCTCATTTTAAAACACTAAAAGAACTTTCCTTGCCATTGGGACAAAGTACAAAACCTTTCCGATTGCTAAAACGTCCTGCACTACTTGCCTTTTCAGCCCCATCTCTTGTCGCTCACCCACAGCATACCTAATGTTCCAAAAAGCTATCCTGGATCTCTTCTGCAAACAAATGGAAGGTATCTTGCTCTCCTCTGTCCACCTATATATGCTATCCCCTCAGTCTGGGTGGGAAGAGTAGGAAAGGAAAACAGTTTCAAACCCATTTTTCTCATTTGAACTTCATCAAGTCAATCACAACTTCACCCATTCTCCATTGCTGTATTCTCAGTTTATCTATTCTTTTTAGGATCAACAGCATTGTTCTTAACTTCCCACTGCTGTAAAAGTGCCTCTGTTCCCAGAGTAAGAAATAACTTATTTTAGTCATGAGATACACTGATAATATTCTTTTTTTCCTCAGAGTTCAAATTTATCTCAGAAAGATCTATTTTTTTCCTAAGATGTTTGCCTATAAGTAAAGAGAATATTATCCCTTCAATCTACACTGTAATTTAAGGGAAGTATTTTTCCAAAGTTTGGCAGAAAAAATACCTGAGCCTTTGTACAATTTAATCTTTAACTGTTTCATTGTTTTAATAACTTTTAGTAAATTCAGTCACCGCTTAACTAGGGAAAATTGTGTTCTTGTAGTATGAGTCATAGAGTCATGAAAGAACATAAGATTAAAAAGCAAAGGAATGGAGCCTAAGATTAAGAACCAGAAAGACAAGTTTTATTCTCTGTCTTTACACACCATTTGACCTGGACACTTCACTTACAGGTTTTAGGACATTAAGTTTTTCTTCTTGAAAATAGGTATTGTGATATAATTTTTGTGTTATAATTTATATGTATAGAGCTCTTTCTTAGTCATTAGCATTTGATCCTCCCAGAACATGTTGGATATCTTTTTTTGATATTTTTATATCCACTTTAAAAATGTGAAAATAGAGGTTCAAACAGATTAAGAGACTTTTTAAAGATCACTTAGATTTTAAATGATGGGTCCAGAAATTCTGACATTAGAGCTCTTATTATTTCTGTTTTCCCATGCTGAGTATGTCTCTTCAACAAGAAGACAAGATGGAGATTTGATTTACATTTATTCTGAGGTTTTTTGTTTCTGTTTTATTTATCTTGTTTTGTTTGTGTGTTTGCTTGTGTTTCTAAGATGCTACATGCAGGATTGCCTGAGCTAAGTGGAATCCAAGACCTGAAATATGTGTATAATAACCTTCGTCCACAAGACACAGACCTGGAAGCGACAAGTCATTTTACCAAGTAAGATTAGCAGTGAATGTGTGAGTATGCATGAATACAGACACATGTTTCACATTTGAGATGATTTTAGGGTGAACAGTCATTGGTATGAAGCTGTCATTTCTACAAAAGTTTGTGTCTGTTTCCCAAGGGATAGAAAAGGAGCAATGTGAATGTCTAGCAGAAGGCCTGAGTCAGTGTTTCTGTAGCAAGCTATTGTTTGCTAACCAGCCTCCTCATATAATACATTACTCAATAAGAGGTCATTGAAAAGAGCAAGAGCTGACATAAATAAATTGGCTGTTCTACTTGAACTATGTCCAGAAAAACAATTTGGAAAAAAGAGATTTATGATGAGATATGGACTCACTAATTTCACTTTTGTTTCTGAAATTCTAATTTCATCTCTATAATGATACAAATATTGGAATATTTGGTGACTATCTTCTATTTTTAATACAGTTTTTATTAAGCAAGTCTAGGGCAACACTAGCGTACATCAAGTTCAGAGTCTGGGCACAGCACAGTGTTGGTCGGTTAGACTCAAAATTATTGTCAGAAGGGTGGTGCATTTTATAATATAAGATTCTTTTGAACTTCAGTTTTTGAATGGATAGCACAATTGCTAGCAAATTTTAGATGCTCAATAAATGTTAGCTGTAACTATTATCCTAGTAAATATTTTAAGTAGAGAAATACAGTGCTCTTTCCTATAATTTCTTGATATTGAAACTTATTTGAGTCTAATTTTTAATTTTTCTAATATTTTTAACTGGAAATTTGGAAACACAAATTGTATTTTTTAATAGATATATGCTCTGTCCTTTTGAAGAAAACAGTACTTACAGTTCCCACACAGGTATTACTTTTCTCTCCTTTTTCCAGAATATATAGTGCAGAATCTTTCTCCATTCCAAGGGAGTCAGGGGAGTTCATGCGGATGCATGTCCTAAACACTTGGAGAATTTCACTTTTGCAAGGAATCTCTGTTTCATGAACTTGAATGTATAGGCTGCTCTTGTGGTTGAGTAGAAGCAATATGACAGAATCACAGAATATTAGAGCTGGAAGAGCCCTTATAGTTAATTTATTCTGAAAATAAATATGCAAACTAGAAAACCGAGATCCAAAGAATTAAGAGGCTTGCCCATGATTAAAAGAAGTAGTAAGAAATAGAGCTAGGACTAGGGCCCAAAGCTAAGACTTTGATCGCATGCTCTAGGGTTTTTTCAACATTTACCATTGGAAAGTATATATGATTAAGGAACTCCAGGCAGAGCCCCTGCCAAAAATATTCCTTCCTGCTATCTGGTTTGTTTCTGAAATTCTACCATTAGAAATTCTTTCGGTGAGTCTGGTAGGTTTTTTGAGTCTTGAAAATGCCCTTTACTAGTAAAGTTACCTCTGAAAGAAGCTTTTGTTTATATCCACTTAGAAAACTACAAATATTAGTTGACAACTGTCTGTGGCCAAAGACTCTCGCTTGAAGACTGGCAGAAGTGTTTCAGATCCTTGGTTTCAAGGATGAGGGACTCTCAAGTTGCCTCAACTAATGGGGACAAGGGACTTGTATGAGAAATCCCAAGGAAGGGCTGACAGCCTACCTCAGGAAAAGAAGAAGGACATCTCTCACAGAGCCTGGAAGGTCCTTCGGAGTTCAAGAGAGCTCTGGGGATCTCATGAGTAGGAATCAGCCTTTCAGTCTAGCTGCCATCCCTTGTCCAGTTAACTATACCCGAGGTGGGTGGGTTAACATGGTACCAAAAATAGTCCCCTCAGGCTATCCCATCAGGGTCGGACTGGGATGCCTTTCTTTATAGTGGGCGGCAGTAAGGCAGGCACAATTATTGACATGTCATTGAGACAGGGTGGGGAGATAGGGGAGGAGCATAGAGAGGGCCAGGAAAGGTGGAGGTTGAAAACGTGATTGGGCTGCAACCTGTGTTTGATATGTCATTGCTTGAACAAAGCAGTTATAGTGCTGCAGTTCACAAATTATCCCTCCTACAATTTAAAACTAAAGGAAAAAACTATATATTGGATTAAAAAAGCTCTTTCAGGCCACAGCCACAGGAAAAAGGTAAATAGGCTTTATTTGTCTGCCAGAGTCCCATCCCTCCACATTATTACTGAATTACATACTGTCTAGTATATCACCTGTGTAAATATGCTTGTTGGTTATATCAGTATGTCCCAAGTAAAGCAGGGGACATAGTCCCACTTCCCCACTTCCAAAAGTCCAAAAGTATCTGAATGTGAAACAAGTTCTAGTCCCTTAAAATATATTTAAAAGTTTAATTTAACAGAAAATACAACTTAAACATGAAACATTTACGTGTATAGAAGTCATATAACAATGGCTAACATTTAATACAGTGCTTCTTGTATTTCAAGCCTTACTCTAAGTACTTTTCATACAGTAACTAATTTAATCATCATAACAAGCCTATGAGGTAATATCACTTTTATCTACATTTTTAGATTAGGAAATTGAGACCCCAGAGAAATAAAATGATTTACCAGAGGATACAGCCAGCAGGAGACAAAGCCACAGTTCGAATCCAGGAGTCATGCTCCAGAGTGTGGGGTCTTAAATTCTACCCTGTGTGCTCAAGTCCACCCCTCCCATATGCAGGCTTCCGCGGATGTGCTGCTTCATAATTCAGACCACAGTTTTCTCAAGGTTCCTCAGAGCCCATGTTAGCTGCAGTTTCACCAAGGTGACCCTATAACCTTCCTTGGGCACTAATCCTCATTCCTGAATAACCTGAGCCTTGGTGGACAGAGTCCCTTCCCAGAACTATTATCTCTGTGCTACCACCAAGTGTCCCCTGGGTGTTTGGTTCAGGATCTGCTATCACGACTGCCCTGGGAGACCCCCATGGGATAATTTGACTAATGATGCCAAAGACGTCACCTTCTTTCTTTTTTCTGTTTTGGCCCATTACCAGGTGCCTTGAACATCTCTATATTGTTTTCCACTTTTCTTTTCAGAGAAATCTCCCATGAGACTCACCCTACCATTTATTTCCAAGAGCCTGTCTCAGTAGTATCCTTTATCCTAAAATCTCAATTATGTACCTTTATTTTTTAGATATGATTTAATATGTTTTGAGATTTCCTTTTCAATTCTTCTCTAAGTTCCTTGGTCAGCATATGTAGATCAAATGTTGAGGATCTTTTCTATCACACATTCCATCCAGCACTTTGAAGAACCTATTATCGAGGTTCAAGAAGCCTCAGTTGAATGTGACTGTGATTCTTTACCATTTAAAAAAGTTACTTAAACTCCCTGTTATTTAGATATTTAAAATTCTAAAGAAAATCATACAGTATTTCTTTTGTTAATACCTAAACAATGTATAGAGTGAATTTATAAAAGTAGGCTGCTGAATTAAAAATAATAAGGGAGCCTTAAAAATTATGTGCACTTGTTTACTTTTTTGTGTAAACAATACTGTTACCTTAAGCTATGTTCTCTGACATTATATGGATATCAAAACTTAAGGAAAAACTTGAAGTGTAGATGTTAGTGCACATAATTTACCATAAAAGAAATCAAGTTCATTAATGGATCCAACGTTGGTCTTGGTGCTTCAATGAGTGTCATTAACTCGGATATACTTTTGAGAGGCCCTGTATATTTAAATACCTTGTTCTCTTTGTTCTGAAAAGCTAACAGTGTTTCATGCCACTTTTTATTCGGATACTACTAAGATACAGATAAAAATAAGATGGAAATCCACCTACTCCCACCACCGCCACTAAGCTCACAGATCTGGGTCATGAATGACTAAGCCATCTGAGACACAGCATGTGTGGATGGATACCTTAAGTGCCCTAGTCCTGACCACAGTATTAGCATTAAGAGGCTGCCCCTCTTGACCCTGTTTGAGACTTGAAAGAAATAAATGGCTTTTCCTGCGTCTCTGAGGGAGTCCTCTATTTATGAACAATACAGGATCTTACTTCACTCTTGGGTATTCACATTCTGGGTTAAGAGCTGATCATAAGAGTTTCAGAGGATGCTGTACTCTGCATGGCATTAGAAAATTATATTACAATGAATGGCATGTAGAGAAAAATGAAAATAAAATTGGTTTACTGGACACAAAGGTTTTTCACATCATTGCCAACTCCTCTCTCTGCTTCCCTTACTTTTTTTACTCCCCTTGCAACTGAGTTCTGTTGAATAGAGTCAAGAAAGTATCATGACTCAGTCCCTGCAAATTGATATTATCATGTAATATCTCTGCCGAGCCCACTGCTAGGCAACAAAGGCAACCACATATTAAAATGCCGTCCAAATGGGTTATTTCAGAATTTTCAGTCACTCTCACACCTTGGGTTAGCTGTCTTTAGAAACAGATAACCTATTTCACAGACCAGTCTTGGATCATTAAGCCTAAATTTCCTGGCCTACCTCCCCTCCCACATGCAGATTATGCTTTTTACTTTACCCATTTCCTCCTCCGGAAATGTGAGAAGAAATTTTCCATGTATTCCCATATATTCCATTTGGCCTGCCAGGCAGTTTCTTTGGGTTAGTAAGTGTAAGATCCCCTGCTCTTCAGCTAAAGAGAAGAGCAGCTTGAAGACAGCTTGAAGCAAAACAAAACTCCAAACTTCAGAATAACAAATTATTTGCATTAGTGAAGTATTTTGATAGCAAGAACTAGATTCTATCTGGTATCCTTGGGGAAAATGGTATACGTGGACTCAAACTGTAACCTAACAAATTCCAGAAACCAATGTGGCCTGGCCAGTTTCTAAAGGAAATGAAGACCTTCTCCTCTGCTTATCTCTACCTATCATATTCTACTTCTTTTTGCCTACTGGCCAGTATTCTCTAATATAAATTCCAGAGAGAGACAGTCTAATTGACTTAACTGGTTGCCTTTGACCCTACTGGACAGGGTCCTTCATGCCAAGCCATCATGGATTCTGTTGCCCATCCTTATTCTTAACATGGGCCACCCCTTCACAAAGAACAGCCTGGAGCTTCTTCTCTGAACTTTGAGCTTTAGAAAGAACAGTCTTAATTATGAGGGGCCATCGGGAAGAGCAGGCACAGTGACTGTCCCAACAAGTACAACTGTGAAGCTGCTGAAAATGTTGATAGCATCCAGAGAGAGTGCTTCTGGACTTCACAAAGACAGGAGTCAGAGTCTCTGAGCCACCTAGAGTGTGCAGACACAATGCCAGAAATTCCCAGTTTTCCCTGCATTCCTTCTTGTTTATTTCTCGCGGCTATAGGGTGAGACAAGACTCTTTATGCTCAAATGTCTCAAAACATAATTCAATGGCTTTCTATCTGGTTTCTCTTCAGAATTGAGAAACAGAGTATAGGACAGGAATGCAGATCCCTGGGTTCTTTTATCATTAAAGTTTCTTGATTTTTTTTTAGTACTTTTCAAGTTGTCATCTCATGGATTGTTGTAATTCCATAAATATGGGTCAAAGTTTTTCTTTGCCTTAGCTTAACCGTTGATACCTACAGAAATAAATACAAGAAAAAACAAACAAAAAAACAGAACCTAGAGGAACTAACAATCATGACGTCCAACTTTCCTTAAATGAAGAAAGCAGATTCAAAGGGAAAGTTAAAATAAGTGGCATTTCTCCTTTCATTGTGATAGTTTCCCATTTAAAAAAATTTCATTATAAGCACTAATCTGAACTAAATTGACTTTTTAAACTACATTTTTAAAACTGCAGATATGACAGCTTTTACAATACATCAATAAAATAAGGTAGCTTTTGGAGGGGAGGTAAGGATAGAAGCCTGAAATGTCATTTCACTGGCATAGTACTTATACATAGTAAGACCAGCCCATCAATATTTCCCTACTTTCTTTATTCCATTTGCTCTGATTTTGCTAAATTTTATAAGGAGCCTCCATAAGAAAGTGTAGGAATTACTTATTGTATTCAAAGCCATGGAGCCTGGAATTCTTGTTTGTATGTAGTTAGGGGCCTGTGATGACATTTGCATAAGACTTCCTGACCTTGTAGATGAATTATGAAGACTTGAAACTTCAACTTGGAAAACAGCAAAATCTTTCATTTTTTAAGCCAAGTTCTAAACTATGAAGCAGGAGAAAAAGTGAAAAGAAAAGCGAAAAAGATAAGAAACTCTAAAATTGCCTCTTGTTTTAATCCCTAACATCTCTTTCAAAAAGATTTGAAAGAGGATTTCAAAAGAGTTTACCACAAGTCAGTTTCCACAGAACCATAAATCTGTACATGTGTTTTCCTTTGTATCTCTCTATCTGTAGTTTACTACCTTTTGGGCTCATATATATATTCATTTTTTTACTTATTTGGTAGTAAGCTTTCTGAAATAATATTTGCATAATATTATTCTATTTCCAATAGCTTTTTATATGTTACTTCCTTTGATTCTATCGATAATCCCAGGGAATGGCATGGTCTAGTCATCAACTATGTTTCCTAGATGAAACGATTGAAAGCTAATTGAATTTCTTGGATCACGGGCAGAACTGATGAGTTCAAAAGAGAACAAAATTGATTTCTTGCATAATGGGTGCTGTTCCCAGGACCCTAAACAAAATCATACGGAAAAAAAAAAGTCCTACGTACAAAACTCATAATCTCAGATAGTATAGATGTTCTTTAACTGTAGTGTCTTTGGATTAGTTGAAAGAAAATAGTAAAAAAAATCTAAATGCTTAAAGTTGTGTTTCCCAAATTAAGGTACCATGCCATCAAAGCTACAAGGATTAACATGAGATACACTTTTTTAGTATCTTTTATTTAAAAGGTTAGAACATGAAGCTTAAATTTTTGTCTTCACACAAATGTACATACATGTTACGTAAATATGCAACCAAATTCATCAAGTGCTCTCTTTTCCATGTCAGACAACCTTGAATTTTTTTAAATAAAAGTGCATAGAGAGGAACTTTTTAAAAAATTGTGTACCAAGACGGCATCAGCAATGATTATTCATTGAATTCATTTAAAATGTTAATTTTTTGGTTAAAAAATATTTTGAGTACTTCTGAATGCTTATTGGTCCAATATAAATTTGTAACAAAATAGAAATTATCTTGATAGCATATTTTATTGGTTTAGCTATGAGAAAGTGCTGGTCAGATATATTATAGATTACAAATTCAACACTGAACCATTATTTTTCTTGATGGAATAAAAGAAATTATGACAAAGTTGTATTAATTCACTGTTCCCTCTGAATAGTTAAGAATGACTCTCAGAGCTAGACACTCAGTAACTCCAATACAAAAAAGAAAAGGAAAAGTAATGTCTTCTTTACATGTGCCAAAATCACTGCAGCAAAAATGAAGTTTGAGAGTTAGATGAAGGAAATTTGTTCATGGGGAGTGTGAGTCACTTGAAACTCTTCTATTTATATGTGATAAAATTACAGTGTCATTGGTAAAATAAGAACATTCTCATGCAAATTCCTTCACAGAAAAAGTCACTTGAGAAATATTTCCCTGCGACTCTTAAAGAGACTGACCAGTGAAATAGGTCAGTGTTCTATCAAACCGCAAAATGATATCAACGACTTCAGCAACAGAAATATGCTCTTGTTGAAATTCCCGTCAAGGGTTGCCCGAGAACCTTCTCTTGATCGCCACTCCACACATTTAGGCATCTCTCTTCAATGGTTACTCTGATGTAGCTCATGAAGCAGTTAGAAATGTTTGCCAATTATACTCTAAGGTGTTTAAAAAAAAAAGATAAGAAACGTTTGCCATTTGTAGTCGCATATTAATATACATGTGAATTTAAAAAATATAATATTTAACCTGAGGAAACAAATCTGCCTATAGGCTAAACCTGACGTGAAAGATTCGACCTCCTGGATTTAACCCAGTTTTCTGAGACTGATAAACTCCATTGCCCATTCACACACACATAGCTAGGAAACCTATTAATAGCAGTTGTTTCTGATGATAAGCAATTTAAAATATTTGTATCCTATAAAAAGGTACATCTGTTCTGAAGTAGAATAGAATTTGTACACATGTTTAAGATGGGACCTATGGCTTAAGAAATTTTATCTTAATATATGCCCCTTTGGACTGTGTTCCCTAGATGCAAGAAATACTGTTAATTTATTTTTCTGCCTAAGGGTTATTCCTATGTAAAAATTAAAGGATCGTTGTTTTAGTGCCTTTGTTCCACCTGGGAATTCCATACTCATTTATTGGCTTATTTCTCACTTAAAGACAAAGTTGGAAGACTGTTCATTATAAATAATCCACAATGAGAGCAAAGACTTTCTAAATGTGTTCGAATTTTTCCTTGCTACTTTCTAAATGATGTCACCTTTGGTATGCATTTAACCTCTCGAGGTCTTTTTCTTATCTGTTGCCAAAATAATTTTACTGCTCACCTCTAAAGATGAAAAGATTAACATAAGGCATTTAGTGCAGTGCCTGCCAAAGGATATATACTCCCTGAGGGCAGAAATCTGATTTCTCTCCTTCACCTCTATGTCCCAGTACAAAGAACAGTGCCTAGCAGGAAGTTAGAAGTGTTTATCGAGACTGCCTGGGGGATTTCCTTAGGAAATTTGAGAGCTGCATCCTTCTAGATGCTGCTTTGGATTTATAACATAAGGATACTCCAAAGCATAATCCAGCTGAAGCTGCCATTAAAATAGATAAATCAGAGAGCTGCCACTTGGATAAATCAGATCCTCATAGAGGCCTGAAACTTACTGCTCTCAGGTCCACAATCCTAAATTGGGTCATATTTAGCAACATTATTTTAACTGACCTGTTAAATCTGCCACTTGAGAAACTGGAGATGCATTTAGATGAAAGTCTGCTTTAAAACTCTAAGTTTATCATAAAAGTTCATCCTTCATTTCCAGTCTTCTTGCATCTTAACTGCTGGGCAATGTTAAGAATAAGGCCTAGGGCCTCCCTGGTGGCGCAGTGGTTGAGAGTCCGCCTGCCGATGCAGGGGATACGGGTTCGTGCCCCGGTCTGGGAGGATCCCATATGCCGCGGAGCGGCTGGGCCCGTGAGCCATGGCCGCTGGGCCTGCGCGTCCGGAGCCTGTGCTCCGCAGCGGGAGAGGCCACAACAGTGAGAGGCCCGCATACCGCAAAAAGAAAAAAAAAAAAGAAAAAAAAAAAAAAGAATAAGGCCTAGACATAGTTGAGATTATGTGAGTGTGAGTACATCAGAACTTAAGATTTATGGTTCATAAGCCTATCTTCATGAAAAGTGAGTACATGCTATCATCCTAGAGCTTTCCACCTCAACACATAAAATATGCTCAGTAACTATTTGTTGAATGAGTGAGAGAATGGTAGGGTCTCTGTAAATCATGATTAGTATTATACTCTTACTGCTATTATTACCTTCATGTCTTTGAACTACTGATGAAGAAAGAAATTAATGTTTTATACTGCACTACGTACCCATAAATTCATAAAGTCAAAGGACATCTTTAAAAATAATGAACACTGTGGAAATGAATAATGATCAGGGTCATATTTTAACATTCTTAGCAAACTTTTTCCAATATTGATGTATAATAATGGAAATTTTTGGATTTTTTTTTAAGTCTAATACCAGAACAAGATAAATGGGCTTGAAGTTTTATAAAAATGAGGGGGAAATTATTAAACATTATTGAACTACATTTTTAACTTTGAGGACATGGCTGATTTGTTGTAAAGAAGGCATTGCTTGGTAACTTTGATAGATGCCAAGCAAGAAAAGCAGTGTTTGATTACATTCAACATCTGTTCCTCATGGAAATATTTTAGTAAGCTCAGAATAGAAGGAAACTTAGATAAACATACTTTTTTAAGTGAAAAATTATAAGCATTCCCATTAATGTCAGGAAAAATATAATAATGCCTCTATCTTGTTAGTAAAGCTCTATATTTAAGCTTTGTTATATTGTTATTTTCCACTTGAATAAGAAAACAAATAAAACAGTTCCATATAATTTTTTTTTAATTTTTGAAATAAGAATTTAGTACAGTAAGTTGTTACAAGATAAACATTCAAGACTCAGTGATGAAAAATTAGAGAGGCAATATTATATGATCACCTAAATAGATACAGAAAATTCAGTTACTAAAATTTAGAATCACTCATTATTTTAAAACTCTCTAGAAATAGAAAGGAATATCCTTAAACCTGTAGCTAAAAACCTACAGAAAACATTATACTTAGTGGTAAAACATTAAAAGCCTTTCCTCTGTAATCAAACAAACGAAAAATGCCTGCTATCACCACTTCCATTTAACATTGAACTGGAGGTCTTAGCAGTGCAAAGGGTGACAGAAAACTCTGTCATTATTTGCAGATAACATGACTGTGTCCATGCAAATTTCAAAAGAATATACAGTGTATTGTTAGAATTAATGACTTAAAAATCTACTCATGGGCCTCCCTGGTGGCGCAGTGGTTGGGAGTCCGCCTGCCGATGCAGGGGATGCGGGTTCGTGCCCCGGTTTGGGAGGATCCCATATGCCGCGGAGCGGCTGGGCCCGTGAGCCATGGCCGCTGGGCCTGCGCGTCCGGAGCCTGTGCTCCGCAACGGGAGAGGCCACGACAGTGAGAGGCCCGCATACCGCAAAAAGAAAAAAAAAAAAAATCTACTCATATATTAACAAATATTAGTTAAAATAAAATTTAGAAAAAGCTAGAATTTACAATTCACAATAAATCCAACAAAAGATATGGAAAACAGCCACAGAAAAAAATTTTTAAATTATACAGAAAGATGTAAAATAAGACCCAACTAAATGTAGAAATATGCCATGTTTAGTGGTTGCGTATCTCAATACTGCAGAGATGTTGATTCTCCCCAAATTAATTTATAGTTTAATGAAATGTCACACAAATACTTACACATTTATTTTGTGTATTGGTAAGCTTGATAAGGTGATTCTAAAATATATTTGGGAGGTCAAAGGACCTAAAATCATGGGAAAAAACACCTGAAAAAGAACAAGGTAAAAGAATTTTCAAGATTTATTATAAGTTCTTGCTATTTAAGAAAGTGTTGTATTAACACAGAGATAGACAAATTGAAGGGTACAACAGAACGAAGAGGCCAGAAACAAGCCTATGTTTATACATACCCTTGGTACTGGACAAAGTTGAATCAGTAAGGAAAGAATGGTGTTTGCAATGAAAAAACAAAATTGGTTAAATTAATCATTGTACATCTATACTTCCAGATAGATCATTAAAAAAAAAATAAGTTAACTCTGTTTTCTGAAGTAGATTGTTCATTCAACATATATTTTGGGACCACTTACTATGCATGAGTTACTATAAAGTTTTTCTTCCAGAACATATTACTAAGTTAAAAAAGCAAATTACAACATTTCATGTAATTGTGATTTTTGAATCCTGTCTTTTTTACTTCCATCTCACACAACTTCAAAATTCTTAAAGAATCATGCTCCCTTTATCTGTCTGTTTCCCTTCTTCCACTCCTCACTCTGTCAGCCACTCTGCTGTTCTTTGCTGTCTGTTAATCACCAGTCATCCATCTACCTCTGAGCTTCTGGATGAGCTGTTGTTTCTTCTTAGAATTTCCTCTATCAGAAATTTCCATGGCCTATGCTCTTGGCAACTTAAGGTTTTTGTCAAATCATTCAACTCATCTTTTTAGTGAGACTATCCCTGACCATCCTACTTAAAATTGCAACACTGTTCCCTACCCCATATTCCCTCTCCCCAATTTCTATTTTAGTTTCCTCTATGGTATATATTTCTTTCTCAAATCCTATATTTTTACATGTCTATTTCATTATGGTCTGAATTCCACATTATATAATCTCTCTAAGGGGAGACATTTCTGTCTGTTTTTGTTTTCATTGCTACATCCCAACATGCACCTGGCATGTAACAGGGGTAAGAATAGTGTGACTGGCTGTGTGTCTGTTGGTTTGTGCAAGTGTATAGAGAAAGCTCAAAAGAATACTACCAGATTGTTCATAGTAATTATTTTGGGGGAGGAGAGTGACAACGGAACATGGATGAAGGGAACTTTTCACATTTTACTTAATATTTTACTGTATGGCTTGAATTATATATTATTTTTTTAAAAATCAAGTTTTTTAGTGTCCCTGGAATTTCTTCCATAAAACAGATCAAACAGGATAGCAAAACCCCAAAACTACAGGCAACATCTACAACAAAACTAAGTAACAAGGTATTCCTAAGAACCCTAAAATACAAGCAGATGGGGCAAATCAAGTTACAAGAATTTTGTAACAGCATCTTATGGGAGGAAGCTAAGGAAGCAACATGTTATCTGATTGAACTGAGAACAGGACTCCACAGAGCCCACAGGTACTCACTGGAAACCTGAGCGGGCCCATTTGATAAGCTATTTAGCAGCTGAAACTGGGAAGGATTTTTACACACTTCAATTCACAAGGAAGGACAAAGGTTCCATGGCAAATCTGAAAAGGTTGGAGAAGGCTATAAACTCTCAAAGGTAACTGGTGATTCCTCCCTAGAAAAAGTCCTATGCTGAAGAGAAACTGCTGGAACTATAATCCAAATGAAAGGAGAAAGATCATAGGAGCAAAGGAAAACCACAATCCAGAAAAAATTGGGGCAAAGAGAGAAGCCAAAGAGGAATATCTCAGAAAGTATGAAACAGTGTTTTTACCACTGTGATAGCAACAGAAAAGAAAGCTTCAGACCCTTGAAAACCCTCTACTCCTTCCTGAAAGTTTAATTTTATATTAAAATGAGTAAGCAAAATGGATCATATCTGAACGTCATACAGAACTATAATTACAAAAAAGAAATAAGATGCAAAATAAAATCTCTTCAATGAAAATATGCCAGAAAGACATTCCTAACAAGGGATAAACTGTATCCTTACATTACAAATTGATCTAAAAGAAATTAAGAAAATGATAAAAAATATGCTGGAACAATATAGATTACAATTAGAGAAAACTCAGAAATGAAGTGATTGAACCCCAAAAAAATTAGAAAATAAAAGAAAGAATACTTTTAAAAATACTAAACTACAAAGAACACAGAAGAAAATAAAAAGAGCACAATAGATAATACCTCCAGATAAAAAAAAGATGAAAAAAAAAACAAAGGAGGACCTTTAAAACAAAAAGAAATGAAGTCAATAAAGATCCAGTATACATATAAAGAATTTCCTGAAAATAAAACCAGCGTAATATATCATAAAAATATCAAGAAAGGCCTAAAGTTCAGCATGTGCTATGAGCCATGTGGCTGACAAGGTCTTGTCCTCCGGCTAGGTGTCAGGCCTGTGCCTCTGAAGCAGGAGAGCCGAGTTCAGGACATTGGTCCACCAGAGACCTCCCAGCTCCACGTAATATCAAACAGCAAAAGCTCTCCCAGAGATCTCCTTCTGAACGCTAAAACGCAGCACCTCTCAATGACCAGCAACCTATAATGCTGGACACCTTATGACAAACAACAAGCAAGACAGGAACACAGCCCCACCCATTAGCAGAGAGGCTTCCTAAAATCATAATAAGTTCACAGACACCCCAAAACACACCACTGGACACCGTCCTGCCAACCAGAAAGACAAGATCCAGCCTCATGTACCAGAGCACAGGCACCAGTCCCCTCCACCAGGAGGCCTAAACAACCCACTGAACCAACCTTAGCCACTGAGAGCAGACACCAAAAACAACAGGAACTAAGAACCTGCAATCTTCAAAAAGGAGATGCCAAATACAGTAAGTTAAGTAAAATGAGAAGACAGAGAAACACACAGCAGATGAAGGAGCAAGGTAAAAACCCAGCATACCAAACAAATGAAGAGGAAATAGTCAGTCTACCTGAAAAAGAATTCAGAGTAATGATAGTAAAGATATCCAAAATCTTGGAAATAGAATGGAGAAAATACAAGAAATGTTTAATAAGGACTTAGAAGAACTAAAGAGCAAACAAACCATGATGAACAACACAATAAATGAAATTAAAAATTCTCCAGAAGGAATCAATAGCAGAATAACTGAGGCAGAAAAAGGGATAAGTGACCTGGAAGATAAAACAGTGGAAATAACTGCTGCAGAGCAGAACAAAGAAAAAAGAATGAAAAGATTGAAGGCAGTCTCAGAGACCACTGGGACAACATTAAACGCACCAACATTTGAAATATAGGGGTCCCAAAAGAAGAAGAGAAAAACAAAGGGACTGAGAAAATATATGAAGAGATTATAGTTGAAAACTTCCCTAATATAGGAAAGGAAATAGTCAAACAAGTCCAGGAAGCACAGAGAGTCCCATACAGTATAAATCCAAGGAGAAACATGCAAGACATGTATTAATCAAACTATCAAAAATTAAATACAAAGAAAAAATATTAAAAGCAGCAAGGGATAAACAACAAATAACATACAAGGGAATCCACAAAAGGTTAACACCTGGTCTTTCAGCAGAAACTCTGCAAGACAGAAGGGAGTGGCAGGACATATTTAAAGTGATGAAAGGGAAAAACCTACAATCAAGATTACTCTACCCAGCAGGGATCTCATTCACATTTGGCAGAGAAATTAAAACATTTACACACAAGCAAAAGCTAAGAGAATTCACACCACCAAACCAGCTTTACAACAAATGCTAAAGGAACATCTCTAGACAGGAAACACAAGAGAAGGAAAAGACCTGCAATAACAAACCCAAAACAATTAAGAAAATGGTAATAGGAACATACATATTGATAACTACGTTAAATGTAACTGGATTAAATGCTCCCTCCAAAAGACATAGACGGGTTGAATGGACATAAAAACAAGACCCATATATATGTTGTCTACAAGAAACCTACTTCAGACCTCGAGACACATACAGAATGAAAGTGAGAGGATGGAAATGGATATTCCATGCAGATGGAAATAATAAGAAAGCTGAGGTAGCAATTCTCACATCAGACAACACAGACTTTAAAATAAAGACTATTACAAGAGACAAAAGAAGGACACTACATAAAGATCAAGGAATGAATCCAAGAAGAAGATATAACAATGGAGATTACTTATGCACTCAACATAAAAGCACCTCAATACATAAAGGAAATGCTAACAGCCATAAAAGGGGAAATCGACAGTAACATAATACTAGGAGGGGACTTTAACATCCCACTTTCAACAATGGACAGATCATCCAAAATGAAAATAAATAAGGAAACACAAGCTTTAAATGACACATTAAACCAGATGGACTTACTTGATATTTATAGGACATTCCATCCAAGTACAGCAGATTACACTTCTTCTCAAGTGCTCATGGAACATTCTCCAGGATAGATCATATCTTGGGTCACAAATCACACACAGTAAATTTAAGAAAATTTAAATCACATCAAGCATCTTTTCTGACCACAACGTTCTGAGATTAGAAATGAATTACAGGCAAAAAAAGTAAAAAACACAAACACATGGAGGCTAAACAATACGTTACTAAATAACCAAGAGGTCACTGAAGAAATCAAAAAAGGAATCAACAAATACCTAGAGACAAATGACAATGAAAACATGACGATCCAAAACCTATGGGATGCAGCAAAAGCAGTTCTAAGAGGGAAGTTTATAGCTATACAAGCCTATCTCAAGAAACAAGAAAAATCTCAAATAAACAATCTAACCTTACACCAAAGGAACTAGAGAAAGAAGAACAAACAAAACCCAAAGTTAGCAGATGGAAAGAAATCATAAAGATAAGAGCAGAAATAAATGAAATAGAAACAAAGAAAACAATAGCAAAGATCAATAAAACTAAAAGCTGGTTCTTTGAGAAGATAAACAAAATTGATAAACCATAGCCAGACTGATCAAGAAAAAGAGGGAGAGGACTCAAATCAATAAAATTAGAAATGAAAAAGGAGAAGTTACAACAGACACTGCTAAAATACAAAGCATCCTAAGAGACTACTACAAGCAACTCTATGCCCATAAAATGGACAACCTGGAAGAAGTGGACAGATTCATAGAAAGGTATAACCTTCCAAGACTGAACCAGGAAGAAATAGAAAATATGAACAGACCAATCACAAGTAATGAAATTGAAACTGTGTTTAAAAATCTTCCAACAAACAAAAGTCCAGGACCAGATGGCTTCACAGGTGAATTCTATCAAACATTTAGAGAAGAGCTAACACCCATCCTTCTCAAACTCTTCCAAAAAATTGTGGAGGAAGGAAAACTCCCAAACTCATTCTATGAGGCCACCATCATCCTGATACCAAAACCAGACAAAGGTACTACAAAAAAAGAAAATTACAGACCAATATCAATGACAAATATAGATGCAGAAATACTCAACAAAATGCTAGCAAACAGAATGAAGCAACACATTAAAAGGATCATACACCATGATCAAGTGGGGTTTATCCCGGGTATGCAAGGATTCTTCAATATATGCAAATCAATCAATGTGATACACCATATTAACAAATTGAAGAATAAAAACCATATGATCATCTCAATAGATGCAGAAAAATCTTTTGACAAAATTCAACACCCATTTATGATAAAAACTCTCCAGAAAGTGGGCATAGAGGGAACCTACCTCAACATAATAAAGGCCATATATGACAAACCCACAGAAAACATCATTCTCAATGGTGAAAAACTGAAAGCATTTCCTCTAAGATCAGGAAAAAAACAAGCATGTCCACTCTCACCACTATGATTCAATGTAGTTTTGGAAGTCCTAGCCACGGCAATCAGAGAAGAAGAAGAAATAAAAGGAATCCAAATTGGAAAAGAAGAAGTAAAACTGTCACTGTTTGCAGATGACATGATACTATACATAGAGAATCCTAAAGATGCCACCAGATAATTACAAGAGCTAATCAATGAATTTGATAAAGTTGCAGGATACAAAATTAATGCACAGAAATCTCTGCATTCCTATACACTAATGATGAAAAATGTGAAAGAGAAATTAAGGAAACACTCCCATTTACCATGGAAACAAAAAGAATAAAATACCTAGGAATAAACCTACCTAGGGAGACAAAAGACCTGTATGCAGAAAACTATAAGACACTGATGAAAGAAATTAAGATGATACCAACAGATGGAGAGATATGCCATCTTCTTGGATTGGAAGAATCAATATTGTGAAAATGACTATACTACCCAAAGCAATCTACAGATTCGACACAATCCCTATCAAATTACCAGTGGCATTTTTTACAGAACTAGAACAAACAATCTTAAAATTTCTATGGAGACACAAAAGACCCCGAATAGCCAAAGCAGTCTTGAGGGAAAAAACAGAGCTCGAGAAATCAGACTCCCTGACTTCAGACTATACTATAAAGCTACAGTAATCAAGACAATATGGTACTGGCACAAAAACAGAAACATAGATCAATGGAACAGGATAGAAAGCCCAGAGATAAACCCAATGCACCTATGGTCAACTAATGTATGACAAAGGAGGCAAGGATATACAATGGAGAAAAGACAGTCTCTTCAATAAGTGGTGCAGGGAAAACTGGACAGCTACATGTAAAAAGAAAGAAATTAGAACACTCCCTAACATCATACACAAAAATAAACCCAAAATGGATTAAAGACCTAAATGTTAGACCGGACACTATAAAACTCTTAGAGGCAAACATAGGCAGAACACACTATGACATAAATCACAGCAAGACCTTTTTTGATCCACCCCCTAGAGTAGTGGAAATAAAAACAAAAGTAAACAAATGGGACCTAATGAAACTTCAAAGCTTTTGCACAACAAAGGAAACCATAAACAAGACAAAAAGACAACCCTCAGAATGGGAGAAAATATTCACAAATGAATCAACAGACAAAGGATTAATCTCCAAAATATATATACAGCTCATGCAGCTCAATATTAAAAAAAACAACCCAATCAAAAAGTGGGCAGAAGACCTAAATAGACATTTATCCAAAGAAGACATACAGATGGCCAAGAAGCACATGAAAACTGCTCAACATCACTAATTATTAGAGAAATACAAATCAAAACTACAATGAGGTATCACCTCACACCAGTGAGAATGGGCATCATCAGAAAATCTACAAACAACAAATGCTGGAGAGGGTGTGGAGAAAAGGGAACCCTCTTTCACTGTTTGTGGGAATGTAAATTGATACAGCCACTCTGGAGAACAGTATGGAGGTTCCTTAAAAAACTAAAAATAGAATTACCATATGATCCAGCAATCCCACTACTGGGCATGTAACCAGAGGAAACAATAATTCAAAAAGACACATGCACCCCAATGTTCACTGCAGCACTATTTACAATATCCAGGTCATGGAAGCAACCTAAATGCCCATCAACAGACAAATGGATAAAGAAGTGTGGTATATATATACAATAGAATACTTCTCAGACATAAAAAGGAACCAAATTGGGTCATTTGTTGAGATGTGGATAGATCTAGAGACTGTCATACAGAGTGAAGTAAGTCAGAAAAAGAAAAACAAATATCGTACATTAATGCATATATGTGGATTCTAGAAAAATGGTACAGATGAACCAGTTTGCCGGGCAGAAATCGAGACACAGATGTAGAGGACAAACGTATGGGCACCAAGGGGGGAAAGTGGCGGGGTAGGGGTGGTCGTGTGATGAATTGGGAGATTGGGATTGACATGTATACACTGATGTGGATAAAATTGATGACTAATAAGAGCCTGCTATATAAAAAAATAAATAAAATAAAATTAAAAATTTTTTAAAAAACAAACAAACTACAATGAGGTATCACCTCATACCAGTCAGAATGGCCATTATTCAAAAAATCTACAAAAAATAAATGTTGGAGGGGGTGTGGAGAAAATGGAACCCTCTTGCTCTGTTGGTGGGAGTGTAAATTGATACAGCCACTATGAAGAACAGTATGGAGGTTCCTTAAAAAACTAAAAATAGAACTACCATATGACCCAGCAACCCCACTACTGGGCATATACCCTAAGAAAACCATAATTCAAAAAGAGTTATGTGCCACAATATTCATTGCAGCTCTATTTACAATAGCCAGGTCATGGAAGCAACCTAAATGCCCATCGACAGACGAATGGATAAAGAAGATGTGGTACATATGTACATAAAAAGAAACAAAATTGAGTTATTCGTAGTGAGGTTGATGGACCTAGAGTCTGTCATACAGAGTGAAGTAAGTCAGAAAGAGGAAACCCAATACCGTGTACTAACACACATGTATGGAATTTTTAAAAAATGGTTCTGAAGAATCTAGGGGCAGGAAAGGAATAAAGATGCAGACGTAGAGAATGGACTTGACACGGGGAGGGGGAAGGGGAAGCTGGAACAAAGTGAGAGAGTGCCATGGACATATATACACTACTGAATGTAAAATAGATAGCTAGTGGGAAGCAGCCACATAGCACAGGGTGATCAGCTTGGTGCTTTGCAACCACCTGGAGTGGTGGGATAGGGAAGGTGGGAGGGAGATGCAAGAGGGAGGAGATATGGAGATATATGTATATGTATACCTGATCCACTTTGTTATAAAGAAGAAACTAACACACCATTGTAAAGCAATTATACTCCAATAAAGATGTTTAAAAAAACTATCAAAACTGAATTGTATATTTAGTATTTTAAGAAATACTAACATCATAATTCAAGAAGTTTTCTGGAAAATGAAAAGTCTTGAAATTACATATTGAAAGGACACTTTGCATATTGAGAAAAGTTACCCTGAGTAACAAACCTGAAACATATTTTTGGAAAAACTATTGGACTTTTAGGGGGAAAAAAACTTCCTTTAAGCATCTAAGCAAAAAGTTCAAGTCATTTATAAGGGAAAGAATTTCAGTATGTCATCAGAGTTTTGGACAGTAATCCTTTATTCCAAAAGAAAGTTAAACAATATTTTTATGACCCTCAAAAAAGAAAATGTGAGCCAAGGGTGTTTTAGCCAGTAAAATTGACTTTCGAGTATAAAGGCCACAGAAAAACTGTTATCAACACCCAGAACTCAGAAACTTATTTCCTTGAGCACTTCCTGAGGAATTTATCAGAAAATGACCATCAGATAGTCAAAATGACTGGAGGGATGTGACATAAAGACTTGTAGAGCAGATAATATTTAATGATAGAAGAGAGACTATAATATGTATAGTATAGATACCATATGATGTGGATAGAATAGCACTATAAAAAATGGAAGTGGAATAGGAAGCACATATGAAAAGTGGAATGAGCATAATGTTTGCTTTATTGTATTAACTGGAATAAAAAGGATAACACTGCAAGTCATACTGGACAAGATGGTGCAGAGAGGATAAAGGATATTATCTAAAGATATTTATTACACCATTAGAACACAATTGCAAACCTTCTTAAATACAAATAATAATAATAAAGCGGAGACAAACCAAAACCAAACCGAAAAAAGGAAAAAAAAAACCAGAGTGAAAAGCATTTCATGTAAAATATGTGTATATTAAATATAGTATTATATTATACAACTTTTTTGTAAGAGAGTTGACAGAGGAACACAAATAAACACAAAAATAAAATTAAAACAGTGAAAGTTAAATAATAATTCTTTTAAAATGTTTACATATGGGGGAAGATGGGAATAGTGTAAAGAGCTCAGGGATAAATGTTGGGCTTCTTGGAATATACACTCTTTTGTAGATGTAACTTTTGGAATTGTGTAAATATTTTAAATAATTATAAACAAATTGGTTTTTTAAAAAATCATCCCTAAAAATTGAAAACAAACTTAAAAGAAGTCAAAATACAAATATTACAATTAGTTTTATATTTCACCACAAAAGTTTCTTTTATATTTGCTAACAACTCAAGATGTGAATTTGAAGTTTATAAAAATAATGTTTAATAGTTGGACTCCAAATAAATAGGCATGGTCCTTGACTTTTTCTTCCACATCTAACACAAGGAAACAACTCAAATGAAATGAGTCAACTCAGGGGAATGTTACTCACTATCTTTTCTTTTTCATTTCTCTAGGAAAATAAAGGAAAGTCTGGAGTGTTTCCCTGTTAAACTGAATAACTTGATCCACACGCTTGCACAAATGACAGCCATAAATCCTGCCAAATCTACTTCGCAGACTTTTTCCCGGGAATCCTGTACGAGGAGTGCAACCCAGTCAATCCAAAGAGCGACAATTTTAGGGTTCAGCAAGAAAACCAGGCATGTAAGTCTCAAGTCTGTCATCTTGACTTAAATATCATTTGACTACATCTCACACTTCCCTTCACTATGCTACACATTCCTCCTTATACCATGATTTTTTTTTTTTTTTTTTTTTTTTTTTTTGCTACACAACTGAAAAATCAGTTGCAGTTTGAGCAGAAGTGCCATTAAGGCTGATGTTCCAAGGAGAAATCATCATAACCAGAGCTACTAGTAGAGAACCACCAAAGAGAACAGTTTCTGCCCTGTGGTAGACTATAAATCAAGACCTAATTAAAATGTCCACAAGAAAAGAAGATCAGAAATTAGGTAGTCTGTTCCCAGCACCTAAGATTATGATATTTTTATATACTGTGTTTATAGGTAATTTTGCCTTTACAAATTGCATCTCTTATCTTTTGTGATGATTTTTTTTTTTTTGCAGAGAGGTTCTTTGTTTAGTTTACATGAAACATAATTTTAGAATGTATTGAAGGTTGATATTGCCATCTTCTGATTTTGTCTCTTTATTTTCTGCAGCTTTATCTAATCCAGGTGACTCACAGTAACAATGAAACAAGCCTGACAGAAAAATCATTTGACCAGTTTTCAAAACTTCACAGCCAACTTCAAAAGCAGTTTGCATCATTGGCCCTCCCAGAGTAAGGACTGTCCTCCACAGTGTTTTGCCTTTAGTACTTGTCCCTGAACATAAGGAAAAATTATGGTTATGGGATTTTCTATTTGTGGGCAACACAACACAGCATTCTGATTCCAGTGCCACTGAACCTATCCCAGCAGTGTCTCTATGGCTCTCAGAGTAAAGAACCTTTTGTCATAAAACAGAATAAAGGTTTTCCATTTTGTTTGCTTTCAGCCATTGATTTTGTAGACAAAAAAAATCAGAACCAATTTTATTTTTCATTGATTATCAGGGAAATTGTTTTATTTGCCTGTTTTTAAATTTGATTGTTTCAGTGTTTTCTATAAAATTGAAATTGAAAATGCAGAACAAAATTGGATATATCTTCTCTTTCAACAGATAACTGCAATAAAAAGCTCTGATATATTTATTTGCTGTACCAGAAAAACTTATCAATATCAATTAGTATACAAGTAAAATTTATCAACTCACTTTTGTTATCATTAATTATTAACTTGGACTTGGGTTATCCAAACTTAATTTGTCATTATCTTCATTTTGCAGTCTTGAAAACCATTGCTCAGTTCATGTTATAATGAAAAAATATTAAGCATAAATAATGTAATTGAAAATACTTCTGTTCAAATAAACCTTCTAAAATTCATTATTTAGAACTAGCCAAATTTATGTTATAGACTTGAGTGTGTATCTTGACCAGAGGTGTACCTTGACTTTAAAAAGGTGAACTTCTTAGAAATTATGATATTTGCACTTAGGCAAATCAAATGTCATCTTATCTATAGAGTAGTTTCTTGGTATCCACAGGATTGGTTCCAGGACCCCTCCCACAGATATCAAAATCCTTGCATGCCCAAGTTCTATACATAAAATGGTGTAGTATTTACAAATAACCTACCCACATTCTCCTGTATACTTTAAATCACCTCCAGATCACTTATAATATCTAATACAATATAAATGCTATGTAAACAGTTGTAAATACAATGTAAATAGTTGCTGGCATGCAGCAAATTCAAATTTTGCTTTTTGGAACTTTCCAGACTTTTTTTTTTTTTAATATTTCAATCCACAGTTGGTTCAATCTTCAGATGTAGAACCTGCAGACAGGGAGAGCCAACTGTACCAGAATTTTTGTTGAGTAAATGGTCCTTTAACAATATGAGTGTTCATATCAGATCTGACATACTTTGTACATGTGGATTTTTGTTAGACTTTCAGGATTTAGTCACTTACCAAATTGTAAATCTAAACAACGTCGCCAATGGATGGAGAGATACTGTGCATTATTTTGAAGACTGTGTAGTTCACATTGATGAAAAACTATACTTGCAGATGTCACAGAGATTTTGAAATACAGATGCTTTAAACATCAGAAAGTCATCAGAGTAAGAGCACGTTCAGGAGACTGAGAGGGAAGGAATGTCATTGTGGAAACTTAAAGACAACATCAGCTTTAAGAGTTATCAAAAAACATCTAATGTAATAACTGAGGAAAAGGAAATACTGGCAAAAATATTCAGTTTGACTGCAAATATTGAATTCAACATTAGTGGTTTCCATTGTACCCTAATAATTAATGATTTAAAAATATGTTCATTTTTGTTAAATGGCTGTCCTTTTATGTTTCAAAAATGTCTCTGTTCTACTCTTTTCTCTCCCCAATACATATTAGTATAACTTGTCAAACTTTAAAGTGCCAATAATCTCTCTCCATATGCCTCTTCTCGATTTTCAGCTTTAGTTGGGATTCTGTTTTGTTCAACAGCTCTTGCCTAGTAATGGGACCTAAATTGATTTTAAAATCATTCAAGCAATGTGTGGAGAGGAGGAATATTTAGTCCTTTGTTCCTTGAACAATATTTGTATGCTAACAGTCCCAAAGGAGCTCTGGCTTATAGCAATGCATACAGAAGAAGGATGAGGGCAAGATTTCCTCTGACTCCTAAATTTACTAAGAGAAGCTCTATGAGAATTATGTAAACCCAATCTGGAAAGTATGATCAGAAAGTTAGAGTCATAAAGAATAAAATTCAAATTAGTCACAGCATGTAACAGTGGTCTTCAAATCAGACTGTTTGTACCTCTTCCAACTTCTGAGAATACAGAGGCATAGGAATCTTCCTTGAAATTAATGGTCTTCTTTAAAAGTCACCTGCTTGAGAAAGGTTGATTTCCTTTCCCTCTCCTAGTTTCACCATTGCTCTTCTCCCAGCCATCCAGAATTTTATTTTGGTACACTGTCCCAGGGAGTAAAAAATCTCTGAGGATTAAATAAAGGGCAAATCAAAATACTGGTGTTGTTGGTATTGAGAAAATGAATTACTCATAACCAGGTATCAAATCTGTTTGCAGGTCGTGTGTTTCTTAATCTTTGGTGTGAACAAAATTGAGGGAGGACATGATAGCACCGTCAGATAAAATATCCTAAAAAATCATTTTCAAGAACGGATTACTATGTTATATTTGACATATAACTCAAAAGCATTTTAAACAACTGAATGACATTACTAGAGCTGAATTCCTTAATTCTCATGTACTTATTTACACACAATACTTTTTTAGTACATACATCTATAAAAAAAGGAATAGAACTGATGTTGAACTCCATTTTATTCTAACAATAAAGAAAAATAATCCACAGTTATACAAGTTAATATTTAAAACCAGCAAAATCCACCTATTTATCAAATGTATTTCTATGTTTTGATTAATTATATATGGTAATAATTTTTATGATAATTAAATCTGGATAAAAATTTTAACACTTTAAGCCTTAGTAAAAGTAAAGCAAGAGTAAAAAAGTAAAATGTCAATTATTTAAATACACAGAAATATTATTTTGGACTTCCCTGACACTTCCAACAGGAAGCAATGGATGGGATGTCCTGCAGTTGTCACATACTTCTGTGTGTTTGCTAAAAACCCTTCACCATCCCCCATGCTCCTTTGCCCAGGGGAAGGTCTGTACCAAAGAAGCAGAAGAGGAAGGAAGCAACAGCAAGACTGCAGTCAGAGGAATCTGCTAGATAGTTCCTAAGGAGATACATTTAACCAGCAAAACGTGTTGCCAAATGCTTCCCATTAACAGGTCATGCCACCAATAATTGGTTGTAATCAACGTCTAGCCCGTCAAGATGAATCATCAGATAGTGAAGAGGAAATTCTGCAAGCTAGACCCGTGGGGAAAGTGATACTTTGTTCCAAAAGACTAAGACCAGATGGAAGCATATGCTTGGTAAAATGTTTAATCTAGTTAGTGTAGCAATGTCCCTTGTGAACCCAGAGGAAACAATACCATATGACCTTCTTGAAAAATTATGGATCATTAAACTTCAGAAAGTATTTATTAACCCCCCACATGTATTTAAAGGACAAATTGTGTGGTTTGCCATAAATACAGTAAGAAGGAAAATATGTATTAATTTAGTATGTTAAATTAAATTAGTATTAATATTAATGATAGTTAAAATAGCACAAGTGACCACAGCCATGTTAATAAAACTCTCAGAATTAATCATGCGTTCTATGTTTTTTTAAAAAACGTTTTCAGTGGCCCTTCCATCTGATGCAGCTTTAACTTTATGAACAATTGTAAGATACAGATGCCAATTTTCAAACTAATGAAGATATACTTTTTTCTTTTAAAACAGGTTTCCTCATTGGTGGCACTTACCTTTTACAAATTCAGATCACAAAAGATTCAGAGATCTAAATCATTACATGGAACAGATATTAAATGGATCGTATGAAGTTGCAAACGTATGTCACAATTTACTTTTATATTTTTACATAAAATATGGACTGTTTTATGTATTATTACTGGGAATATTTTTAAATACTTTATGATAACATTTTTAGTCCTACATTTATTCAACAAATGTACAAATTAAAATTATCTTGTCAATTCCATGCAAAAACCAACCGGGACTTTACTTGAAATTGCATCTTAATATCTTTCGATCCATTATCATATTCAAGTATTTTTAGAATGTTTTTTTCAATAATTGTTTATTGTGCTGTGCATAGAGGGCTTAGAAGTATTTTGTTATACTAGATATAGTACTTTTTATAAAAATCCTTTTCCTGTTTTTTCACCATTTTATAGATAGAACTGATTTGGTATATTGACATTTTACCCAACAATCTTACTAACTTCACTTTTAATTCTAATAATTATCTGTATTGTTTTTGAATTTTCAACTTACAATCATATTGTCTGCAGATAACAAGAGTTTATTTTTTCTTTCCAATATTCATATATTGTATTTCTTTTCCTTGCTATTTTGTGCTCTCTAGAGCTTTCAATAGATATTGAATTGAAGTGGTAATCGTGGATATACCTACATTATTCTTGAATCCAGGGAAGAAGTGTCTAATATTTCCTCATTAAGTATGTAGATTTTGTATGTACCCTTTATTATTTTGTTTCCTTCTATTCCTATGTTGCCAATAGCTTTTACAAAGAAGGTTGAATGTATCAAAAATTTTTTTCTGAATCTACTGGGCTGCACAATGATCACCAATAATCCTATTTTTCTCCTTTACTCTGCTAATGTGGTGAATTACACTGAAGAACTTTCTAATTTTAAACAAATTTGCATTACTAGGGTAAACTCTACATGGACGTAATGTATTATACTTTTTATGTATTATTGGATTTGATTTAACATTTTCTTTAGCATTTGTTTTCATCTTTATGACAGAGATTGGCCTGGAGTTTTTCCTTCTTACAAAGTCATTACCAGGTTTCAGAATCAAGAACATGCTGGACTCATAATATTAGTTGCAAAGAGTTATTGCTTTTTCCCTACTCCCTGGAAAAGTTTGTATAAAATTGGTTTTATTTCTTTAATTTGTAAAGTCATATAGGTCTGGAGATTCAATTTATTTAAGAGCTATAAGACATTTCACGTTTCCTATTTCTTCTTGGGTCTCTTTGTTAAGTTACATTTCTATAGGAATTTGTGCTAATTTATTGGCATAAAGTTATTCATAATATCCTATCATAATCTTTTTAACATTTATAGGATCTGAAAAGGTATTCACTCTTCGATTTCTCACACGTATTTCCTGATCCATACTTCCAGAGGATTATGAATTTTACCAATTTTTGTAAGGAATGAAATGTGGGATTTATTGACCCTCTCAATTGTATTATTTCTCTGTTTCACTTATTTTTTATCTTTATTATTTCCTTCCTTCTGCTTCCTGTCTATTTATAACATCCTCAGATAGTTAATCTAACTTGTTTATTTTCAACCTGTCTTTACTTACCCATTTAAAACTCTAAATCCTCTCTCCTAATCAAGATTTAAAAACACCCCACAAGTTTTTATATACAGTATTGTATTTTCTTTATCATTCCTTAAAAATATTTATAAAATTTTCACTGTGAATTTTCCTGGACCATGGATTAAGTCTATTTCACCCACTTGAGTTTTATATGCTGTACCAAAAATATATATCTGTATCTGTATCCATAAATTTCATAAGTAATTATTATTGTTGTTTTTGCAATCAATATTTAATATTACTCACATATCTCATTTTCATTGCTTCCTGTAACTCTGAATTTCCATCTGGTATTATTCTCCCTCTACCTGAAGAACACCATCTACTATTCCCCTTAATATGAATTTGCTGCTAAAAGAAACCCTCTAAATTTGCATTTGTCTGAAAAGTTTTTATTTTACCTTCATTCTTGGAGGATATTTTTGCTGACTATTTGGTATTTGAGCATTTGGATAGCAGTGATTTTATTCTAAAAACTTTAAGGCTATCATTTCATTGTCTTTTAGCTTCCATTGATTTTGTTTAGAATCCATCTGTTATATTTGTTGCTTCTTTGAAAAAGTTTTTTTATTCTTTACAATATTGTTCTTTTTACTGTTGGTTTTCTGCCGTTTTACTTTAACTTGCTCAGATATGACTTTGTTTCTACTGATGATGCTTGAGCTTCAGCACTTCTTGAATTTGTGTCTTTCATCACTTTTGGAAAGTTCTCAGTCGTTATCACTTCAAATATTGTTCATACTATTTCCTCTCTCTTCTTTTTCTGGGACTGTAATCACATATATGTCTATCCTTTTCATTGTACCCTCTATGTCTCATACTTTTACTCCTGTATTTTTAATTCTTTGTCCTCTATGACTTAGTTTCTGAATAGCTTCTTCTAACTTATCTTTTGGGTTGTTTATTCTCTAATGATCTGTGTTTAACATACTGTTAATTCCATTCTTTGAGTTCTTAATTTCAATTATTCTTCAGTTTCAGAATTTCTTTTTTTTTCAGTTCCTAGTTCTTTGCTGAAAATCTGTCCTTTTTATTATTTCTTCAAAAATCGTAAGCATAGTTATTTAAAATCTTCCTAAAAACTCCAGTATTGGGACCTACTGCATGTACATTTTTATTTTCTAATGTTTCTGCTGGTTTTTAATTATGTAGTCTTGTTCCATTGTGAGCCTGGTTATTTTCCTTTTTATTGTGGCCACATATTGTACTGCAATGTCCTTTATAGAAATTGGATGCCTATGTTACTGTTATCCTGGTATAGAGAATTATAATATCTGAGTACATTAACAATCTAGGGTTGCTGAAATCCAGTTGCAGGGATTCAGATTATTCAAAACTGAACTGTAGCTCTTGTGAGGCACTATTACTGGTTCATCCTTATTCCTTAGATGTAGCCACTTTGGATCTAAACCCAAGGTAAGGCAGACTCACCAAGAATCTACTTGGCAGCTCTGGATTCCATTCTTTTTCCTCTTAACTCTGCAAGGTGGTCAAAATTGTTGCTTTACCTTCCAGCCATTCCACTGCTTCAACCTATATCAATAAAAACCCACAACAGAAAAGCTGTGCCAAAACCCAAGCTCACTTCCCCAAGACTGTCTTGCCCCAGATCCTAGCCTGGTAATTCTTCACTATCTTCTTAGCTCTCTGATGCTTTCAAGCAAAGTTTAAAAACAACTTGTTTAATTATTCCAGTTATTCTCCATAGGAGGTCTGGACTAAATGACCAAATCTAATATCACTAAAAATAGGAGCTTACAGCTGCAGTCATGCTACCCCTCAGCTTTCAGAAATATCTGCTGTTCTGCCTCCTCCCCTATCCTGTGTTCTGATGAACCTTGTCTCTGATAGGTAACTATTTCAGAGGATCTAAGTCTGTGGTCATTTCCCATCTGAAAAAAGTATTTAAGGATTTCTTGGTGAGGTTTTGGTACTACTCATCAGTGATTCTGAGTGGCCTAGAAAATTGAAGAGACATGCCAGACCCCAATTTTGCTCCCTTCTGTCATATGCATCAGAAAAAGGACTCTTAAGATCCTTCCCCATACACACATGTGCATACAACCTACACATGCACACAGCTGTTACAACTCCTTCTGAGGACTCAAAGAAGGATTAGCTCCCTTTACTATTAAATTCCTATCACCATCTTGCTTGCAAGGTTCCTGTGAGACAAATGTAAGTTACAAAGGCAGGTACCAAGCTAACAGAATCCTCCAGAGTTCTTGGCTAGACATAGGATCTTTTAGGGATTTATCTAAAACATCATCTCTAAGGGTAAAAGGTACAAGGCCTGTTAGGTTTTTTGCCTTTTGATGCAAGAATGGAGACTATTTATGGAATATCTTTAGCTAATCCACATGTCTGGAATAACTTTAATGTCACCAATGAGAGCCCATTTCTAACATTAATCATGCTAGTCAACAAGCTACCATTTTTATGAACAAAATCCTTTGACATTCAGTATGCTAATTAATATCCATTTTTTTAAAGGTGTTCAGCATGATGGCTTGATTTACATATATTGTGAAATGATTACCACAATAGATTTAGTTAACATCTATCATCTCATATAGATACAATAAAAAGAAAAGAAAAAAGCAATTTTTAAATTTATAAATGTCATAAAATGAAGATTTAATATCTCTGCTTCTTCTTCCTCATCCTCTCCCCCAAATTTAGCATGCTTTTAATTATATCAATAATTAGCATTTGTAAAATGCCTATTGTTGATTGAGTTGTGAGAGTTTAACAGAACTACTTACACTGACTGCCTCTAGTATGGGTTGCCTGATTAAAATATTGAGAACCTCTTATTTCCTCCTGCTTTATCCAGGTAGCCAGATAGTGCAGCCTTGATTAGGACATTAACAGACCATTCCTGGACTCTAGTCATTTTTCCTTTTATTGAAGTATAGTTGACTTACAATATTATATTAGGTTCAGGTGTACAACATAGTGATTTGATCATTTTTCTGCCATCTTGATTAAATCCTAGCAGCACTCCGGTTATACTTTGACCTAAGAAACGCATTTATAATATCATGCTGTATATACAGACATACTTTAAACTTCAGTAAGTTACAGGCACTGTAACAGGAGGACTACAACCAACCCCATAACCAGGACTTACTTGAGTCAAAGAACCCTATTTTTCTCAGCAGTCAATTCAACAACCTTCCTTCTCCATGTGGAGCTTGGGAAAGACATTAGATGAGATTACTTTCCAGTCAGAGTGTGAATTGTTTTAATTACATGTTGTATAGTAGATTAAGTCAATATATATCAAGGAAACCTTACTGAAATTTAAAAATAAAATATATTAATGAATGTATTCAAAATTGTCTCCTAACTGTAGGTTTGCTGATTCAGGATGTTGGCTTATTGCTATACCTCCCAGTTGGGTAATATTGTGGTTTGATGATGAATAGACCCACTTAAGAAAATTCCACAATTCAGATCACAAGCATCCTAAGGCTATTAGAAAAAAATCACAATTGTCAATAATGACTGCTTTAGATTGTATATAGTCGGGGACAAGAGGAGAAACTTAAATCCCTATCACTAGCTCCTAAGACTAGTGGTTCTCAAAGCTCAGCTCCTGGACTGTGGTTGGAACCTCATCTGGGAATTTATAAGAATGCAAAATTTCAGTCCCATCCTAGACCTATTAAATCAGAAACTTTGGGGATGAGGTCCAGCAATGTGTTTTAACAAGCCCTCCAGGGTGTTCTAATCCATGACAATGTTTGAGAACCATTATTTCAGACTCTGGTCATCTTTCCTTTTTTTTTTTTTTTCCAGTTTGAACATGATCAGACATTTGGTTTCCAATGTAGTAGATACTAAGGTACCCTACTATATCATTGATATTTTTGCAAATCTGGACTCAAGCACATTGTGCTACAATATTATTTCCAGGCTGGTAGCTCAGCTAGAGATGCTGTTTTGTATCAAAGGACAAGTGCCTGTGCACTTAAGAAGGTATACTTATCCCAGTTCCCAATGAAGTAGAGAAGGCATCCCAGGGAGTATGGCTTTCAAGTTGTTATTAAAGGGCAAATAGAAGTTAGTAAATGGAAACTGGGGAAAAATTGTGCTAGACAAGGGGAACTACAAGGACAAAGCATGCATTATGGTTACATGCTTTTCTCTTGTTTGGAAGCTTAAAGAACTCAATGGTTATATTCATTTAATTTTACCCATGTATATAGCAAACTTATAATCTCGTCAACATTTAATATATATTTTAAATGAAAAATTACAGAATTATTAACATATATTAACCTATAGTATGGTATTTACCATACCATTTCTGTTTTGTGCCATACCATTACTGTAGCTTTGTAGTATAGTCTGAAGTCAGGGAGCCTGATTCCTCCAGCTCAGTTTTTCTTTCTCAAGATTGCTTTGGCTATTTGGGGTCTTCTGTGTTTCCATACAAATTGTAAAATTTTTTGTTCTACTTCTGTGAAAAATGCCATTGGTTTTTTGATAGGGATTGCGTTGAATCTGTAGATTGCTTTGGGTAGTATAGTCATTTTCACAATGTTGATTCTCCCAATCCAAGAAAATAGTATATCTCTCCATCTGTTTGTAAAATCTTTAATTTCTTTCCAAGAAAATAGTATATCGCTCCATCTGTTTGTAAAATCTGTTTCTTGGATTCTTCCAATCCAAGAAAATAGTATATCTCTGCAACTGTTTCTCAAATCTTTAATTTCTTTCATCAGTGTTTTAAAGTTTTCTGCATACAGGTCTTTTGTCTGCTTAGGTAGGTTTTTTTCTAGGTATTTTATTCTTTTTGTTGCAGTGGTAAATGGGAGTGTTTCCTTAATTTCTCTTTCAGAGTTTTCATCATTAGTGTATAGGAATGCAAGAGATTTCTGTGCATTAATCTTGTATCCTCCTACTTTACCAAATACATTGATTAGCTCTGGTAGCATCTTTAGGATTCTCTATGTATAGTATCATGTCATCTGCAAACAGTGACAGTTTTATTTCTTCTTTTCCGATTTGGATTCCTTTTATTTCTTTTTCTTCTCTGATTAAGGCGGCCAGAACTTCCAAAACTATGTTGTATAATAGTGGTGAGAGTGGGCAACTTTGTCTTGTTCCTGATTTTAGAGGAAATGGCTTCAGTTTTTCACCACTGAGAACGATGTTGGCTGTGAGTTTGTCATATATGGCTTTTATTATGTTGAGGAAGTTTCCCTCTATGCCCACTTTCTGGAGAGCTTTTATCATAAATCAGTGTTGAATTCTGTTGAAAACTCTTTCTGCATCTATTGAGATGATCATATGGTTTTTATCCTTCAATTTGTTAATATGGTGTATCACATTGATTGTTTTGTGTATCTTGAAGAATCCTTCCAGTCCTGGGATAAACCCCACTTGATCATGGTGTATGATTCTTTTAATGTGCTGTTGGATTCTGTTTGCTAGTATTTTGTTGAAGATTTTTGCATCTAAATTCATCAGTGGTATTGGCCTGTATTTTTCTTTCTTTGTGACATCTTTGTCTGGTTTTGCTGTCAAGGTGATGGTGGCTTTGTAGAATGAGTTTAGGAGTGTTCCTCCCTCTGCTATATTTTGGAAGAGTTTCAGAAGTATAGGTGTTAGCTCTTCTCTAAATGTTTGATAGAATTCGTCTGTGAAGCCATCTGGTCCTGGACTTTTGTTTGTTGGAAGATTTTTAATGACAATTTCAATTTCAGTGCTTATGATTGGTCTGTTTATATTTCTATTTCTTCCTGGTTCAGTCTCGGAAGGTTGTGCTTTTCTAAGAGTTTGTCCATTTCTTCCAGGTTGTTGATTTTATTGACATAGAGTTGCCTGTAGTAATCTCTCATGATCCTTTGTATTTCTGCAATGTCAGTTGTTACTTCTCCTTTTTCATTCCTAATTCTGTTGATTTGAGTCTTCTCCATTTTTTTTGTGATGAGTTGGCTAATGGTTTATCAATTTTGTTTATCTTCTCAGAGAACCACCTTTTAGTTTTATTGATCTTAGTTATCATTTCCTTCATTTCTTTTTCACTTATTTCTGATCTTATCTTTATGATTTCTCTCCTTCTGCTAACTTTGCGTTTTGTCTGTTCTTCTTTCTCTAATTGCTTTAGGTGTAAAATTAAGTTGTTTACTTGAGATTTTTCTTGTTTCTTGAGGTAGGATTTTATTGCTATAAACTTTCCTCTTGGAACTGCTTTTGCTGCCTCCCAAAGGTTTTGGGTCGTTGTTTTTCATTGTCATTTGTTTCTAGGTATTTTTTGGTTTCTTCTTTGATTTCTTCAGTGATCTCTTGGTTATTTAGTAGCGTATTGTTTAACCTCCATGTGTTTGTATTTTTTACACTTTTTTTCCTGTAATTGATATCTAGTCTCATAGCAGTGTGGTTGTAAAAGATACTTGGTACGATTTCAATTTTCATAAATTTCCCAAGGCTTGATTTGTGGCCCAAGATATATTCTATCCTGGAGAATGTTCCATGAGCACTTGAGAAGAAAGTGTAGTCTGCTGTTTTTGGATGGAATGTCCTATGAATATCAATTAAGTCAATCTTGTTTAATGTGTCATTTAAAGCTTGTGTTTCCTTATTTATTTTCATTATGGATGATCTGTCCATTGTTGAAAGTGGGGTGTTAAAGTCCCCTACTAGTATTGTGCTACAGTCAATTTCCCCTTTTATAGCTATTAGCATTTGCCTTATGTATTGAGGTGCTCCTATGTTGGGTGCATAAATATTTACAATTGTTATATCTTCTTCTTGGATTGATCCCTTGATCATTATGTAGTGTCCTTCTTTGTCTCTTGTAATAGTCTTTATTTTTTATTTTTTTTGTTGTTTTTTTTTTTTAATTTTTTGCCTTATAACAAATTTAATCAGTTATACATATACATATGTTTCCATATCCCCTCCCTTTTGCGTCTCCCTCCCACCCTCCCTATCCCACCCCTCCAGGCGGTCACAAAGCACCGAGCTGATCTCCCTGTGCTATGCGGCTGCTTCCCACTAGCTATCTACCTTACGTTTGGTAGTGTATATATGTCCATGCCGCTCTTTCACTTTGTCACAGCTTACCCTTCCCCCTCCCCATATCCTCAAGTCCATTCTCTAGTAGGTCTGTGTCTTTATTCCTGTCTTACCCCTATGTTCTTCATGACATTTTTTTTCTTAAATTCCATATATATGTGTTAGCATACGGTATTTGTCTTTCTCTTTCTGACTTACTTCACTCTGTATGACAGACTCTAGGTCTATCCACCTCATTACAAATAGCTCAATTTCATTTCTTTTTATGGCTGAGTAATATTCCATTGTATATATGTGCCACATCTTCTTTATCCATTCATCCGATGATGGACACTTAGGTTGTTTCCATCTCTGGGCTATTGTAAATAGGGCTGCTATGAACATTTTGGTACATGTCTCTTTTTGAATTATGGTTTTCTCAGGGTATATGCCCAGTAGTGGGATTGCTGGGTCATATGGTAGTTCTATTTGTAGTTTTTTAAGGAACCTCCATACCGTTCTCCATAGCGGCTGTACCAATTCACATTCCCACCAGCAGTGCAAGAGTGTTCCCTTTTCTCCACACCCTCTCCAGCATTTATTGTTTCTAGATTTTTTGATGATGGCCATTCTGACAGGTGTGAGATGATATCTCATTGTAGTTTTGATTTGCATTTCTCTAATGAGTAAAGATGTTGAGCATCCTTTCATGTGTTTGTTGGCAGTCTGTATATCTTCTGTGGAGAAATGTCTATTTAGGTCTTCTGCCCATTTTTGGATTGGGTTGTTTGTTTTTTTGTTATTGAGCTGCGTGAGCTGCTTGTAAATTTTGGAGATTAATCCTTTGTCAGTTGCTTCATTTGCAAATATTTTCTCCCACTCTGAGGGTTGTCTTTTGGTCTTGTTTATGGTTTCCTTTGCTGTGCAAAAGCTTTTAAGTTTCATTAGGTCCCATGTGTTTATTTTTGTCTTTATTTCCATTTCTCTAGGAGGTGGGTCAAAAGGGATCTTGCTGTGATTTATGTCATAGAGTGTTCTGCCTATGTTCTCCTCTAAGAGTTTGATAGTGTCTGGCCTTACATTTAGGTCTTTAATCCATTTTGAGCTTATTTTTGTGTATGGTGTTAGGGAGTGATCTAATCTCATACTTTTACATGTCCCTATCCAGTTTTCCCAGCACCACTTATTGAAGAGACTGTCCTTTCTCCACTGTACATTCCTTCCTCCTTTATCAAAGATAAGGTGACCATATGTCCGTGGGTTTAACTCTGGGCTTTCTATCCTGTTCCATTGATCTATCTTTCTGTTTTTGTGCCAGTACCATACTGTCTTGATTACTGTAGCTTTGTAGTATAGTCTGAAGTCAGGGAGCCTGATTCCTCCAGCTCCATTTTTCGTTCTCAAGACTGCTTTGGCTATTCGTGTTTTTGTGTTTTGTGTTTCCATACAAATTGTGAAATTTTTTGTGTTCTTGTGTTTCCATACAAATTGTGAAATTTTTTGTTCTAGTTCTGTGAAAAATGCCAGTGGTAGTTTGATAGGGATTGCATTGAATCTGTAGATTGCTTTGGGTAGTAGAGTCATTTTCACAATGTTGATTCTTCCAATCCAAGAACATGGTACATCTCTCCATCTATTTGTATCATCTTTAATTTCTTTCATCAGTGTCTTATAATTTTCTGCATACAGGTCTTTTGTCTCCTTAGGTAGGTTTATTCCTAGATATTTTATTCTTTTTGTTGCAATGGTAAATGGGAGTGTTTTCTTGATTTCATTTTCAGATTTTTCATCATTAGTGTACAGGAATGCCAGAGATTTCTGTGCATTAATTTTGTATCCTGCTACTTTACCAAATTCATTGATTAGCTCTAGTAGTTTTCTGGTAGCATCTTTAGGATTCTCTATGTATAGTATCATGTCATCTGCAAACAGTGACAGCTTTACTTCTTCTTTTCCGATTTGGATTCCTTTTATTTCCTTTTCTTCTCTGATTGCTGTGGCTAAAACTTCCAAAACTAGGTTGAATAAGAGTGGTGAGAGTGGGCAACCTTGTCTTGTTCCTGATCTTAGTGGAAATGGTTTCAGTTTTTCACCATTGAGGACGATGCTGGCTGTGGGTTTGTCATATATGGCCTTTATTATGTTGAGGAAAGTTCCCTCTATGCCTACTTTCTGCAGGGTTTTTATCATAAATGGGTGTTGAATTTTGTCGAAAGCTTTCTCTGCATCTATTGAGATGATCATATGGTTTTTCTCCTTCAATTTGTTAATATGGTGTATCACGTTGATTGATTTGCGTATATTGAAGAATCCTTGCATTCCTGGAATAAACCCCACTTGATCATGGTGTATGATCCTTTTAATGTGCTGTTGGATTCTGTTTGCTAGTATTTTGTTGAGGATTTTTGTATCTATGTTCATCAGTGATATTGGCCTGTAGTTTTCTTTCTTTGTGACATCCTTGTCTGGTTTGGGTATCAAGGTGATGGTGGCCTCGTAGAATGAGTTTGGGAGTGTTCCTCCCTCTGCTATATTTTGGAAGAGTTTCAGAAGGATAGGTGTTAGCTCTTCTCTAAATGCTTGATAGAATTCGCCTGTGAAGCCATCTGGTCCTGGGCTTTTGTTTGTTGGAAGATTTTTTATCACAGTTTCAATTTCAGTGCTTGTGATTGGTCTGTTCATATTTTCTATTTCTTCCTGATTCAGTCTTGGCAGGTTGTGCATTTCTAAGAATTTGTCCATTTCTTCCAGGTTGTCCATTTTATTGGCATAGAGTTGCTTATAGTAATCTCTCATGATCTTTTGTATTTCTGCAGTGTCAGTTGTTACTTCTCCTTTTTCATTTCTAATTCTATTGATTTGAGTCTTCTCCCTTTTTTTCTTGATGAGTCTCGCTAATGGTTTATCAATTTTGTTTATCTTCTCAAAGAACCAGCTTTTAGTTTTATTGATCTTTGCTATCGTTTCCTTCATTTCTTTTTCATTTATTTCTGATCTGATTTTTATGATTTCTTTCCTTCTGCTAACTTTGGGATGTTTTTGTTCTTCTTTCTCTAATTGCTTTAGGTGCAAGGTTAGGTTGTTTATTCGAGATGTTTCCTGTTTCTTAAGGTGGGATTGTATTGCTATAAACTTCCCTCTTAGAACTGCTTTTGCTGCATCCCATAGGTTTTGGGTCGTCGTGTCTCCATTGTCATTTGTTTCTAGGTATTTTTTAATTTCCTCTTTGATTTCTTCAGTGATCACTTCGTTATTAAGTAGTGTATTGTTTAGCCTCCATGTGTTTGTATTTTTTACAGATCTTTTCCTGTAATTGATATCTAGTCTCATAGCATTGTGGTCGGAAAAGATACTTGATACAATTTCAATTTTCTTAAATTTACCAAGGCTTGATTTGTGACCCAAGATATGATCTATCCTGGAGAATGTTCCATGAGCACTTGAGAAAAATGTGTATTCTGTTGTTTTTGGATGGAATGTCCTATAAATATCAATTAAGTCCATCTTCTTTAATGTATCATTTAAAGCTTGTGTTTCCTTCTTTATTTTCATTTTGGATGATCTGTCCATTGGTGAAAGTGGGGTGTTAAAGTCCCCTACTATGAGTGTGTTACTGTCGATTTCTCCTTTTATGGCTGTTAGTATTTGCCTTATGTATTGAGGTGCTCCTATGTTGGGTGCATAAATATTTACAATTGTTATATCTTCTTCTTGGATTGATCCCTTGATCATTATGTAGTGTCCTTCTTTGTCTCTTCTAGTAGTCTTTATTTTAAAGTCTATTTTGTCTGATATGCGAATTGCTACTCCAGCTTTCTTTTGGTTTCCATTTGCATGGAATATCTTTTTCCATCCCCTTACTTTCAGTCTGTATGTGTCTCTAGGTCTGAAGTGGGTCTCTTGTAGACAGCATATATATGGGTCTTGTTTTTGTATCCATTCAGCCAATCTGTGTCTTTTGGTGGGAGCATTTAGTCCATTTACATTTAAGGTAATTATTGATATGTATGTTCCTGTTCCCATTTTCTTAATTGTTTTGGGTTCGTTATTGTAGGTCTTTTACTTCTGTTGTGTTTCTTGCCTAGAGAAGTTCCTTTAGCATTTGTTGTAAAGCTGGTTTGGTGGTGCTGAACTCTCTCAGCTTTTGCTTGTCTGTAAATGTTTTAATTTCTCCATCAAATCTGAATGAGATCCTTGCTGGGTAGAGTAATCTTGGTTGCAGGTTCTTCTCCTTCATCACTTTAATTATGTCCTGCCACTCCCTTCTGGCTTGTAGAGTTTCTGCTGAGAGATCAGCTGTTATCCTGATGGGGATTCCCTTGTGTGTTATTTGTTGTTTTTGCCTTGCTGCTTTTAATATGTTTTCTTTGTGTTTAATTTTTGACAGTTTGATTAATATGTGTCTTGGCGTATTTCTCCTTGGATTTATTCTGTATGGGACTCTCTGTGCCTCCTGGACTTGATTAACTATTTCCTTTCCCATATTAGGGAAGTTTTCAACTATAATCTCTTCAAATATTTTCTCAGTCCCTTTCTTTTTCTCTTCTTCTTCTGGAACCCCTATAATTCGAATGTTGGTGCGTTTAATGTTGTCCCAGAGGTCTCTGAGACTGTCCTCTGTTCTTTTCATTCTTTTTTCTTTATTTTGCTCTGCAGCAGTTATTTCCACTATTTTATCTTCCACCTCACTTATCCGTTCTTCTGCCTCAGTTATTCTGGTATTGATCCCATCTAGAGTATTTTTTATTTCATGTATTGTGTTTTTAATCGATGCTTGATTCATCTTTAGTTCTTCTAGGTCCTTGTTAACTGTTTCTTGCATTTTGTCTATTCTATTTCCAAGATTTTGGATCTGGGAAATAGAATCTTGGATCATCTTTACCATCATTATTCTGAATTCTTTTTCAGGTAGACTGCCTATTACCTCTTCATTTGTTAGGTCTGGTGGGTTTTTATCTTGCTCCTTCTCCTGCTGTGTGTTTTTCTGTCTTCTCATTTTGCTTATGTTACTGTGTTTGGGGTCTCCTTTTTGCAGGCTGCAGGTTGGTAGTTCCTGTTGTTTTTGGTGTCTGTCCCCAGTGGCTAAGGTTGGTTTAGTGGGTTGTGTAGGCTTCCTGGTGGAGGGGACTAGTGCCTGTGTTCTGGTGGATGAGGCTGGATCTTGTCTTTCTGGTGGACAGGTCCACGTCTGGTGGTGTGTTTTGGGGTGTCTGCAGACTTTTTATGAGTTTAGGCCACCTCTCTGCTAATGGGTGGCGTTGTGTTCCTGTCTTGCTAGTTGTTTGGCATAGGGTGTCCAGCACTGTAGCTTGCTGGTCGTTGAGTGAAGCTGGGTGCTGGTGTTGAGATGGAGATCTCTGGAAGATTTTTGCCGTTTGATATTATGTGGAGCTGGGAGGTCTCTTGTGGACCAGTGTCCTGAAGTTGGCTCTCCCACCTCAGAGGCACAGCACTGACTCCGGGCTCCTCAATTTGGGATGATGTGTTGTCTATTCATGTATTCCACAGATGCAGAGTACATCAAGTTGATTGTGGAGCTTTAATCCGCTGCTTCTGAGGCTGCTGGGAGAGGTTTCCCTTTCTCTTCTTTGTTCTCACAGCTCCTGGGTCTCAGCTTTGGATTTCGCCCCGCCTCTGCGTGTAGGTCGCCGGAGGGCGTCTGTTCTTCGCTCAGGCAGGACAGGGTTAAAGGAGCAGCCTCTTCGGGGACTCTGGTTCACTCAGACCGGGCGGGAGGGAGGGGCACGGAGTGCGGGGCGAGCCTGCAGCGGCAAAGGTCGGCGTGACGTTGCACCAGTCCGAGGCGCGCCGTGCGTTCTCCCAGGGAAGCCGCCCCTGGATCCCGGGACCCCGGCAGTGGCGGGCTGCACAGGCTCCCGGAAGGGCGGTGTGGGCAGTGACCTGCGCTCGCACACAGGCTTCTTGGCGGCGGCAGCAGCAGCCCCAGCGTCCCACGCCCGTCTCTGGGCTCCGCGCTTTCAGTCGCGACTCGCGCCCGTCTGTGGAGCCCCTTTAAGCAGCGCTCTTAATCCCCTCTCCTCGCGCACCAGGAAACCAAGAGGGAAGAAAAAGTCTCTTGCCTCTTCGGCAGCTCCAGAGTCTTCCCGGACTCCCTCCCGGCTAGCTGTGGCACATTAGCCCCCTTCAGGCTGAGTTCTCGCCGCCAGCCCCAGTCCTCTCCCTGCGCTCTGACCGAAGCCCGAGCCTCAGCTTCCAGCGCTGCGTGCCCCGGCAGGCGAGCAGACAAGCCTCTCGGGCTGGTGAGTGCCGCTCGGCACTGATCCTCTGTGTGGGGATCTCTCCGCTTTGCCCTACCCAGGTATGTGGGGGGTTTCTTGCCTTTTGGGAGGTCTGGGGTCTTCTGCCAGCGTTCAGTAGGTGTTCTGTAGGAGTTGTTCCACGTGTAGCTGTATTTCTGGTGTATCCGTGGGGAGGAAGGTGATCTCCGCGTCTTACTCTTCCGCCATCTTACCCGGAAGTCTAATAGTCTTTATTTTAAAGTCTGTTTTGTCTGATGTGAGAATTGCTACCTCAGCCTTCTTTTGATTTCTATCTGCTTGGAATATCTATTTCCATCCCCTCACTTTCATTCTGTATTTGTCCCTAGGTCTGAAGTAGGTTTCTTGTAGACAACATATATATATGGGTCTTGTTTTTGTATCCATTCAGCCAGCCTTTCTCTTTTGGTTGGAGCATTTAATCCATTTACATTTAAGGTAATTATCTATATGTATGTTCCTATTACCATTTTCTTAATTGTTTGGGGCTTGTTTTTTGTAGGTTTTTCCCTTTTCTTGTGTTTCCTACCAGAGAAGTTCCTTTAGCATTTGTTGTAAAGCTGGTTTGGTGGTGCTGAATTCTCTTAACTTTTGCTTTTCTGTAAAGGTTTTAATTTCTCCATTGAATCTGAATGAGATCCTTGTTGGGTAGAGTAATCTTTGTTGTAGGTTTTTCCCTTTCATCACTTTAGATATGTCCTGCCACTCCCTTCTATCTTGCAGAGCTTCTGCTGAAAGATCCACTGTTAATCTTATGGGGATTCCCTTGTATGTGTTGTTTTTTAAGAACAAACGTGATTCCAATACACAGCCAGGTTTGGATAATTCTCTTCTCAAAATTCAGAAGCTGAATCGCATATGTACACTGTTCTGAGAAGCTTACAGTCTTTGTCAGTATTCTATGTTGACGTGTTTCAGTGGCTTCATAAAGTCTTTCACAACTTCACACATTGGGTTTTTCTTTCCTTTCTTCCTAAGGAACTTTATGGGTCTTGATACAATACTCACTTTACATATGACACAGTGGTTGAACAGTAATAATTTGACAGCGACATAAGCAGATGCTGACTAGCCTTAATAATGTGACCTGACTAATCACCCTGGTTCTCCTTGATGCATAATGTCATCAATTTTCAGTTATCTTCAAATGGATTGACCACAGTGAAAGCTTTGTCTCCATATCCTGGTGGATGCTTCCCTGATTCAGTTTGTTTATATTCAAGGAATAAAAACTTATTTTAAGATCAACTAAATAAAACTTTATTGGCCTAAAAATCACATAAATAATACCAAAATATTTCACATTATTTTGAGCTTTTTAAAAATTTTGTATTATTGATGAAGTTCTTCTCTTCCCTCATATGTTTTAACAGAGTTATGTCTATAAACACTAAAATCTATAAAACCGGGTCTGTAACATAAATATTGTAATTATTTTAAATGATATGAACAACTTAGAGGAAATTTTTAAACACACGTAATTTTTTTTCCTCTTCTAATAAAATAAGAGATTTAAAGTAAATTTATTATATTTGTGCTGAATACTCCTATGATAGGTTAATCCTCATCTCTGACCCTAGAAAAATCCTTATAAAAACACTTTTCTTCTTCCATAGCTACTTGTCATATGACAGTATAGGAAAGGCAAATAATCCTATTATGTCTATACATTAAAACTCACATTCTTTTTTAGTTATGTGATACATTTATTTGTAACTTTAAAAAATATTTTATATCACTGTATATAACTTTGTAACGATTTTTAAATTTTTACTGATCACTTACTATGTGTAACACTCTAGATTAAAAGCTTTAAATTAGTTTTAGAGAACAAATTGGAAAGATGAAAGTAATGCAATATACACTTTACTTTCAGTGAGTTTATAATATGGTGATAAATACAGACATGAACATATATAATAATAGCAGTGACTGGAAAAGGGTGAGAAAAGAAAGTAGAAGATGCAGCTTGAATATGAAATTGAACAACCTTACCTTACTAAAATCAAATATTATATACCCTTCTGGGGCATACTCAATTGTAAGCAGTCTTGCTTTTTGTCAAGGAAATGAGATGAAGAGTCTGTTTGTAGTCCAGTTTCAGGTATCAGAGTTAAGTTAGGTGAGAGAGATGTCTCTGGGGGGTTGGTCTAAAAACACAAAAGCAGCCCAAATAGAGGGATGACTGTAAATCCCTGAGACCATCTCTCTCTTCTCCTCATCTCTCTTCCCTCCCCTTTCATCCCCACACACAAATTGGTTGATAAAGGAAAACAGATATAAATGAGGACTGCAATTATACACTATTTTAATATCTCTTCTAATGAGGTTGCAAGCATCAGTTTAGACATCCTAGTCCTATATCTGCCTGGTTTTTGTTTGTTTAGCTTGACTCCCTTCTCCCAAACTCATTGAAACTTCTTTTTTTCTTGAAGTGTTTGTAGTTTCATTCCACAAGCTGTGATAACAGGAATTCCTTTTGATTTTTAAAATTTTACTCTGTTTTAGTTGAATTGTGTTGTGAACTAAATTAAGATCTTTATAAAGGGCAATATAAATATGTAATAAAAGTTATAGTAAATGATTGCAGTACCTAAAGAAATGTGTATCCACATTTGAGTTTAGCTGAGACATACAAACAACAGTTGCTTTAAAACTTTTTAAAGCCATGTATTCATTGGGATTTTTAGCTCTTCTCAGTATTGTTGCTCATTTCTAGAAGTCCCTTAAAATAAGGAATGCTATCACGGCTTAAGAAATATTATTTTTTTAAGCAGAAATCAAATGTCAAAATAAATCCAAACAGGTAAATCCTACCTTAATAGTGAACATATGTTTCTTGTTCCCTGCTTGCTAAGCCCAGATGTTAATTACTACATTTGTCAGTACATTGCTCTTTTCCTATTTGGAGCTGGCTGAGATTACGATGCAGGCAGGATAAATGTCATATGTGTATCATCAGTAAAACCAAGATTATTTTTCAAAGTCTGGTAAAATGCTAATGACATTTGAGAACCAAAATTATAAAAGATTCCTTAAAAGTTCACTATTTTTCATAGTGTCATTCTTCCATGTAACTCCAATACAAATACAGTGGGCTGAACTACATTAAAGACTGGACATTATGACAAGCTACTTTATGAAAAAAGCAATAAAATACAATTACTCTTCAACTTTGATTTAAAACGCTTATGGGAATTCATTTTTAAATTCACATTTTTACGGTGCTTCATGGAGTTTGAGAGAGATTTAGCTTATTGTTTTAACTCACTGAAATTAAATCTTGCAGTCAGTTCTAGATGTTGGCTGGTCTGTTAATAAATGGGAATTCTTAATGTGTTATTTTAAAGACAGAAAAAATTGATCTCAGTGTTATATTACATCACTTCTGATCTTTGCAAGGACTTTAACTCTCTGTAGTCTTTGAGAATAAGAATATGTTCATAGGATACTGGAAAAACACTTAGGTTTTGAGCAACTTTGAATTGATCAACTGTCTCAAAAAATCAATGATTTTAAATTACCAATGACTTAATGATATAAATGGTAAACAAAATATTAATGTGAGCTCTGAATTTAAAATATAAGCTGATGCAGATTTTGATTTAAAATTGCTCACTTGGCTTCAAGTTTGCTAGTTATTGACTGAATTTCTAATTTAAGAACACATTATTAGACACTAAGAATCCTATATTAGTTAGATAAACATCTACTCTAGCAAAAAAATGTATATGTATAACCTCAGAGAGTGTTTAATATAACCTAATGTGTTTACATAGATCATTGATATCAAAGTCCAATAACTTCAGAGTCCTTAAGACAAATACCAACCGTGTATTAATTTATTCACCAAATATATAATGTTTTACATAGGAGGGATGTTCCAAATATTTAACAACTGTTAGGGCACAGGAACTGATTAATCAGGGTAAGTGCAGGCCACCAACCCACCTTTATGGCCATACAAGCTTGCATTGGTTGAATGTTTGCTGTGATGGATGGAGAAAACTGTAGTAAGAGCAGTGCAGAATGAGGGTTTTCAGGAGCTTGGATCAAAATATATTAAGTTTGAGTTGCCTGGGAGACTTATAAGTAGAGATGTCAAGTGGAAAGTTGAATGTCTTGAGTTGAGGGGAAAAGAGAGGCTGGAAATATAAATATTGGAGTTTCAATTAATAATTGGTTTTCATTGCCATGAGACTGGATGTTACTTAGGATGAAAATGTAAATATAAAAGAGAAGAGGTCTGAATACGAGACCATGCAGCACACCAACTTTAAAGTTTGAGAAGATGGAAGAGAATCAACAAAAGAGACTGAGAAAGAGCAATCTGTTGGAAACCAAAAGAATATGGTGCCTGGGAATTCCCTGGTGGTCCAGTGGTTAGAACTCCACACTTCACTGCAGGGGGCACAGGTTCAATCCCTGGTCAGAGAACTAAGATCCTGCATGCCATGTGCTGCAGCCAAATAAATAAATGACTCGTGGAGGTAATTAATTAAAAAAAAAAAAAGAACGTGTTGCCTGAAATCCAAGATAAGAAATTATTTCAAAGAAGAAGGAATGACAAGCTGTTTCAAATGCTACTAATGGGTCAAAAATTGAGAATTGACCACTGGATTTAGCAGAATGGATATCATTGGTGAATTTAACAAAAACAGTTTGATGAGAGTGCTGGGAACAAAAACCTTATTAGAGTGGATTCAAAAGAGAATGTGAAGAGAGAAATTTGGGATAGAAAGTGGAAAACAATCCTTGAAGAATCTTTACTAAAGATGAATAGGAAAAAAACAGTGTACAGGGAAATGTAAGTCAAGAATTTTGTTTACTGAAATGAATTATAGCATATGTGTATGCTGGTAGGAAAATCCACTGAAGAAGCAAAAACTGGTGATGCAATTAGCCATATACCAGAGCGAAGACCTTGACTAGAGAAGAGAGCATGTGATCTAGTGCCCAAATCAGTCTCAAATTAAAGCACAGGCATTCCACCTATGTAGTGGATGAAATGGCAGAGGTAAGGTAAGATGATAGATATTGAGCGCTTATAGAAATTCTTTTCTGCTTCTGTTTTTCTGTAAACAAGAAGACAGCCATAGGAGTTCCTGGTGACCTAGTGGTTAAGATTCCCTTCCATTGCCATGGCCTGGGTTCAAACCCTGGTCAGGGAATTGAGATCCCTCAAGCCCGTACAATGCAGCCAATAAAAAAAAAAAAAAGACAGCCTTGAGCAGATTGAAAGAGAGGAAAAGCATGTTGGCATTTTGAGGAGTGAGGCTAGGGTATTAAATAGTCCTATAGGTGAATGGAAGAATAAATGGGGTAGTGATGTGAAAAATTGCCAGAAAATTGAGCACCAACTTGTGGGTAGTGGGCATGAGGTGAAAGTAAGATCGGTAAGCATGGTTGAGTGCTTTTCTCCAGCAACATTCAGCACACCTGTTACAGTTGCAGAGTTGGCAGAGAGTAACCAGAGTTGTTTTGTTTTCATTTTTGTTTTTTGCCAAGTGAATAATAGAATAACGGGAGAAACGGTCAAAAGAGTTAAAAGGAATATACGAGAGAGTTATTTTAAGTATGACCGTGAGATCCATATTGGCCAAGGAGGGATATGAGAATAATGAGAGGAGTTAGGGTCAGTGAAAAGGTCAACAGATTGTTCGAGTTATATAACTAGAGGAAGAGAGCTGAAAAGGAGGGAGCGGGTGGCTGTAGACTCAGAGGCTAGAAATCAAGACAAGAAGAACTTCAGTCACTGATCCAGATAAGATCAAGAGAACATAAGTGAGTGATGGAGTAAGATGCAGAACAAGATTATTGGATGAGATGAGTTAAAAACAAAGAATCTACCATAAAGAAGGTTGCTTTGTGTCAATGTTAAAATAAGTGTGAATTATGACAAGTATTATTGGAGAAAATGACAATGTTCCAGGGTTTAAAATGTTGTAGGAATGAAGGCCCATGACCTAGAGATCAGTAGACAAATGCAACAAGAGGGAGAGGGCTGTATAGTCAGTAGACATGGATATTCAAAGCAGGGCATTTTTATACGGGAAGAAAGTGTGGAGATTGGAAGATCAAGGAGATGCAAGGAGGATACCTACTCCATCCCCAGGACCAGGGTTATAACGGGAATGTGAGACAGCACTACTACCATTTCAGAAACTTAAAAGGAAAGCAGAAGGGACTGTTCAGAGAATATAATATGTTGAGCTTATAAGGAGCTTTGCTGATGACATTCTCCAAGGCTGACTGCTGTTTTTTCTTTGCTCCACAATGCTGCACTGTCAACTTTCTAAGAAATATCTGATCATGATGTTTTTCTGTTTAAAATTCATCAATAGGTCCCAGTAGCTTTAAGCTTGTGCAGAAGACCAGCATGCTCTAGGACTCCTATGAAACTCTCTCTAGGCACATCTCCAACCTATCTCCATATGTATTCTTCACATCTGTAGGTCATTGGCAGTGGTAACACAGGTGGGCCTGGGCTTACTGATTCACTCTACATTCTTTTTTTGATACTAATCTCAATCAGTCAACCACTTATGCCATCTGGTATTCAGTTTTCTCATTTCTAGAATGAAGTAGTTAATTTCAGAGCTTTTCCTCCAGAAAACTATTACCATTTGAATAATTAAACAGAAAAGCAACATTCTTTTTTTTAAATATTTACTTATTTGGCTGTGCCAAGTCTTAGTTGCAGCATGTAGGATCTAGTTCCCTGACCAGGGATCGAACCCAGGCCCCCTGCATTGGAGCGCAAGCCACTGGACCACCAGGGAAGTCCCCAGAAAAACAACATTCTTAATAATGAGAGAATATTGTTGGTATTTCAGAATATTTAAGATAAGTGGCCCTGCTCATTAATTGCCAATTGTACCCTCCAGTCATTGAGACAGCCAAAAGTGTGCCCATACATCTTTAAGCATCTCAAATTGTCAGATAGCTTGATAAAATGCAGGCTGCCCAGTTAACTTTGAATTTGAGATAAACAAATAAATTTTTTTAGTGTAAGTATATTGAAAATATTGCATGGGCATCATCTGTTTTTATTTGTTATATCTGGCAGCTCTACATATGGAAAGCCCTGCAGACTAGGATTATATCTATAGTCAATGTAAAAATGGCACCCCTAGAGTTGCTCAGTATACAACCTACACAAGTAAATATAGCCACACTGCTTGGTGGTCAGTACAAACCCAACTGAAAACACTGGTTCAGGTTATCAGTGAAAGCAACTGTAGCACTAACATTTCTATAATTCTCCAAACTATCCAGTAGTGCAATGTGCTAAAAAGCTGTGGGATACATGTACATAAGTAAAACCAAATCTGAGGAGAAAATTTAATTGATTATTTTGAAATCAAGCAATACTACTTTTTCTATCTTCTTAATCATTTTTATTGATTTCTTCCTTCCATTGACACTGGATCATGCTTTTCCTCAAGAATGAAAACAATATTGCTACATTAAGGAATTAGTATTCAGCATGTCACCCACACCTGGAATTACAAATGTAGGTTTCAAGGATATGACAGTGTAAATACAAGGGAATAATTAGTTATTGGTGACATTTCAGACACTAATTGGGAAGATATTCTGCCTACTCTTGAAGTTTAATAACCATTAGGAGGCGAGGTCAAAATGTTGCCAGAGAATAATAATTGACTGGTTGTCAAAAGCCAAAGAAGGTCAAATTTCCTTCAACAAATTCTGAAATTTGATTTCAGACTTTCAAACTAAAAAACTTGCATTGGTCAGCTTCCTGAAGATGGATATATTTCTTGAGGATAGATTATTATACAAGTTCACAAGAGATCAATATGTAGAGATAAAAATTGCAAATTAACTAGATTACAATGATGCATAAAACTGCTACATAGATAAAAATATTTGCATTAGAAGACCAATGTGTTCTATATCTGAAGACAGATCTCAGTTTCTGTTAATAAATAGTTATTGAGTAAAAATACTATATTAAATATGAGTGAGTAAATGATCTCTGCTCTTGATATCTCACTGACTAGGCTAAAAGAGTAGAGAAGAGAGAATGTGATAAAACTTGGGCAAATGGGTGGACAGAGGTGGAAAGGATGGAGAAAAGAGCATGTAGAAAAACAGATAAAAGAGCATGACACACTTGAGGAAATATAATTCACTATAGTTAATACACTAGAAGAGAAATGGTGAGAGATGAAGATGGGGAAATGAGCAAGATCCCATTCAAGAAAGGTCTTACAAGCCTTGTTAAGCAGTTGATCTTTTTGCTTAAGAGCAATGGGGAGTCACTTCTGGGTTTTAAGCAGTTAATTATTAGATTTTTATTTTGAAAGATAATTGTGTGACGGATAGACTGAATTAAAGGGTAGCAAGATAAGAGTCGGGAACACTTGCTGTAACTTAGGTGAGAAGTGATGATACTAGAACAAGGAAGACGACAGTATACCTGGAGGGAAGAAATGGATAAGTGAGGTATTTAGGAGGTGAAATCAATAGGACTTATCATTTAACTTTTTGTGTGGGGTAGGGAGAATGGAGAGTCCAAAACAATATACATTATTTTGAGCCTGGATACAGGAAGAAGTAGCAAATTGAGGGGAATGAAAATGCATGTAGTTGTATAGTTTGGGGGTTTTAATTATCTTTAGAACAGTCAAGGAAGCCAATAAAAAGACATTTTAATGTAGAGGGCTGAGACTCAAGAGATAGATCTGAGATAAAGATCTAGATTTGTGCATCATTATAGAAGGCACCAAAAGGGATAACATCACACGGAAAGGACATGTTAGAGTAATGAGAGAGATGGGCCTAGAAGTGAGGGACGCTAGAATTTAAGTTATTAGCAAAAGGAAAAGGAGCCTGAAAAAAGTCTAAGGAGATGGCAGGACAAATGGAAGAAAAACTGGGAGAACTTGCTATCAAGAAAGCAAGTGAAAGAGAGTTTTTCACTAAAAATGTAGTAGTTATATAAGGGCCAAAAAAATCTCCATTGGATTTAGGTGAGAAAATGACCTTAAAAAGAGAAATGATGGCTCTCTGGAGGGCTAGGCTGTGTCTAGAGGAGGCTGTGGACTCAGGAAGTCTTTAGGCAGCCTGTCTGCTGATGGATGGGGCTGTGTCCCTGCCCAGTTAGCTGTTTGGTCTGAGGAATCCCAGCACACCTGCAGGCTGTTGGCTGGGGCCAGGTGTTGGCGCTAATGAGCTAACTGCGCCTCCAGCACCGGCTTCCGGGTGGTAGAAGGAGCGACGCTGCCGCTGCCGCTGCCGCTGCGCCCGCCCACCTCCCGCCTCTCCAGGAGACTCTCCTAGACCAGAAGGTCCGGGGGAAGATGGCGGAAGAGTAAAACGCGGAGATTACCTTCCTCCCCACAGATACATCAGAAATTCATCTACACGTGGAACAACTCCTACAGAACACCTACTGAACGCTGACAGAAGACCTCAGACCCCCCAAAAGGCAAGAAACTCCCCACGTACCTGGGTAGGGCAAAAGAAAAAAGAATAAACAGAGACAAAAGGATAGGGACGGGACCTGCACCAGTGGGAGGGAGCCGTGAAGGAGGAATGGTTTCCACACACTAGGAAGCCCCTTCGCGGGTGGAGACTGCGGGTGGCGGAGGGGGAAAGCTTCGGAGTAGCGGAGGAGAGCACAGCCACAGGGGTGCGGAGGGCAAAGCGGAGAGGTTCCCACACAGAGGATCGGTGCTGACAGGCCCTCACGAGCCCGAGAGGCTTGTCTGCTCGGCCGCCGGCACGGGCGGGGCTGGGAGCTGAGGCTTGGGTATCGGGTTTCAGTCAGACCGCAGGGAGAGGACTGGGGTTGGCGGCGGGAAGAGAGCCTGAAGGGGTTAGTGCGCCACGGCTAGCCCGGAGGGAGTCCGGGGAAAAAGTCTGGAGCTGCCGAAGAGGCAGGAGACTTTTTCTTCCCTCTTTGTTTCCTTTGTTTTCTTTGTTTGTTGGTGCGCGAGGAGAGGGGATTAAGAGCGCTGCTTAAAGGAACTCCAGAGACGGGCTCGAGCCGCGGCTAAAAGCGCGGACCCCAGAGACGGGCGTGGGACGCTGGGGCTGCTGCTGCCGCCGCCAAGAGGCCCGTGTGCAAGCGCAGGTCACTGTCCACGCCCCCTTTCTGGGGAGCCTGTGCAGCCCGCCACTGCCAGGGTCCCGGGATCCAGGGACAGCTTCCCCGGGAGAGCGCACGGCGCGCCTCAGGCTGGTGCAACGTCACGCCGGCCTCTGCCGCTGCAGGCTCGCCCCGCACTCTGTGCCCCTCCCTCACCTCGGCCTGAGTGAACCAGAGTCCCCGAATCAGCTGCTCCTTTAACCCCGTCCTGTCTGAGCAAAGAAAGACACCCTCCGGGGACCTACACGCAGAGGCAGGGCCAAATCCAAAGCTGAGACCCGGGAGCTGTGAGAACAAAGAAGAGACAGGGAAATCTCTCTGTGCAGCCTCAGAAGCAGCGGATTAAAGCTCCACAATCAACTTGATGTACCCTGCATCTGTGGAATACACGAATAGACAACGAATCATCCCAAATTGAGGAGGTGGACTTTGAGAACAAGATTTAAGATTTTTTCCCCTTTTCCTCTTTTTACAACGAATTATCCCAAATTGAGGAGGTGGACTTTGAGAGCAAGATTTACGATTTTTCCCCCTTGTTCTCTTTGTGTGAATGTGTATGTGTATGCTTCTGTGTGAGATTTTTTCTGTATAGCTTTGCTTCCACCATTTGTCCCAGGGTTCTATCCGTCCGTTTTTTAAAAAATTTTTTTAATAATTACTTTTTTATTTTAATAACACTTATATTTTATCATACTTTATTCTATTTTACTTTATCTTCTTTCTTTTTTTCCTACCTTCCCTTCCTCCCTCCCTCCCCCCTCTCTCCCTCCCTCCCCCTCCCTCCTTTCTTTTTCTTTCTTTCTTTCTTTCTTTCCTTCCTCCCTCCCTCCCTCACTCCCCCCTCCTTTTCTTTCTTTCTTTCTTTCTTTCCTTCCTCCCTCCCTTCTTTCTTTCTTTCCTTCCTCCCTCACTCCTTTCTTTTTCTTTCTTTTTCTTTCCTCCCTCCCTCCCTCCCTTCCTCCTTTCTTTTTCTTTCTTCCTTCCTTCCTTCCTTCCTTCCTTTCTTTCTCTCTTTCTTCTACTAATTTTTTCTTTCTACTTTTTCTCCCTTTTATTCTGAGCCGGGTAGATGAAAGGCTTTTGGTGCTGCAGCCAGGAGTCAGTGCTGTGCCTCTGAAGTGGGAGAGCCAACTTCAGGACACTGGTCCACAAGAGACCTCCCAGCTCCACATAATATCAAGCAGCGAAAATCTCCCAGAGATCTCCATCTCAACACCAGCACCCAGCTTCACTCAACGACCAGCAAGCTACAGTGCTGGACACCCTATGCCAAGTAACTGGCAAGACAGGAACACAACCTCACCCATTAGCAGAGAGGCTGCCTAAAAACATAATAAGGCCACAAGCACCCTAAAACACACCACCAGACGTGGACCTGTCCACCAGAAAGACAAGATCGAGCCTCATCCACCAGAACACAGGCACTAGTCCCCTCCACCAGGAAGCCTACACAACCCACTGAAACAACCTTAGCCACTGGGGACAGACACCAAAAACAATGGGAACTACAAACCTGCAGGCTGCAAAAAGGAGACCCCAAACACAGTAAGATAAGCAAAATGAGAAGACAGAAAAACACACAGCAGGTGAAGGAGCAAGATAAAAACCCATCAGACCTAACAAATGCAGAGGAAATAGGCAGTCTACCTGAAAAAGAATTCAGAATAATGATAGTAAAGATGATCCAAAATCTTGGAAATAGAATAGACAAAATGCAAGAAACAGTTAACAAGGACCTAGAAGAACTAAAGATGAATCAAGCAACAATTAAAAACACAATAAATGAAATGAAAAATACTCTAGATGGGATCAATAGCAGAATAACTGAGGCAGAAGAACGGATAAGTGAGGTGGAAGATAAAATGCTGGAAATAACTACTGCAGAGCAGAATAAAGAAAAAAGAATGAAAAGAACTGAGGACAGTCTCAGAGACCTCTGGGACAACATTAAATGAACCAACATTTGAATTATAGGGGTTCCAGAAGAAGAAGAGAAAAAGAAAGGGGCTGAGAAAATATTTGAAGAGATTACAGTTGAAAACATCCCTAATATGGGAAAGGAAAGAGTTAATCAAGTCCAGGAGGCACAGAGAGTCCCAAACAGAATAAATCCAAGGAGAAATATGCAAAGACACATATTAATCAAACTGTCAAAAATTAAACACAAAGAAAACATATTAAAAGCAGCAAGGGAAAATCAACAACTAACACACAAGGGAATCCCCATCAGGTTAACAGCTGATCTCTCAGCAGAAACTCTACAAGCCAGAAGGGAGTGGCAGGACATATTTAAAGTGATGAAGGAGAAAAACCTGCAACCAAGATTACTCTACCCAGCAAGGATCTCATTCAGATTTGATGGAGAAATTAAAACGTTTACAGACAAGCAAAAGCTGAGAGAGTTCAGCACCACCAAACCAGCTTTACAACAAATGCTAAAGGAACTTCTCTAGGCAAGAAACACAACAGAAGGAAAAGACCTACAATAACGAACCCAAAACAATGAAGGAAATGGGAATAGGAACATACATATCAAAAAATAACTTAAATGTAAATGGACTAAATGCTCCCACCAAAAGACACAGATTGGCTGAATGGATACAAAAACAAGACCCATATATATGCTGTCTACAAGAGACCCACTTCAGACCTAGAGACACACAGAGATTGAAAGTAAGGGGATGGAAAAAGATATTCCATGCAAATGGAAATCAAAAGAAAGCTGGAGTAGCAATACTCAGATCAGACAAAATAGACTTTAAAATAAAGACTATTAGAAGAGACAAAGAAGGACACTACATAATGGTCAAGAGATCGATCCAAGAAGATATAACAATTGTAAATATTTATGCACCCAACATAGGAGCACCTCAATACATAAGGGAAATACTAACAGCCATAAAAAGGGAAATCGACAGTAACACACTCATAGTAGGGGACTTCAACACCCCACTTTCACCAATGGACAGATCATCCAAAATGAAAATAAAGAAGGAAACACAAGCTTTAAATGATACATTAAACAAGATGGACTTAATTGATATTTATAGGGCATTCCATCCAAAAACAACAGAATACACATTTTTCTCAAGTGCTCATGGAACATTTCCAGGATAGATCATATCTTGGGTCACAAATCAAGCCTTGGTAAATTTAAGAAAATTGAAATTGTATCAAGTATCTTTTCCAACCACAATGCTATGAGGCTAGACATCAATTATAGGAAAAGGTCTGTAAAAAATACAAACACATGGAGGCTAAACAATACACTACTTAATAACGAAGTGATCACTGAAGAAATCAAAGAGGAAATAAAAAAATACCTAGAAACAAATGACAATGGAGACATGACGACCCAAAACCTATGGGATGCAGCAAAAGCAGTTCTAAGGGGGAAGTTTATAGCAATACAATCCCACCTTAAGAAACAGGAAACATCTCGAGTAAACAACCTGACCCTGCACCTAAAGCAATTAGAGAAAGAAGAACAAAAAAACCCCAAAGTTAGCAGAAGGAAAGAAATCATAAAGATCACATCAGAAATAAATGAAAAAGAAATGAAGGAAACGATAGCAAAGATCAATAAAACTAAAAGCTGGTTCTTTGAGAAGATAAACCATTAGCCAGACTCATCAAGAAAAAAAGGGAGAAGACTCAAATCAATAGAATTAGAAATGAAAAAGGAGAAGTAACAACTGACACTGCAGAAATACAAAAGATCATGAGAGATTACTACAAGCAACTCTATGCCAATAAACTGGACAACCTGGAAGAAATGGACAAATTCTTAGAAATGCACAACCTGCCAAGACTGAATCAGGAAGAAATAGAAAATATGAATAGACCAATCACAAGCACTGAACTTGAGACTGTGATTAAAAATCTTCCAACAAACAAAAGCCCAGGACCAGATGGCTTCACAGGCGAATTCTATCAAGCATTTAGAGAAGAGCTAACACCTATCCTTCTCAAACTCTTCCAAAATATAGCATAGGGAGGGACACTTCCAAACTCATTCTGCAAGGCCACCATCACCCTGATACCAAAACCAGACAAGGATGTCACAAAGAAAGAAAACTACAGGTCAGTATCACTGATGAACATGGATGCAAAAATCCTCAACAAAATACTAGCAAACAGAATCCACCAGCTCATTAAAAGGATCATACACCATGATCAAGTGAGGTTTATTCCAGGAATGCAAGGATTCTTCAATATATGCAAATCAATCAATGTGATACACCATATTAACAAATTGAAGGAGAAAAACCATATGATCATCTCAATAGATGCAGAGAAAGCTTTCAACAAAATTCAACACCCATTTATGATAAAAACCCTGCAGAAAGTAGGCATAGAGGGAACTTTCCTCAACATAATAAAGGCCATATATGACAAACCCACAGCCAACATCGTCCTCAGTGGTGAAAAACTGAAACCATTTCCACTAAGATCAGGAACAAGACAAGGCTGCCCACTCTCAGCACTCTTATTCAACATAGTTTTGGAAGTTTTAGCCACAGCAATCAGAGAAGAAAAGGAAATAAAAGGAATCCAAATTGGAAAAGAAGAAGTAAAGCTGTCACTGTTTGCAGATGACATGATACTATACATAGAGAATCCTAAAGATGCTATCAGAAAACTACTAGAGCTAATCAATGAATTTGGTAAAGTAGCAGGATACAAAATTAATGCACAGAAATCTCTGGCATTCCTGTACACTAATGATGAAAAATCTGAAAATGAAATCAAGAAAACACTCCCATTTACCATTGCAACAAAAAGAATAAAATATCTAGGAATAAACCTACCTAAGGAGACAAAAGACCTGTATGCAGAAAATTATAAGACACTGATGAAAGAAATTAAAGATGATACAAATAGATGGAGAGATATACCATGCTCCTGGATTGGAAGAATCAATATTGTGAAAATGACTCTACTACCCAAAGCAATCTACAGATTCAATGCAATCCCTATCAAACTACCACTGGCATTTTTCACAGAACTAGAACAAAAAATTTCAAAATTTGTTTGGAAAAACAAAAGAGCCCAAATAGCCAAAGCAATCTTGAGAATGAAAAACGGAGCTGGAGGAATCAGGATCCCTGACTTCAGACTATACTACAAAGCTACAGTAATCAAGACAGTGTGGTACTGGCACAAAAACAGAATGATAGATCAATGGAACACGATAGAAAGCCCAGAGATAAACCCACGCACATATGGTCAACTTATCTTTGATAAAGGAGGCAGGAATGTACAGTGGAGAAAGGACAGCCTCTTCAATAAGTGGTGCTGGGAAAACTGGATAGGGACATGTAAAAGTATGAGATTAGATCACTCCCTAACACCATACACAAAAATAAGCTCAAAATGGATTAAAGACCTAAATGTAAGGCCAGACACTATCAAACTCTTAGAGGAGAACATAGGCAGAACACTCTATGACATAAATCACAGCAAGATCCTTTTGGACCCACCTCCTAGAGAAATGGAAATAAAAACAAAAATAAACAAATGGGACCTAATGAAACTTCAAAGCTTTTACACAGCAAAGGAAACCATAAGACCAAAAGACAACCCTCAGAATGGGAGAAAATATTTGCAAATGAAGCAACTGACAAAGGATTAATCTCCAAAATTTATAAGCAGCTCATGCAGCTCAGTAGCAAAAAAACAAACAACACAATCCAAAAATGGGCAGAAGACCTAAATAGACATTTCTCCAAAGAAGATATACAGACTGCCAACAAACACATGAAAGAATGCTCAACATCATTAATCATTAGAGAAATGCAAATCAAAACTACAATGAGATATCATCTCACATCAGTCAGAATGGCCATCATCAAAAAATCTAGAAACAATAAATGCTGGAGAGGGTGTGGAGAAAAGGGAACACTCTTGCACTGCTGGTGGGAATGTGAATTGGTACAGCCACTATAGAGAACAGTATGGAGGTTCCTTAAAAAACTACAAATAGAACTACCATATGACCCAGCAATCCCACTACTAGGCATATACCCTGAGAAAACCATAATTCAAAAAGAGACATGTACCAAAATGTTCATTGCAGCTCTATTCACAATAGCCCAGAGATGGAAACAACCTAAGTGTCCATCATCAGATGAATGGATAAAGAAGATGTGGCACATATATACAATGGAATATTACTCAGCCATAAAAAGAAACGAAACTGAGCTATTTGTAATGAGGTGGATAGACCTAGAGTCTGTCATACAGAGTGAAGTAAGTCAGAAAGAGAAAGACAAATACCGTATGCTGACACATATATATGGAATCTAAGAAAAAAAAAAGGTCATGAAGAACCTAGGGGTAAAACAGGAATAAAGACACAGACCTACTTGAGAATGGACTTGAGGATATGGGGAGGGGGGTAGGGTAAGCTGTGACAAAGCGAGAGAGAGGCATGGACAGTACCAAACTAAGGTAGATAGATAGTGGGAAGCAGCCGCATAGCACAGGGAGATCAGCTCGGTGCTTTGTGACCGCCTGGAGGGGTGGGATAGGGAGGGTGGGGGGGAGGGGGATGCAAGAGGGAAGGGATGTGGAAACAGATGTATATGTATGACTGATTCACTTTGTTATAAAGCAGAAACTAATAATAAAAAAAAGAAAAAAGAAATGATTGTAAGAGCATTTTCAGAGGACGATTAATGACAGAAACCTGTGTGATAGGTCATAAAGTGAGTGAAAGTTGAAGAAGAGGAACCAGTGTGAGTGCTGACAACTCTTTCCATAAGTTTGTGTCAAAGAGGAGAAAAATAATAGGACTTGAAAGGAGCACTAGTGACATTATTTTTGTGTGAGTGTACTTTGTGTGGTTTGAGTCATCTGTTTGTTAGTTGTTAAAATGGAGAGAGTTGGCCACACTTGATATTGGAGGGAGGAAGGAAGGAAAGAAGGGATGAAGAAAAAGAAAAGGAAGGAAGGATGAAGGAAGGAAGGAAGAAAAAAAGAAAAAGAAGGAAGGGAGGAAGGAAGGAAGGAAAGAAAGAGAAGGGGAGGAAGGAAGGGAGGAAGAAAAAGACACTGAAGTATAGATTGGGTTATTCTACAAGGTTCTTGAGGAGGAAGGAATAGAATCTAGGACACAGACGTGATCAGCATTGGATGATGTCTTAGTTTGTTAGGGCTGCCATAGCAAAGTACCACAAACTGCGTGACGTAAACAACAGAAATGCGTTGTCTCACAGTTCTGGAAGCTGGAAGCCTGAAATCAAGGTGTCGACAGGGTTGGTTCCTTCTGACTGCTGTGAGGAAAATTCTATTTCAGGCCTCTGTCCATGGCTTACAGATGGTAGATGGCCATCTCTTCCCTATGTCTCTTCACATCATCTTTGCTACATGAATGTGTCTAAATTTTCCCTTTTTATATTGGATTAGAGGTCCACCCTCCACCAGTATGACCTCAACCTAACTTAACTAATTACATCTGCGATTACCCTATTTCCAAATAAGATCACATTCTGAGCTACTGTGGGTTAGGACTTCAACATATAAATTTTCAGAGGGTAGAATTCAACTTATAATAGATGAGAAGAGAGACACTTCTTCCTGTGTAGCGGAAAAAAAGAGAAAAAGTGGCTTTGTGCAGCTGTAGATTTTGTAGCAGGAAATATAGGAGTTTCCATCTGCCTTTTATTTTCTCTAGAGTGGGGACAAAATCATCAGCAAAGAAGGAGTCAGAGTTGGAAGTTTAAGTTTCTGGAAGAGGTTTTAAAGGCCATTGCACAGAATGAAGGCTAACTGGGTAGAATGTCAGGCAGCTTTGCAGGTACTATGGCATCAGCTTATGATAGTCAAAAGAAATAATTATTTAGTGGTACCCTTCAGATAATAATATAGGAAGGGCTGCTTTGGTCATATAATGGCTTAAAACAAAATGTGTGTCTGTGTCACTAAGGAAAAGTTATTCTGGTTCACCAGTTAGCCCATTCATTTGGAGCCCAGGTTAAATGTCAGTTTGTTTGTGACAATCTCAGTTTAAAAGAGAAGCACACTCACCTCTTTGTTCTAAAATTAAACAGAGCTAGAATTTCTATTAAAGCATTCAATACAATCTGTTTCCTCCACTAGATTGTGTTCTAAAGAGAGGGGTCACCTTTTGCATCTTTCTGTTTCTAAATATCCCCTAACATTCCTCTATGGCATTGGTGTAGTCAGTAATTAGTGAGCATTTCTAGAATTGAACCTTGAGGAGTAATGAGTTTTCACTGAGTACCTGTGTCCTACTGAGAGTAATTTTTCTTCAAAAGCTTTGTCCAGTGGTACACATTTTCTAGAAAAAGGAGGTGTGAGATTCATGCATAATTGTAAAGTTCAAGAATATAAACATATGGTGAGCTCTAAAAACAGAGCACACCTGAGCCTCTTAAAGAAATATCAAATAACCAGATATCTAATCTCATGAAAGTTAAGTTTAACTTGGTGTAAAATTATAGCATTGACTTAATAAACTTCCCAGTATATTTTTTTCTATTTATGGAATCTGTAAATATAGATATATCTATAAATAAAACAGGTATCTATAAACATTATATATTAGGGTCCATGTTTTTAAATACTAGGGAACAGGAACAATAAATAAATGTAAGATATGAAAAAATATTTTATTTTGCCTTATTTTTCAGAGTGATTGTGTACTTAGTTTTTTCCTCTCTGAGCCTGTGGAACAAACAATGGAAGAATCATCACCTGTGGACTTAGGCAAGTAATTTTATCATTATTTCTATGTGCAATTATTGTTTCAATATAATTGTAAAAAAAATCATAACTATAATTTTTTATTTTTCAAATTAAAATCTCTTTTTAAGAATAAGGCCTTAAGAGTCTTTTCTAACCACTTCAAAACTTTTTAACTTCTTAGAATATGTCTATCAAGTTAAATTAAACCCAGATATATTTGTCCAATTATAATAACTACATGGTATCACACTATTAACTCATTTCAACTAATTGTGCGTTAAGATGGAATTGCATTTCAGAGGCAGAAGTCCTGTTTTCCCCTGCAGGTAAGTCTTACAGTTTACTCAACATATTTGGAAGCAACAAAAATAAATATTAGGCAATAATAATGATCATGAGTTATCTAGCAGTTTCACTCTTATCTTTTAAAGCTCAATAATTATTCCACCTCCCTCATGAATTCTTTTATTACCAGGATCCCAAACTAGACCAGCACAATTATCCACCCTATTCTCTGCCAAATATATGTTAATTCTAATTAATTTTTCTATCGTCTCACCTAGATTGGCAGAGACTCTTTTTGAATGTCCTATCAATCTTTTTTTTTTTGACAGTTTAAAATATTACTTATTTTTTTGAGAGGCCTAGGTTAAATTCCATGCTTGGGGATGGGTCTTTACCCATTTGTTCATCTCCATTTTTGCTTAAGTTATCTCTAGTTTTCTCTTATGTGAAGCCAAGAGCATCTCAGCCGTTAAAATATTAGAATGTCCTATCAATCTTAAGCATTCGTAATATAATTCCATTGCCAGTGGCCATCTAACACTGATACTGGTTTTTATCTCACGTAAGATTTGCAAACCCATAGTTTGCTAGGGCTTACCCCCCTTTCCTTTGCAGCTCCCAGTCTGAGTTTTATCCACATCCACCTTCCGATTCTCTGCCTTTAAGATTAGGCCCATCTGCTCATTACCTCTGCCTGTATCTGACATCCTAGATATTTAACCCTCAGGTGTACAGTTCTGTACAGCCAGGTCAGGTCTTATAGTGTGACTGTTTATTGTTACATATTTATTTTTGTGTCTGCCTTGTTTCTCCTGTTAGACTGAGAGTAACTTTAAATCAAGGACTCACTTCCCCATTATGCATTGCTCTATACTAACAAATCCTAATTTAATATATGAGAATTGTACCACTGTTATTCCCCACATTTTACTCATGTAACGTTACTCTCTAAGATGCTTTATATAGTCAAACCATAAACAATATTAAGTAAGGTAATTTCTTACATTTTATAGCATGTATCTAAAGAAGAATTATGCCCACAATATAAAATATTTTTATTGTCATAATTTACAAATTATACAACAAATATCTTTAAAAAAATAGTATTAGCTGGGGAGATTTTCACAATCAATATTTATAAACTTGCATTAAACAGGTTAAAAAAACCAATAATAATAAATTTGCCAATTTCTAGAGATGTCAAACTTTAAGAAAAAGCTACTAGATTGGCCTCTATTTTGTCATTAAAGGCCTTAAAGAAAATTCTTTTTCTGTGTTTCAAAAAGTAAACTGTGGATCACTACCAAGTGTTTAAATTTGGTGATTATTATAAGGTGTTTTAAAATACATACACACAAAAAATTTAGGATTCTTATCGTAAAAACTAAAATAGTTGCTTGAGAATTCTTTTTTTTCTGGTTTGCTTATATCTTACTACATCATACAATACTCAGGATTTGTTTCATCAGTGGTAATGAGCAAAAATATTTGATTCTCAATATTTTTAAATACAGGCTGCCTATGAAATACAGCTTGTTATCTTAAAACAACAGAACACACCTTCTAAGCAGGATATGCAAATCGTTACAACAAACAAGGATTAGCAGGAAGTTGTTCCTTCTTGTATGCTTTAAATTATTTCCTCTTTCATACTTCTCAATTCTTAATGTTAATACTTTTGTCACAGAATATCAGTTGATTCTAAACAAGAAGCACAATATTATTTTAAGCATAATTCTTGTCAACTAGTTGAAACTTTGAGCTTATGTTGTTAAATGATTCGAGGATAAAATTATTCAAGTGTATTTAAATAATGGTTTAAATAGGATGACCTTAAGCAAAAATCCCAGACTTTACCATTTTACTACCGCAACTAATGGATTGAGAGTGGACTCTGGACACCTATGTATCTAGGCACATGACTTATAAAGATCATATTAGAAATCACTTATAGTCCTGCATCTGGGAGATATTCATATTCCTTTGCCTTTACTCACTAACTTAATGTGCCTTGGTAGAACAACAGAAGAATTTATCTTTTTCAAGTGCCAGCCAATCACTTCTCTCCTCTACTTAACCCTTTTCCTTGGCTTCTCATTGCCTTTAGGCAGGGGCAACATCATGGGCTTGTAACCTATGCAGTCATACAAAGCACGGTGCTTAGAACAATCCTGCTGTCACTGTACTGAAATGCTTAATAATTTCTGTAAAAAGGGCTCTGAATTTTCAGTTTGCATTTTTTTTTTTTTTTTTTTTTTTTTGTGGTACACGGGCCTCTCACTGTTGTGGCCTCTCCCGTTGCGGAGCACAGGCTCCGGACATGCAGGCTCAGCGGCCATGGCTCACGGGCCCAGCCGCTCCGCGGCATGTGGGATCTTCCCGGACCGGGGCACGAACCCGTGTCCCCTGCATCGGCAGGCGGACTCTCAACCACTGCGCCACAGGGAAGCCCCTTCATTTTGCATTTTTATTTCACTGAGCCCCATAAATTATGTAGCGTGCCCAGCTCTTTGGAAAAAGACCAAAATCCTCCTGATGCATCATAGCAGAATCTGGCACCCACAGATTTCCCTTCCCAGTCTAATATCAGATCCTTCCCCATCTTGATTCCTATCTTTTTTCAGTTTTTCAACTAAGACAAGATCCTCAGTACCTCACAGATTCAATTTTCTCTGCCTAGATCACTTGACTCCTGTTCCACCTTCCCCATCTTTTTTTTTTTTTAATAAGGAAGTTTTTGCTACTTGTCACATATTTATTTATTTATTTATTTATTTATTTAAATGTATTTATTTATTTATATTTTGGCTTCGTTGAGTCTTCGTTGCTGTGCATGGGCTTTCTCTAGTTGCAGCAAGCAGGGGCTATTCTTCGTTGTAGTGCACGGGCTTCTCATTGCAGTAGCTTCTCTTGTTGCAGAGCAGCGGCTCTAGGTGCGTGAACTTCAGTAGTTGTGGCACGCAGGCTCAGTAGTTGTGGCTCGCGGGCTATAGAGTGCAGGTTCAGTAGTTATGGTGCATAGGCTTAGTTGCTCCCCAGCATTTGGGATCTTCCAGGACCAGGGCTTGAACCCGTGTCCCCTGCACCGGCAGGCAGATTCTTAAGCACTGCGCCACCAGGGAAGTCCTCCCCATCATTTTTTTTTAACATCTTTATTGGAGTATAATTGCTTTACAATGGTGTGTTAGTTTCTGTTGTATAACAAAGTGTATCAGCTATACGTATACATATATCCCCATACCTCCTCCCTCTTGCGTCTCCCACCCACCCTCCCTATCCCACCCCTCTAGGTGGACACAAAGCACCAGGCTGATCTCCCTGTGCTATGCGGCTGCTTCCCACTAGCTATCCTATATGGGAACATCCCTATACATACTGTATGTGCCCAGTGCCTTTAGTGGGAGAGCTGGATTTGACATGGATACAAATCACATCTTTCCTCAGGGTGTGCTGACAGCTACCCCCTTGGTAGAGGGTGGACTGGAAATAGAGGGTCTTAAAGCTGGAGTCGAGTGTGAAAATAAATTACAGGTGCCTTTAAGTGTGGGTTTTCCCCTAGCCCCACACTGGAACCCTTGCCCCAGAGTGAGGGAATGTTGAAGCAAGGGGGTCCACGCAGGCTGTCAGCCTGTGTCGGCCACAGCAGAGGTCCAAGCTGCCTCTGCTGCACTGACTGTGCAGGCACCTGCAATTTTTTTCCCCTCACTCAGCTCAGGTGCTGCCTTAGGTGCAAGTCTTCGTCATCCTTCTCAATCAGTCACTGTCACCAGCCTCCACCACCCTCCTTTCCACTGTGGAGCCACAGCACAGGACAGGAAGGGCCTGCGTGGACTCTCAACATGTACCAGGGCGTGAGCTTTGGTGGAGTGGCTGCTCTCAGAGATCTGGGCTGCTTGTGATGTGCTTCTTGAGTAAGCATGAATGATGGCCACTGCCATTCCATCCAGGCTTGCCCAAGCTCTGGGTAGTCTCTGTATCCCTTAGTTGTGTCTTATCCCCAGTATTGGTTGCCCCAGATCGAATACCACACCGTGATGTGAAGTGAATGGGCCTGGAGTGTTCACTCAACTTGGGCTGGGGCATGCACCAAGGTGGTTGCAGGAAACCCAGCAACCACTAGATCTTTCTGCCCTTCCTGGGATCAAGCCAGCATGCATGTGCTCCTCAGGAGCAGAATCCAGGCTTCTCACAGCTCCCCTGTTAGTTCCAGTGGTCCTCCAACCAGCCAAGAGGGCACTTCTCCCCTGTATAGGACCCCAGGACTGGGGTGCCCAATCTGGCTCTCACTGTTCACTCCCCAGGGCAGGTGTCTGCCCAAGAATCCTCCCTTTTCTTCTGAGTCCCTCTCAGGGACAAAGATCCCAGCCCAATTATTTTTCTTTCCTTCGTACCTGATTACATGTATATCTTTCTTACAGCCTTGGTTGTACAGGAGTCCTCTGCCAATTAGTTAGTTTTCAGTGAGAATTGTTCCACATATAGATATATTTTTGATGTGTTCATGTTGGGAGGTGAGCTCCACATCCTCTTACTCCACCATTTTGACTGATCTCCAACAGATTTATTTTTATTTACATAAGCTAATTCTACAGTTCAAAAACAAAAATTAACAAAGAAAAGCCAAGAAAAATTAGCAAAACAAAGAAATGAGTTTAGCCTTATCAGATATAAAAACACATTACAAAGTATCAATAATTAAACAGTGCGGTGTCAGTGCATAAGTAGATGAGCAAGTAAAACATAATGGAATGTCCCTAAATAGAGTCAGATATATTCAGGAATTTAATAGTTGCCCAAACAAGTAAGAAAAAATGAACAAATAATGTTGCCATAGTATACTTCACACCATATGCCAGGATATATACCAAATGAGTGAAAGATTTTAAATGTAAATAATGAAACCATATATATGACAAAGAAAACATGGAAAAAATCCTTTTTAATCTTAGGATGAGCTGCTGTGACTATGACTATAAATTCAGAAGCTATAACAATTCTGCATGATATAAAACACTGTAGCAAAGTTCAAAACAAAGCAAAGAGGGCTTCCCTGGTGGTGCAGTGGTTGAGAGTCCGCCTGCCGATGCAGGGGACACGGATTTGTGCCCTGGTCCAGGAAGATCCCACATGCCGCGGAGCAGCTGGGCCCATGAGCCATGGCCGCTAAGCCTGCGTGTCTGGAGCCTGTGCTCCACAATGGGAGAGGCCACAACAGTGAGAGGCCTGCGTATCACAAAAAAAAAAAAAAAAAAAAGCAAAGATAAGCAACAAAATGGGCGAAATATTTGCAATTTTCCACATATGAAGGGTTGATTATTTAACATGTAACCATCTCCTATAAATTGGTAAGAAAAAGACCAATGACCAAATAGAAAACTGTGTAAAGAATACGAAAAAATAATCCACACACACACACAAAATACAAGTGGCTCTTAACCAAATGAAAGAATCCTCAAGGTCACTCATAAGAAAAATGCAAATTACAACTATACTGATGCCGTTTTAACTCATCAGATAGGCAAAAATTCAAAAATTTAATTAACAAGCTTGGTTATAAATCAGCAGACACTCATACACTGCTGGTGATAATGCAAATTGGTACAACCTCCATGGAAGACAATTTGGGAATGTTTACCAAAATTAAAATGCTAATACCCTATGACTCAGCAATTCTGCTGATGAAATCTATCCTATGGTATTTATGCACAGGTACAAAATGATACATATTCAAGGCTACTTATTGCAGCATGGTTTGTAACATCTGGAAAGCATTGGGAACAATCCACTTGCCCGTCAATGGGTAAAGTGTTAAATAAATTATGCTATTTCCTCATGATGGAATAATGTGAAAGTATATTTAAAAAATAAAGAAGCTTTGTATTATTGACATGAAAGTATCTCCAAGACTGTTGTACAGAATAGTAAATATGCTATTCTTTTTTGGAAAAGGGGGGAAGAATAAAAATACTTATTCATATTTACTTATACGGAGAAATTCTGGAAGAGTATGTGTCCATCTGGAGAAATAGATGGAAAACTAATAAAATAATACTGGGGAGGCAGACCTTCAAATGGCAGAGGAGTAAGGCATGGAGATCACCATCCTCCCCACAAATACATCAGAAACACACCTACATGTGGAACAACTCCTACAGAACACCGACTGAATGCTGGCAGAAGACCTCAGACTTCCCAAAAGGCAAGAAACTCCCCAAATATCTGGCTGTATGGCTGGCAGAGTCTTCGTGCTCCAGGCAGGTGTCAGGCCTGTGCCTCTGAGGTAGGAGAGCTGAGTTCAGAACATTGGTCCACCAGAGACCTCCCGGATCCATGTAATATCAAATGGTGAAAGCTCTCCCAGAGATCTCCATCTCAACACTAAGACCCAGCTCCACTCAACGAACAGCAAGCAACAGTGCAGGACACCCTATGCCAAACAGCTAGCAACAGAGGAACACAACCCCACCCATTACCAGAGAGGGTACCTAAAATCATAATGAGGTCACAGACACCCCAAAACACACAACCAGGCATGGTCCTGCCCACCAGAAAGACAAGATCCAGCCTCATCAACCAGAACACAGGCACCAGTCCTCTCTACCAGGAAGCCTACACAACCCACTAAACCAACCTTAGCCACTGGGGGCAGACACCAAAAACAATGGGACCTGCGAACCTGCAGCCGGCGAAAAGGAGACCCCAAACACAGTAACTTAAGTACAACAGAAGACACAGAAACACACAGCAAATGAAGGAGCAAGGTAAAAACCGAGCAGACCAAACAGAAGAGGAAATAGGCAGTCTACCTGAAAAAGAATTCAGAGTAATGACAGTAACAATAATCCAAAATCTTGGAAATAGAATGGAGAAAATACAAGAAACGTTTAATAAGGACCTAGAAGAACGAAAGAGCAAACAAACAATGAGGAACACAATAAATGAAATTAAAAATTTTCTAGAAGGAATCAATAGCAGAATAACTGAGGCAGAAGAATGGATAAGTGACCTGAAAGATAAGAGTGGAAATAACTACCGCAGAGCAGAATAAAGAAAAAATAATGAAAAGAATTGAGGGCAATATCAGAGTCCTCTGGGGCAACATTAAATGCACCAACATTCGAAATATAGGGGTCCCAGAAGAAGAAGAGAAAAAGAAAGGGACTGAGAAAATATTTGAAGAGATTATAGTTGAAAACTTCCCTAATATGGGAAAGGAAATAGTGAAGTCCAGGAAGCACAGAGAGTCCCATACAAGATAAATCCAAGGAGAAACATGCCAAGACACATACTAATCAAACTATCAAAAATTAAATACAAAGAAAAAATATTAAAAGCAGCAAGGGAAAAACAACAAATAACACACAAGGGAACCCCCTTAAGGTTAACAGCTGATCTTTCAGCAGAAACTCTGCAAGCCAGAAGGGAGTGGCAGGACATATTTGAAGTGATGAAAGGGAAAAACCTACAACCAAGATTACTCTACCCAGCAAGGATCTCATTTAGATTTGATGGAGAAATTAAAACCTTTACAGACAAGCAAAAGCTAAGAGAATTCAGCACCACTGAACCAGCTTTACAACAAATGCTAAAGGAAATCTCTTGGCAGGAAGCACGAGAGAAGGAAGAGACCTACAATAACAAACCAAAAACAATTAAGAAATGGTAATAGGAACATACATATTGATAACTACCTTAAATGTAAATGGTTAAATGCTCCAACCAAAAGACACAGACTGGCTGAATGGATACAAAAACAAGACCCATATATATGCTGTCTACAAGAGACCCACTTCAGACCTAGGGACACATACAGACTGAAAGTAAGGGGATGGAAAAAGATATTCCATGCAAATGGAAATCAACAGAAAGCTGAGGTAGCAATCCTCACATCAGACAAAACAGACTTTAAATAAAGACTATTACAAGAGACAAAGAACGACACTACATAATGATCAAGGGATCAATCCATGAAGAAGATATAACAATTGTAAATATTTATGCATCCATCATAGGAGCACCTCAATACCTAAGGCAAATGCTAACAACCATAAAAGGGTAAATCAACAGTAACACAATACTAGTAGGGGACTTTAACACCCCACTTTCAACAATGGACAGATCATCCAAAATGAAATAAATAAGGAAACACAAGCTTTAAATGACACATTAAACCAGATGAACTTAATTGATATTTATAGGACATTCCATCCAAAAACAACAGAATACACTTTCTTCTCCAGTGCTCATGGAACATTCTCCAGGATAGATCATATCTTGGGTCACAAATCAAGCCCTGCTAAATTTAAGAAAATTGAAATCGTTTCAATTATCTTTTCCAACCACAATGCTATGAGACTAGATATCAATTATCTGAAAAAACTGTAAAAAATACAAACACATGGAGGCTAAACAATACACTACTCAATAACCAAGAGATCACTTAAGATATCAAAGAGGAAATCAAAAAAAACCTAGAAACACACGACAATGAAAACACGATGACCCAAAACCTATGGGATGCAGCAAAAGCAGTTCTAAGAGGGAAGTTTATAGCAATACAATGCTACCTCAAGAAACAAGAAACATCTCAAATAAACAACCTAACCTTCCACCTAAAGCTATTGAGAAAGAAGAACAAAAAACCCCAAAGTTAGCAGAAGGAAAGAATTCATGAAGATCAGATCAGAAAGAAATGAAAAAGAAATGAAGGAAACAACAGCAAAGATCAATAAAACTAAAACTGATTCTTTGAGAAGATAAACAAAATTGATAAACAATTAGCCAACTCATAAAGAAAAAAAGGGAGAAGACTCAAATCAATAAAATTAGAAATGAAAAAGGAGAAGTAACAACTGACACTGCAGAAATACAAAGCATCATGAGAGATTACTACAAGCAACTATATGCCAATAAAATGGACAACCTGGAAATAATGGACAAATTCTTAGAAAAGCACCTTTCAAGACTGAACCAGGAAGAAATAGAAAATATAAACAGACCAATCACAAGCACTGAAATTGAGACTGTGATTAAAAATCTTCCAACAAACAAAAGCCCAGAACCAGAGAGCTTCACAGGCGAATTCTATCAAACATTTAGAGAAGACCTAACACCTATCCTTCTCAATCTCTTCCAAAATATAGCAGAGGGAGGAACACTCCCAAACTCATTCTATGAGGCCACCATCACCCTGACACCAAAACCAGACAAAGATGTCACAAAGAAAGAAAACTACAGGCCAATAACACTGATAAACATAGGTGCAAAAATCCTCAACAAAATACTAGCAAACAGAATCCACCAGCTCATTAAAAGGATCATACACCATGATCAAGTGGGTTTTATCCCAGGAATGCAAGGATTCTTCAATATATGCAAATCAATCAATGTAATAAACCATATTAACAAATTGAAGGAGAAAAACATATGATCATCTCAATAGATGCAGAAAGAGCTTTGGACAAAATTCAACACCCATTTATGATAAAAACCCTCCAGAAAGTAGGCTTAGACGGAACTTACCTCAACATAATAAAGGCCATATATGACACACACACAGCCAACATCATTCTCAATGGTGAAAAACTGAAACCATTTCCTCTAAGATCAGGAACAAGACAAGCTTGTCCACTCTTACCACTATTATTCAACATAATTTTGGAAGTTTTAGGCACAGCAATGAGAGAAGAAAAAGAAATAAAAGGAATCCAAACCAGAAAAGAATTAAATCTGTCACTGTTTGCAGATGACATGATACTATATAAATAGAGCAACTTAAAGATGGTACCAGAAAACTACTAGAGCGAATCAATGAATTTTGTAAAGTAGCAGGATACAAAATTAATGCACAGAAATCTCTTGCATTCCTATACACTAATGATGAAAAATCTGAAAGGGAAATTAAGGAAACACTCCCATTTACCATTGCAACAAAAAGAATGAAATACCTAGGAAAAACCTACCTAAGGAGACAAAAGACCTGTATTTAGAAAACTATGACACTGATGAAAGAAATTAAAGATTTTATAAACAGGTGGAGAGATATACCATGTTCTTGGATTGGAAGAATCAACATTGTGAAAATGACTATACTACCCAAAGCAATCTACAGATTCAATGCAATCCCTATCAAACTACCAATGTCATTTTTCACAGAACTAGACAAAAAAATTCACAATTTGTATGGAAACGCAAAAGACCCCAAAGAGCCAAAGCAATCTTGAGAAAGAAAAACGGAGTTGGAGGAATCAGGCTCCCAGACTTCAGCCTATACTACAAATCTACAGTAATCAAGACAGTATGGTACTGGCACAAAAACAGAAATATAGATCAATGGAGTGCACATATGGTTGCCCTTATTTTTGATAAAGGAAGCAAGGATATAAAATGGAGAAAAGACAGTCTCTTCAATAAGTGGTGCTGGGAAAACTGGACAGCTACATGTAAAAGAATGAAATTAGAACACTCCCTAACACCATGCACAAAAATAAACTCAAAATGGATTAAAGCCTAACTGTAAGGCCAGACACTATAAAACTCTTAGAGGAAAACATAGGCAGAACACTCTATGACATAAATCATAGCAAGATCCTTTTTGATCCACCTCCTAGAGAAATGGAAATAAAAACAAAAATAAACAAATGGGACCTAATGAAAGTTAAAAGCTTTTGCACAGCAAAGGAAACCATAAACAATACCAAAAGACAACCCTCAGAATGGGAGAAAATATTTGCAAATCAAGCAACGGACAAAGGATTAATCTCCAGAATTTACAAGCAGCTCATGCAGCTCAATATCAAGAAATCAAACAACCAAACCCAAAAATGGGCAGAAGACCTAAATAGAAATTTCTCCAAAAAGACATACAGATTGCCAACAAACACATGAAAGGATGTTCAACATCACTAATCATTAGAGAAATGCAAATCAAAACTACTAGGTATCACCTCACACCAGTCAGAATGGCCATCATCAAAAAATCTACAAACAATAAATGCTGGAGAGAGTATGGAGAAAAGGGAACTCTCTTGCCCCGTTGCTGGGAATGTAAATTGATACAGCAACTATGGAGAACAGTATGGAGGTTCCTTAAAAAACTCAAAATAGAACTACCATACGACCCAGCAATCCCACTACTGGGCATATATCTGAGAAAACCATAATTCAAAAGAGTCATGCCACATGTAAAATAGATAGCTAGTGGAAGCAGCCACATAGCACAGGGAGATCAGCTGCTGCTTTGTGACCACCTAGAGGACAGGGAGGGTAGGAGGGAGACGCAAGAGTTTTGTTATAAAACAGAAACTAACACACCATTGTAAAGCAATTAGAGTCCAATAAAGATGTGAAAAAAAAAAGAGTTATGAACCACAGTGTTTATTACAGCTCTATTTACAATAGCCAGGACATGGAAGCAACCTAAGTGTCCATCGACAGCTGAATGGGTAAAGAAAATTTGGCACATATATACAATGGAATATTACTCAGCCATAAAAAGAAATGACATTGAGTTATTTGTGGTGAGGTGGGTGGACCTAGAGTCTGTCATACAGAGTGAAGTAAGTCAGAAAGAGAAAAAGAAATACCGTATGCTAACACATATATATGGAATCTAAAAAAAAAAAATAGTTCTGAAGAACCTAGGGGCAGGACAGGAATAAAGATGCAGACATAGAGAATGGACTTGAGGACACAGGGAGGGGGAAGGGTGGGCTGCAACAAAGTGAGAGAGTGGCATGGACATATATACACTACCAAATGTAAAATAGATAGCTAGTGGGAAGCAGCCACATTGCACAGGGAGATCAGCTCGGTGCTGTGTGTCCACCTAGAGAGGTGGGATAGGGAGAGTGGGAGGGAGACGCAAGAGGGAGGAGATATGAGTATATATGTATATGTATATGTATAGCTGATTCACTTTGTTGTACAGCAGAAACACACCATTGTAAATCAATTATACTCCAATAAAAATGTTAAAAAAAAATAATGATAATAATGGGAGGACTGGCTGTTAGGAATGGGAGGAAGACTTTTTGTATACTTTAAAAATAAATTTTCATTTTTAAATCATATGAATATATTATATCTGAAAGGAAGTTAAATTTTGAAATGATATTTTTTAACATTAATGGACACATTATGCATAATAAGCCCGCATTAGCTGCTGTAGTGCCATGCATTCAAGCATTTCAACACAGTCATTCTTTGGATCAATAATATTTTAACAGTTCTTGGGGTTACTATAAATGGTTAGATTAAGCATGATTAGATCCCCCAGAATAAGTTGAAGCAGAAAAATCAAGATATTCTAACATCTTCTTGTCCCTGTGAAGCTATTCTCAAAAGTCTCCCTCTCTGGGCTCTTCATTTAAATTCTTTCCCTTAGGTTATTGACCCCTTGTTGCCCCTTACAGCATGATGTTCAAAAATATAGTCTTTAGAGATCATTTGACCCTGCCTAAACTTGGACCAAAATACCTCAGTTTCCTCATGTGTAAATGGAGGTAACACAAACTTTGTAGGTTTGCTGTAGGGATTTAGTGAGTTTATGTACGTGAAACTCTTAGCCCAACATTTGGCAAACAATAAGAATTCTAAAAATCCTAAGTACCTCTACTATTACTATATTGACTACTAAGACTTCCTAGTGGCCTGTATTTTCAGTGGGTTCTAAAGTCTGACATGTTTTCATGGATACTGTGATTACTAATCTTGCATGAAAGGTTTAGGGTGGAATACCATCTTCAGTCAATTCAAGTAACAGTTGTATGATTATCATTTAGACACTCAACCATAAATTTATGCTAATTTCCTGTCTGAATTAAAGCTTCTCTAATTAAACACATTAAGTTTCTAATTAATAATCCTTTCACTCTTTAATTCAAAAATTATGTTCATTGTGCATCAAAAAGTATCAGCATTTTTAGCATACGCATACCAAAAGTTCAACTACATTTTTTTTTTTTTTTTTTTTTTTTTTTGGTACGCGGGCCTCTCACTGTTGTGGCCTCTCCCGTTGCGGAGCACAGGCTCCGGATGCGCAGGCTCAGCGGCCATGGCTCACGGACCCAGCCGCTCCGCGGCATGTGGGGATACTCCTGGACCGAGACACAAACCCGTGTCCCCTGCATCGGCAGGCAGACTCTCAACCACTGCACCACCAGGGAAGCCCCAACTACATTTTTGTATTATGAAATACAGTTTACCCAAGTACTACAGTCAAAATTATCTCGTAGTGTCTCAAACTCACAGCGTCACTCAGTCATCATAATCAAGATATTTTAAGGAAGAACTTTTTTATTATATTTACATAATTACCATTTCAGTTGTAAGAAACACTCAATGTGAATTTTAATTACTTCAATGTCAATAATCCACATTAACAATAAAATTAATTAATATTACCTATTTAGAATGTGTAAACTATTCTAATAAACATATTAAAGGCTTTGGGAGAAGAAACATAATGCTAAGGTTTAATTTTCAAATGTTAGGATTAGAGAGCTAAAACTGACTATCAGAAAACAACGTGGACCCAATGAGCCCACAACAAAACATTGCCAAATTCCTTATTAGTAGTAAGTTTCTTCTTTTTGAATTCCCTCAGAAAACATATAACCAGAGATTACCAAGGGAAATATTAGGAAACTGTGAATTATGCTTAATCCTTGGGCTATAAACTGGAAATTTTTAATTGAAAAACTAAAGCCTTCGTTTTAATGTTGGAATGATATAACTTCAAAGGAAAATTGAGATTACTTTTGTCATTAAATAAACGTTTAGTGCAACTTTATGGAGCAAGCACTGATTTATATATCCCTTGGGGAAATAGGAAAAAAAGTAAGCCCTAAGGGAGATTGTAATCCACTAAGCAAATTGAGACATGTAAGGTAATAATTATAATATAAATATTAAGTGATAAGGGCTGTGTTAGGGGAGTTCAGAGGGTGGCGACCACAGAAACTCTTTTGCATTTTAATTAGGCCTTGCAGAAAGGTAAAAATTCAATAGCCAAAAATGGTGGAAGAGATCATTTTAAATAAAAGGAATAATATGAGCAGTGTCTGCAAGGAAACAGCAGAGCATGTCTGTAGAAATGAACATACAGACTGCAGTATGAAATAATAATAATGGGAAATAAGACAGACAGATTCAATAAGAAGCAGTAATACAGAGCTGAAAAATTCATACTTTCTCATAAGCTATGGAAAGCTATGAACAGTACTTTGATCAAAGAATAATTTTATAAAAGTTGCCCTAGGAAGATTATACTGGTAATTGTGTACAAATACATTTGGGTTCTGGAGGAGGGGAAGAGAATGTTCTAGTAGTTCAGGCAAAAGATCCATATGCATCTGAACTAGGCACAGCAGAACTGGAAAGGGAGAGCTGAGTGTAAATATATGGAGTAATTGCAAACATTCACTGAGAGATTACATTGTGAGAACTTTTGAATGTTATCAGTTAATCATCTCAGCTGTCCTGAAGTAGACGACTATTATCTCCATTTTACAGAAGTCGATTAACTTAGTCATGTTGACACAGTCTTTAGTATAGTGCTGGGACCTGCATCCCACCCAGACTCACTGACTTCTAAAGCCAACACTTTCAGCCCCTGTGTTCTCTAATACTTTAAGCTCATTGTACTGAATGTTGAGGAGGAAATTGCGGCCAGAAATGACACTGAGGTCTCAGGTTTAAATAATCGGGAAAATAATGGTATCGATTGAAACAAAACATAGAATATGAGGAGGTAGAATAGATTCAGGATTATTAGACGCAAATCCTATCTTAACCAACCCAGCTTCCTGAAGAGTATTATGTTTTCAGTGTCATATGAAGAATGTTTCTTTTTCATATTATTCATTGGTCCTGCTTTAGTCTTTGAATGTTCAGTTTATCCTGTGATCAGTCACTTCCAATTTAATCCACTGAAACTCTACTGTTTCATCAGGTGAGAAGTTTCCTGACCAGAAGCCTAAGGTGCAGTTAGTCATAACATACGAGGATGCGAAGCTGACCATACTTGTGAAGCACATGAAAAACATTGTGAGTTTATCTTATCTAATAAGAAACATGTAAACCTACATTTAGAAATCACTTTCTTCCTTTAAGCAATTAATGTTAACGTTCGTGAGAGAAATGGGGCCAGCCACCAAGTGTAAGTAAGGAACAATGAACCAGTTACAGTGTTCTGCCTCAGTGTAATTGTGATCCTTGGGGGAAAGGCTATAAAATATTTCGCAGGGTAAGTCCTAGAATGAAACCCAGACTTTATTCAAAATGAAGTGTCAGGACAAATCTAGTGAAAAAGCTTTGAAAAAGCAGGACTACCGGGGCTTCCCTGGTGGCGCAGTGGTTGAGAGTCCGCCTGCCGATGCAGGGGACACGGGTTCGTGCCCTGGTCTGGGAAGATCCCACGTGCCGCGGAGCGGCTGGGCCCGTGAGGCATGGCCGCTGAGCCTGCGCGTCCGGAGCCTGTGCTCCGCAACGGGAGAGGCCACAACAGTGAGAGGCCCGCGTACCGCAAAAAAAAAAAAAAAAAAAAAAGCAGGACTACCTAGAGTATTAAGAGCCAAAAGAAAAAAAAATAAAAAGCTATGTCCCAAGAATTTACACCTCTCTCATCACACTGAGCTTTGTGGAAGACTGACTCATCTCTTTGAATAGTGCCGGCACCTTCTCTGTGAAGCCAGGAACTCTCAGTGTTTTCCCACAGATTGCCATTGAGTATCAGTTATCATATTCTGATGTAATTGCTCAAGGATATTTCTTTTCCCTCAAAAAGTAATCATTTCTTTGATGACAGGGACCCCATCTTTGCATCCCCAGAACCAAGAGCATCAATGGTAGTTAGCCTCTAAGGAAAACTAAAAGCTGCTTTCTCTATTATACCCCATTCCTTCCTGAAGACTGGTCAAGCCAGAGAGGCAAGGATGGCAACTGGGCCATGTCGTTCAGTAAGAGAGGGAGCTTTCTTTGTCACAAGGTCATTGATTAAAGGTCTGAATCTGGGTGCAACAAACAGAAAAGGGTAACTCTAAGCCTCACCCATTTCTCTGGTCTTCTGCTAGCCTAGCAAAACAGGTCCTCCACATGGTGAAACTCCCCAGGAAACTCCACGTGGAGAAAGTCAGAAGCACTACTTTAGCTCTCTCCTTTATGCACATAAATCTCTAAGGATGCACTTTGAAGGAGTTAAAGGAGCAAACTCTTCTCAACATGACATGCATTTGGAACACACTAGAACTTAATAAATATTTGTTCATTGAACAAATATTTGGCATAACTTTCAGGGAATGCATCCTTTACAAATTTAGTATTAGCCAGATAGCCAAGGATGCTTGTTTGTAAATCTGTGGTGTTTGCAATCAGCAATTTTTGTAAGAGCTGGGAAAATATTATTAAATGTGTTTCTGTAGAACTTTCACTCATTAGAATAATTATTTTCAATTGCTTTTGATAAGTTAATCAGCTTAGCTGAGAATAGCAGTTGTTTAAGAAATTGTTAGGCTGGGAAATGAAGATTAAGTTAGATATTTTTTATAGCTGTATGCGTGTTCGTGGACTTTAAGCATCTGTATAAGTATACATGATAAAATAATAGACTATTAAGAAATAGTGTTAATCAAGTTAACAGAACTTATATATGTGTATGATATATAATTGTCAATTGAAAACAGTCCTCTTGGAAACTATACATATATTTCAGTAATGTCATTGCTTAAAACATTTTAGGACATGCCTGTTGACATTGCTTTTAGATCTGCATATAAACCACACAATAAACTTGTTGATACTATTCAAGAATCATGCCTAAAGTTTGATCAAAAGCAGTATTAACCAACTTGGTCACCCATTTTATTCATCAGCTAAATCCCCAAATTACTTTTGACAGTTTTCAAAAATGCACTTTACACTCAGATGAAGTTGCACTACCAATAAGTATATTCAAAACCAGTGTGATGCAGGCATAAAGGTGGGGAGTAAGTGACTAAGAGCAACAGTTTAAGATTTAGATCAAGTTATGGGTAAATGGAAAATAAGTGGGTGAATCCTATAAAACTTTGAAAACCACTTAGGGTCGCTAGAGCCTGTACATTGCCAATGCCCTCGGAAGGAAAGTTGTTAATAATGAAGTCATGCTCCCTACTGGTTCTTCTCTCCTCCCCAATCTCTTAACATAGCCCTGGAACTCCTCTTTTCTTATTTCCAGGCTTGTGGCTTTAAATACCACTTACATGTCTTTTTCTTCCATATTTTATAATTCTAGCTTGAAAGTCTCCCTAAAATCCAGAATTATATGTACAACTGATTACTCAACAACTCTAGTAGAAATTCAATAGACAGCATAAATTTAATATACATCCAATCAAACTTCTGCTTATCACCCCCCTAAACCTGCTGTTTTGGCAGCCTGTCTCACCTCTAAATGGCACCTTCATCCTACTAATTGCTCAGGTTAAAATCCTTAGAGTCTTTTTGACTGCTCTCACAAACTACAACCAAATTTATCAACAAATTCTGTGAGCTCAGCTTTCAAAATAAATCCAGAATCCCACCATGTTTCACCTCCACTGCTTACCACCGTTGGTTCAATCTACCATCATCTCTCACTTGAATTACTGCTGTAGCCTCTTAACAGGTCCCCCTGCTTCTGCCTTTGCATCTTTTTAGTCTCTTCTTAACCTAGCATCCAGAATACTCCTTTGAGAATAAAAGTCATATCCTGTCGTTCCTCTCTCATATCCCTCTGGGGAAGGAATCTCATATCACTTACAATGAAAGCCAAGTATTGGCACCCTTGACCTCTCCTACCTCACCTCGTGCTACAGACTCCCTGAATCACTCCACTCCAGCCTCAGTGATTTTCTTCCTATGCCTTGAATGTTTCTGCCCCAGGACATTTGTACTGCTACTCAGCTTATCAGGACTGCTCTTCCCCAGGCCCATGACTCAAGTTCTCCATGGTTCAATCTCACATGTCCTAAACAACTATGTTTAACTGTCACCTTTTCTGTGAGGTCCTCTCTGACTCCCATATGTAAAACTGCAAAACCACCCCTGTTGGTTGGCACTTCCAAACTTCCTTTCCTACTTTATTTTCTCCACTGCCCTGTATCATTGCTGTAAACCCAGAGGCTAGAGCAGGGCCAAGTATATAGTAGGTGCTCAATGAATACTTTGTTAAATGAAAGAATGTTAAATTACTTCTAATGTGAACAACTAAGAACTAAGACTTTTTTCACCTTCCCCAAATCATCACAACAAAGTTCTCAGGCTTTGCATTTTTCACAGCTTCTCTTAAATGACTATTTTATTTCTTCTGCTTATCTGAAGACAGAGATAACATTATAATGTAAATGACAGAAAAATCTAACTGTAAATTCTCAACATATTTTCTTTCTCATTTCAAGTTTTAACTAATTGTTTATTTTTTTAGACTTTAGTATTTTCACATGCTTGAGTAATCAGACTAAAGAAGTTGTGCTTGATTTTAATATTAAAATGAATTATTCTGCCTGCAGTTCTGCTACATTTAATAGTAAGTTTGATGAAAAGAATTGTTTATCTTATATTAAATCCTTGAATCTTTCTCTAAGAATTACTTCCCTCCTGTGAATTCACAAGTTTAAAAAAATTGCTAAAATTTTTTCCTTTCAAAGCAGCACAATATGATTTAGCCTAGTGAACAGAGACTGACAAAGTAATGCAGGTATTTAGAAGCTTGGCCAAGATTATTTTCAATAATTTTTCAGTTTATATAACAGAGAAACATAGAAAAATCATTTAGATTTGAAATATGTTTTTAAATCTTTCTAGTGTTTTCCCATGGAGCCCACTTTAAAATGATCTCTTCCATCAACTTCTGCAATGTCTCTATTACAATGTCTCTCCTGGTCTCATGGATTCCCCTAGTGTTGTGTCATTTCTAGACTGTTTTCTTCTACCTGCTCCAGAATAAGCTCATTCCAGAAGGCTCTAAAAGTAATCAATAAGGATGCCAGACTTCCTTCTGATACTGAATATGCCCACATTATGAGAATCTCTTACTCTGTAACAGAATAATCAGTCATTTCAAATGAGGAGCAAGTCATGTCAGGGAAATCAGGGTATATCTCAAATGGAGTGCTATTTAATCCTTTCATAAGACACAAAATCACAGAAAATCATTACTGTATGGAAATTAACAGAAGAGAGAGAGAAGTAGTCAAACACAACAAGAACCCAGGCTAAACACACACACACACACACACACATACATGTTAAAATTTTATTACATTTTATTTTTTATTTTAAAGAATTCTTGCAATTTTACTATGTATGTATAGTCTGGGAGTTCTTGTTTTTAAAATCCACATTCCTGGATATGACTCTCAGTGACTATGATTCTGTAGTTTGGCTTGGAATTTCTACATCTGCCTTTTAGTCTTCTCCTGGTCTCATGGATTCCTCTACTCTTTCACATCTAGACTTGTTTTCTTCTCTCCTGCTCCCAAATACAAGCATTTCAGAAGGTTCTCTGACACAAGTGGTCCATGGACACACTTTGAGAAACATTTCTCATGGCTAATTACCCCATAAATGGCACTCTGAATACAATGGGAGTTCTGTACTTAGCACCAAGTGACTTGTGTTGCCCACTGGTGTAAAAGAGACAACTCGTAGACTTGGTGAAGGTAACAAAAGAGGGTTGTGAAAATAAATCACAGATGATGGCAATATTCGACATGTAAAACTAACAATGTTCTACGTATCCTTTTAAAAACTTCTAACTTCTCACTCTGTGCATTCATTCTTTTTTTTTTGCGTTTTTTTGTTTGTTTTTTTTTTTGCGGTACGTGGGCCTCTCACTGTCGTTGGCCTCTCCCATTGCGGAGCACAGGCTCCGGATGCACAGGCTCAGTGGCCATGGCTCACGGGCCCAGCTGCTCTGCAGCATGTGGGATCTTCCTGGACTGGGGCGCGAACCCGCGTCCCCTGCATCAGCAGGCGGACTCTCGACCACTGTGCCACCAGGGAAGCCCTGTGCATTCATTCTTATCCTGAGTTCTTTAAAAGATGTTTACGATCATTACCCTGAACTCTTTCTTGGTAGACTATCTCCATTTCACTTAGTGCTTCTTTTGGGGCTTAATCTTGTTCCTTCATTTGGAATATGTTCCTCTGCTACCTCCTTTTGCCTAACTTGCCATTTTTATTTCTCATTTTGCCTAACTTGCCATTTTTATTTCTATGTATCTCATAGGTTAGTTATGTTTCCTGACCTTGGAGAAGTGGCCTTTTGTAGGAGATGTCCTATGCATCCCGGCAGTGCACTCCCCTCTTGTCACCAGAGCAGTATGTTCTAAGGGTGCCCCCTATGTGGGCTGTGTGCGTCCTTCTGTTGTGGTGGGCTGACTACTGAGGGTGGTCTGGTGGGCTTGGTTGGCCCCCAGTCTGGTTGGTTGCCAGGCCCTGCCTTGTGCAGAGGCTGCCAGCCACTGGTTTACGGGGCCTGTCACAAGGCAGCCAGCTGTAGCACCCCAGGGCCCTGAGGCTAGTGCTGGCTCACTGATGGCTGAAGCCAGGTCCTGGGGTTAGTGCTGGACTACTGGCAAGCAGAGCCAGCTTCTGGAGTCTGTTGTAGTGCCCAGGAGTCCCAGAGTTGATGTCAGATTGCTGGGAAAGAGTTGGGGGGGAATGGGGGAGAGGCCTCCTGACACAGTTGGGTACAGGGTCTGGGCTGTCCCGAAGCTTCTGTTGGCCTATTAGTTGGCAGGGCCAGGGCCCAGCTGGTCCCAGGGCAGGTTCTGGCCTTTGTGGGTGCAATAGGTTTGTACACTGTGGAGCTGCCATTGTCCTGTGGCTAGAGTCTACCTGCTGGTGGGTGAGGCTGGTCCTGAGGCTAGTGCAGGCTCGCTGGTGGGTGGAGCCAAAGATTCTGGTGTTGGTTTCTGCCCACTGGTGTGTGGGGCTGGTTCCTGTGTCCTCTGGTGGGAAGGGCTGTGTCCAGGGGAGGCTATGGGCTCAGGAGGTCTTAAGGCAGCTGTCTGCTGGTGGGTGTGACTGTGTCCCTGCCTAGTTAGTTGCTTGGCCTGAGGCGTTCCAGTGCTGGCGCCTACAGGCTGTGAGTGGGGGCGGGGCTGGGTCCTGAGACTAATAAGCTAGAGGGAGGATTCCAGAATGGCACTTGCCAGCACTAGTGTCCACTGCCGCCAGCGTCTTTGTCCTCAGGGAGAGCTGCCGTTGCCTCCTGCTTCTCTGGGAGACTTTCCAGATCAGCAGGTAGGTCTGACTCAGGCTCCTTTCAAATCACTTTTGCCCTGGGTCCCAGAGCTTGTGAAATTTTGTATGCACCCTTTAAGCATAGAGTCTACTTCCCTCAGCCCTCTGGGACTCCCAAAAGTAAGACCTGCTGGCCTTCCGGGGCTTGTCTTCCCGATGCAGGACCCCCAGGACGGGGAGCTGATGCGGGGCTCAGACCTCTTACTCTTTGGGAGAACTTCTGCAATTTTAACACATTATTGACTGGTGGATTTTTGCAGAAACTAACACCTGTGGCTGGCGATTTTTACCTAAGTGAATATCGAAACACCTGCATTTGATTAAATATCAACAACTTTTTTTTTGCATTTACTGTATTTACTTGAAATTTTGTACATGTCTTACTAAAGCATTCTAATATTTCATTAGAGTGTGACAGTGATAGGCGGTATAGCAGGCACCTCTGTGCAGGGGAACAGAACATCTATTACAAGGATACCATGTTTCACTGCTCTTTCCCCTGGAAGAGCAGACTCTACACTTTCTGGCGGCAATTTTTTTTTTTTTTTTTTTAGTCCTGTGGGTATTATTCCCTCTAGAATATGTTCTTTTATTTTACCTGATAGTCGACAAGGTGTGTCTTTGTGGGAGGCTCTTTTAGAAACACCACAAGAAGGACCAGGTGCAGGACTGCCACTACATTCACCAGGATGGTCAGTTACCCATTCTCTAACTACTGCTAACAAAAATTGTGTGTAAGTCATTTTATTCTGTGCATTAAGGCTACAATAAATGTTAAACGCATTGAATAAACCACAATTACTCAAATAGAAACCCACTTTTTTATACCATTTGCTAGTTTTCCAGAGGACACTGAAGTTTGCCAGATACTGATCAGATCGATCAACTCCTTTCATATATTTATTATACTCTAATATACAAGTGGGCTTAATTATCTGATGGCCAGTCCTCCTGTCTTCCTTTCCTGTAGATGCTATAGAGGCGTCATGAATAGTTGTCACCATGCGAACTAGCCTCTTGTCTTTCCATATAAGAAGAATCACTTCTTCCTTCTGTAAGAATGTCATTTCTCCCCTCTGTAGATTTTTAAATTTCTCCTTAATTTGTTTGGTAGACCACGATTCTCTCTTATACTCCCACGAACTCTGGTTTTATTTTTCAACAGTATTTCAGATGTGGACACACTGTTGTAAAAATTGTCTCAGTAAATATGGTGTCATGAACCAAGGTAAAGTTGTAGGACCAATAATATTGTTTCTTGCAGTTTCTTTCCTTCACCTGTGTAAATCTCAAGGTTGCATATATATCCAGTTTCACTTTCGCTAACCATCCTGACCAAAATTCCATATTTTGTAAGTTTTCTGGCATTATAGGTTTTGAATCTGAGGCATCCTCACCACTTTATCATTGCCTTGTCAAGTGATAAAACTCTCAACAGGGAGGATATAGAGGGAGTGTACCTCAACATAATAAAGGACATGTATGACAAGCTCACAGCTAACATCATCCTCAATGGTAAAAGCTTGAGAGCTTTTCCTCAAAGATCAGGAACAAGACAAGGATACCCACTCTCACCACTTTTATTCAATTAGGTAAGAAAAAGATATTAAAGGCATCCAAATTGGAAAGGAAGGCGTAAAACTGTCCCTATTTATAGGTAACATGATATTACATATAGAAAACCCTAAAGACTTCACAAAAAAACTATTAGAATTAATAAATGAATTCAGTAAAATTGCAAGATACAAAATCAATATGTTTCCCTCAATATCCAAAAATAGAGCATTCCTACAAAATCTTTAGTAAGCCAAAATGGCAAAAATTAAGAAGCAATTATCTTAGGTCACATCTTGCTAGCAAATTCACAGAATAAATCGAGATAAAGCACACATGCTCACAGACACAGGTCAAAGCTATGGCGACTTGATGCTGAGATGCTGAGTGTAGCTCTTGGGAAAAGAGCTTAGCAATGCCACTCTCACTGCTCAGTGTTCATGCTACCTCTATAACAGCTTGCTGCCCCCCAAAAAAACGCTGAACACTGTTTTTGCTTTTCACCTTTACTTGTAAAAGTGAAAAAATTCTCTTCGGATTTTGTTTAATTAGCAAAAACAGATGCTAATGTAAGTCTTTCTTAAAAGCAAAGTGGCCTAAAGCAAAGTTCCAAAAAAGCAGAGAATACCTATATATAAAAATCACTTGTGTTTCTATACACTGATAGTGAACAATCAGAAAGAGAAATTAAGAAAACAATTCCACTTATAACTGCATTTAGAAGAATTAAATACCTAGGAATAAATTTAACCAAGGAGGTGAAAGACCTGTACACAGAAAGCCATAAGACACCAACATAAATTGAAGAAACAAAAGTAAATGGAAAGATATTCCCTACTCATGGATTGGAAGAATTAACATTGTTTAAATGTCCATACTACCCAAAGCAATCTGCAGATTCAATCAATATTGAATCAGTATTGAATCAATCCCTATCAATATTCCAATGGCATTTCCAGAGAAACAGAACCTACAATCCTAAAATTTGTATGGAACCACAAAAGAGGACAAATAGCCAAAGCAATCTTGAGAAAGAACAAACTTATGGCAAATGAGCCAAAAATATACAATGGGGAAAAACAGTCTCTTCAATAAATGGTGCTGGGAAAACTGGACAGTCACATGCTAAAAAAAGGAACTGGACTACTATCTTATACCATACACAAATATTAAGTCAGAATGGATTAAGGACTTGGATATAAGACTTAAAACCATAAAACTCCTAGAAGAAACATAGGAAAAAGGATCCCTGACATTGAGCTTAGTGATGATTTTTGGATTTGACACCAAAAATAAAGGCAACAAGAGCAAAAGTAAACAACTGGGACTATATCCATCTACAAAGCTTCTGCACAACAAAGAAAACCATCAACAAAATGAAAAGGCAGAATGGGAGAAAGTATTAACAAATCATATATCTAGTAAAGGACTAATATCCAAAATATACAAAAATGTCATACAACTCAGCAAAGAAACCAAACAAGCCAATTAAAAACTGGACAGATGATCTGAAAAGATATTTTTCCAACGAAAACATCCAGATGGCCAACAGGTACATGAAAATGTGTTCCACATCACTAATCATCAGGAAAATGCTAATCAAAACCATGGTGAGATATCACTTCACATATAGAATTCCTATTATCAAAAAGACAAGAAATAACAAGGGTGGCAAGGATGTGGAGAAAAGGGAACACTTGTACAGTATTGGTGGAAATGTAAATTGGTGTTGCCATTATGGAAAATAGTATGGAGGTTCCTCAAGAAATTAAAAATAGAGCTACCATATGATCCAGCAATTCTACTTCTGAGTATTTATTCAAAGAAAATGAAAAAACTAATTCAAAATGGTATGTGTACCTCCATGTTTATTGCAGCATTATTTACTATAGCCAAGGTGTGGAAGCAACCTAAGTGTCCATCAAAAGATGAATGAATAATGAAAATGTTGTATAGACCCACAATGGAATATTATTCATCCATAAAAAGAAGAAAATCTTGTCATTAGCGACATCATGGATGGATGGACCTTAAGGGCATTATGCTTAGTGAAATAAGTCAGGCAGAGAAAGATAAATACCACTAGATTTCACCTGTATGTGGAATCTAGACAAAATGAAACCAAGCTCATAGATACAGAGAACAGATTGGTGACGGCCAGAGGTCGGGGGAGGGGTGAAATGGGTAAAGGTGGTCAAAAAGTATAATCTATCAGTTATAAAATACATAAGTCACGAGGATATAGTGTACAGCAGGCTGACTATAGTTAACAATACTGTGTTGTGTATTGGAAAGTTGGTGAGAGTAGATCTTAAAAGTACTCGTCATAAGAAAAAATATTTGGAACTCTGTGTGGTGATGGATGTAAACTAGACTTCACAGTCAAATCATTATGTTGTACACCTGAAACTAATATAATGTTATATTAATATTATGTTATTTTAATGTTCTATTAATTATATTAAAGTTAATTATAAACTTCATTTAAAAAGTACTAATGTACTTTTAAGGACTGAAATATAAAATATCTAATATTTAAAATCTTGCTTGAGGGACTCAGGAAAAGAATGGAGATGATGGGAGGAAGGGTTGGTGAACTGGAAGATAGATCAAGGGAAATGATCCAGTTTAAAGAACATGGAGAAAAAAGATTGGAAAAAAAGAATAGAATTTTAGGGGTCTGTGGGAAAATACCCAAAGATCTAACATTAGGTCACATTTGTTTTCTGGACTCCCAGGACAGAAGAAAGAGATTGGGGCAGAAAAATATTTGAAGAAATAATGGCCAAAAACTTCCAAAGTTTAGTGAAGGACATAAATTTATAAATTTAAGTAACTTAGTGAGTACCAAAAGGAAAAACTCAAAGAAAAGCATGCATTTATATATTGTTCTCAAACTGCTAAAAACCAAGGACAAAGAAAAAATAGTGAAACAGCTAGAGAAAAACACTTGGCATACAGGAGAACAATGAAACAATGTAGGCAAGAAAAAATTGAAGCGAGAGACAGTGGAACATCATTAAAGTGTTGAAAGAAAAGAATTCTCAACTTAGAATTCTATAGCCAGGGAATATACCCCTCAGCAACAAAAGAAAAATACATATTCCAATGAAGGAAAGCAACAAGAATTTCATACCCTGGATTTGCAGAGTGAGTTTCCCAAAAGAAGACCCTGACATTCATTCTATTGTTTTCAACTTTGTTAGATATAGTTCATCCTTCCAGCCCCTCATAACTCAGTCCTGATGATCTGTTCCAGCATATTGGCCATAACACTCAGATTATTAACACCTCTACATCATATATCTATATCTTTATTTAAATCATGATAAAACTCTTTAATTGGACAGGATCAAGACAAATATTTGAGGTATATGGGTAAAAAACTCATATTTTACCTCTAATTACTAGTTTCTGCTTTTTGTAATCCATCTTTTCCCCATACTATCAAATTTAATATCATAAAGCTAATCTTCCAGTATTTCATCTGTTTTTCACAATTCCTCAGCAATCTCTAACCAAACATATTCTGTCTCTTATCTGTACAATTTTCTCAGCACTTGCAGATAGAGGCTAAGGGTTAGGAAATTTGCAATCATTTAGAGTGGTTCAGTGCAATTGTAAAAAAAAAAAAAAAAAAAAAGAAAAATTAATTAATTACCAGTTAACTTACAGTTCTTCAGTATTTGCTATTGAGTAGATTGTGAAAAATAAATGAGGTTTAATGCCTTACTAGTTACATGTTATTAAGAAATGGAAAAACTTTTCAAACAAGACTCTTTGGTGATAAATTCTGGAGCCATAATTAGAATTCTGGACTTTTAGAAGCAATTCAATCCGTATGTATTGAGTCAGAAAAGGAATTCTATCTACTAGACTGTGACTTCTGTCTGGTTGTTAACTACATCAAGTTGAGGATTAAAATTTAAATATATATATACATATATATATATATATATATATATATATATATATATATATAAAACACCAGATGATGATGCCAAAGAGTTTGTTATTTCTTTGAAAGCAGAAACTTTTTAAATCACTTTTCTGTGTCCTCTCCTAGACCATCCAAAGTGATAGACACATGGCAGTTTGATTTTTTAGTTGATTTTAAAAAAAATTATTGGAAATCACCTATTGATGATAAAAGTTCTATTAAAGGCTTAAATTGGTGTGATATGAAGCAGAAGATCATCCTAATTGAATTCATGAATACCTTAAATCGTCCCATTCTATACAAATTAACACACAGAAAGATTGGAAAGACCATTCCACCATTTCTTTAATTGAAGCATACAGCAAACCACATATCAGAAGCACTTTTATTGTACTTCTGTACTTTTGTTGTACATTGTCATTTTATAAAAAGACCCTCTTCATGATGGCTAGCCTCAGTTTCAGAACTGAAATTTGGCAGGCACATAGATGAGGAAAATGCTTTTTTATTATGTTGTTTTATTTCTGGCATAGACCTCAGGTTTTGATAGTCCCATCATATTTTAATCATTGCCGGTTGAGTTCTTCCAAAGCCTGTATTATCCTATGGTTGGAAACATTTAAGTTAAAAAAAACTTGATGGAAAATTCTCATAAATTATTCATCAAGAAGATAATAACCTATTAAATACAATTAAACTTTGAATTAATCTACAGACGTTTCCAAAGTGTCTGATATTTTTAAACCATGTACCTTCATCACGTTCCTGATAAAATTTGATCTAGAAGTGCTCTTAATTTGAATCTGATAGTTTCCTTTGCATTCTTTGTAGAGAGTCTGTATAGGGTAGTGGTTAGGAGCATAGGCTTTATAGAAAAACCTCTTAAATAAAATAAAGACAATACTGGCTCAAGGATTATTTTAAGAGAGTGCTTTAAATAAATTAAATATTCAGTAGGTGGTAGCTATTATTACTATGTATGAAAAATAAATATATTTCTCATATACTCATATGAAAATACCAAAGAGTTGCTGGCATACCCTACAATGTGAGATGGTTTTATTTACTTTACAGACAACTTATATTCTGCTTTGTCTTTATACCAACATGTTACTGCTTACTTTTTTTTTCTCAATTTTGATAAATTAACCATATTTTCAAGATACTTTCATTCATTGATCATAAAAAAAAAAGCATTGAAAACCATTTGAAATGCTGTGTGCAATCTGAGGCAAGAAATGAAGGCAGAAAATTGGTATATTTAATTATTAACAATATTATCTAGAAGTCAACGTTGTGAATAAAGATTTACTAATATACATAATTTTAATGTTTATAACCTAAAATAATAACCTAGCTAAGAATCCCCTGTATTTCATTCTTCAATTAAGAAAGAAGTCTCTTCTACCAGTGAATACTAAGAATATCCTAAGGCTTTTCAACTAGAGGGACCTCTCTTTAAACAAACAAACAAATGAAAAAAATTTGATTTCTCAGATGTCATTAAAGTCCTGATATCTGATAAATTTAAGAAATACAAAATAATTTTTAAAACTACTATAAATGCAGTAGTGTTTTTAAATTATAAAATTGTATTAACAAAAGCACCTACTGATATGTGAAAAAAATAGTATAGTAGTAAACGTGTATGAGACGTATTTATTTCCTCCACAGGGAGTGCTTGGTGCTAATGCGGGTCCAGCTCCCTGCCTCCACACAAAGGTCCGCATAAGGCACTCCTCCAATTAAATTGAATGTACCTCTTTCTGTTTCTTCCAGGTACTCCACAAAGCAGGACATGGAGGGGAAAACTTATAGGAGGTTGAGAGAGGGCATAGGAATGTAGCACAAAAATATGACTTTAGTTCACACTTCACCATATATTAAGCCCCCAAGAAATTGTCAGGTCATCATTAGCTCCTAGAAGGAGATTTAAATAACCCACTGTGCTTATTGTTAAGGAGACTTTTAATGAGTTAGTGGGAGAAGTCTGGAGAGGTGGAGAGGACTATCACAGAAGAGTAAACACAGTCTCAGGAAGAGGACAGCAATTGCAGATCAAGTCTCCACGTGGAAGAAATGGTGACCAAGGATTCGTTCTGAGAAGGAGTACAAGTAATTATGTTACAAATTCAGTCTAGCTCCAGTTGGAGAAAAAAGGAGTAAGAAAATGTAGTAAGCATCTAATTGTGTAACATGACCTGAGAGGTGAGATAAAGTCAAAGTTTTCTGAAGTGGAGCATTAAGATATTGGATGTAACAAACAGAACTTGACACATATATTCCTGATGCAATGATGTGCTTGAGAATGTCAGCTCTAGCAGAGAGATGCCTTCAAACAGCTTAGAGTTCAGGGTAAACACTTAGGACAGACCTTGGAAATAAACCCCAAGATACATCTTATTTACCCTGCAGTGGGCTTTTTATTGTTTGGTTACAGTAAGAAATCTTGCAATAGGTAAGAGAAATTACTTAAATCTTAGGAAGTTAGGAAGACTTCTGGTTTTTATATTGCATTATAAATAATGATTCAGCAAATACTTACGAAGTACTTTCAAAGAACTAGGTACTATGAATATATAGCTCATTTAATTAGTCATTTGATAACTGTTTATTGAGTATTCACTATATGCCAAGTACTGTGTTAGGGACAGGACTCCTATAAAAGAAAAGAATGCTGTAAGGAAGACATAGCTATGAAAAGAAAGAAACGAATAAGGTAAAGGAAAGCCCAATCTCAAGTGAGGATTTAAATATTTTAATTGGAGATTCAGAAACATACTGAAAGCTTAGGAAGAAAGAAATGAGGGTGGGGTTAAGGTAGTAGGGTACAGTAACCAATGGAGCAAAACCCAAAGCAAATATGGGGGGAGGGGAAGTATGGAACAAGAAGACATGGATTTTCCTTTTAAATAATTTCTCATCTCATAAGGAAGCTGACACATATATAAAACCATTTTTAAACATAGAAATTGATAAGCATTTAAACAGGAAATCCAGAATATATAAAATTCTGAGTTAGTCTGAGCAAAAAAAGTCAAATTTGGATGACTTCACATCATCTGAGCACAGTAAAAATATTAGCAAGAATTCTAAAAAAAGTGGTAGTGCTGCTTGACTTCAATCCACCATGAATAAAAACATCCTCTGGGTGACACAAGGAAACTTCTCATTGTTTGAGCCTCAGACTCAAGATTGAGCCTCAGACTAAGAACTGTGTAACCCCAAGCCTTATGACTCTTCAAGTCAAAGTGTTAAGTCTTTGTGAAGGTCTAAAACACAACCAGAGTAAAATTTCTGGGGTAAGATGGGCAAGTAGGAGCTATTTAATCATTTAAAAATAAAATTTAATTCACATCGGGCTTCCCTGGTGGCGCAGTGGTTGAGAATCCGCCTGCCGATGCAGGGGACACGGGGTCGTACCCCGGTCCGGGAAGATCCCACATGCCGCAGAGCAGCTGAGCCTGTGAGCCATGGCCGCTGAGCCTGCGCGTCCAGAGCCTGTGCTCCGCAACGGGAGAGGCCACAACAATGAGAGGCCCGCGTACCGCAAAAAAAAAAAAAAAAAAAAAAAAAAATTAATTCACATAAACATAAGGGCAAACAGTAAAATGAGAAGTATTGATGAAAAGACACCTAGTGATCTCTTTAATAAATTAGATGAGATCTTTAAGGAGCAGGATACAGTGCCAGTAAGAAGAGGAAAAAGAAAAAGTGTTGATAAGACAGCTGCTATAGGGGGAGAAAGGATTCTCTTAAAAAGAAATCCATGTCTGCACTTACAGCCGCGGAGGACAGACTAAGTGTGCTGCTCAGATCGAATGCGTCCCTGACTTCAATTGTTCTATTATTCTGAAAACAATAGGATATTCAAGGATCTTGTCAGACGCTAATTGGAAACAGAAGCCCAAACCTTTAATTGCTGAATGCTTGGTGAAGGCTGGTATACAAAATACTTTTTCCCTTCTGTGATTGGGAGTTTATTCCTCAGTGGACTCCTTTAATGTTTTGAGAAGGAAAGTGACAGGATCAAAGCAGCTTTACAGGAAGGTTAAATGCAACAGTGATATACAGGATGAATGAAGGAATGAAGTGGGAAGACTGGGGCATAAAAAAGTAATTAAAATCTAATAAGTTAGGAAATAAAGATCTGTGGTGACAGGTGAACTAGGGCAAAAAGGGAGGATGTTGACCTTGGTACATACTTGGATTTGAAAATCAATGACACGGGAGACACTGGAGAAATGAAATTGTATCATTTAATGCAATTTTAACAAGTTGAAAAAATCTGTTTTGGAGTGGTGAGGAAAGGTAGAAGATAGATTTTGGTTAGAGTATAATGTACTTGTAACACACTTTACAAGTCACTAGGCTGGGATCCTAAGGATGAATTACAGATTCTTATTTGGGAGTCATCAGTGGCTCTCAACTGGGGTCAGTTTTGCTCCCCTGGGGACATTTAGCAATGGCAGGGGACATTTAGCAATGGCTGGTGACATTTCTGGTGTCACAGCTGGGAGGATGGTGCTATTGCAGTCTGGTAGGTGGAGGTCAGTAATGCTGTTAAACAGCCTCAATGCACAGAAAAGCCCCCTACAACAAAGAATCATTTGGCCCCAAATGCCACTAGTGCCAAGATTGAGAAACCCTGCTCATAAATGTCATAGTACATTAGGCATATCTTGTCCAATCAATGCATGTAGTGTATTTATAGAAAATAAAATTTTCTATAGAAAATTTATAGAAAATAAAAATAGTAACAAGCACTTATTGAATCTTACTCTATTTCAGGCACTATACTCACATTACATGGTTTATTTTATTTAATTTTTTGAATGCTTTGAGATAGATATCACCTTTATCCCCATTTAACAGGTTAGGAAACATCCACAGAAAAGTTATCTACCAAAAGCCACATAGCTGGGAAATTTGGAGGCCCAGATTGCAACCAAAAAGTCCTTTTCCAGAACCATGATTCTAACCACTAAGATGAAACATACAATGGTTATAGGTATGGTATCCTCAAGCCCAGTGCCCCATGGTAGAAAAGAGAGACAATCACACAGAGCAAAAACACTTTTCTCCCTTCATTTTTCTCACACACATATACACACACACAAATCAACTCTCAAATATTAATAGCAATATTTTTTTCTGTATCACAGAAAATTCCATTGTGCCACTGATACATTTCAGAGCTCCTCATGGGGGAGGGTTTCGCGTGGGACAGGGAAACCTTGAGCACCATCTAAAGCAGCAGGTTTGACAATCTTAGCGTTTTGACATGTGGGTGTGTCCAGATGTATTTTATCTAATTTGAGAATAATAATAAAGAGCCAGATTTTCCTAATGACAGAATTTTTACCATGTAAATTAGAACGGAATAAAAGTTAGTCTATAATAATATATGTCACGTTTTCTTACTTTCCAATATGCTTTTTTGAATGCCAAAGAAAGATGTAAAATTAAAGCTAATGGCATTGGGGGTGTCACTGGATGTTTACATGTGAATGGCGCTGTGATTCAGAACATAAAAATATTTGTTGGAAATTACTGATTTAATAGTTAGAATGTATTCACCAAGAGAACCATTTAATTCCTCAATTTTGACTTTCAAATCATCCACTTAAATATAAATTACACAAGCATTTCTCATTTTATCAAACTAGATATGCATAGTTTTTTAGTACAATTTGTTCTCCTTTGGTCACAAAGATAGAACCCATTTCTCTGAAGTACAGTGGTTTCCAAATTTTTAAAACAGTGTACTCATTCTTCAAATTTATTAAGAAAGAAAAATATCCATAAGAAAGAAGTGGAAAAGGAAGAGAGACATCTGAAACCAGGACGGGGGAGCAGGGGTGTTAGGATAAACTAGAGAGAGGGGGTCCAGAGATCTACTCATTTGGCATCATTGATCTACCCATCAGGCAGCAACTTAAGCAACTTTGGGAGCCCCACAGAACACAATTGTAAAAGGATTATCCAATATATTTTAGGATAATTTAGATAATAAAATTATTATAACTCTTAAAATCATATATTAAACTTGTAGGTCTAATTGATATTTTTGTTTGAAAATGTGATATAATATGCATTTACGTATCATTAAATACTACATCTTATGTGCTAAACTTGAATTATTTATTTTCAAGTGGTGTACAGTCTCCTGAGGCACTCAGTTCCTGTCTCTGCCTGTGGGTTATATTCATCTCTTGACCATTTCTGTCAAAAATGCAAACTTAGCTAGTGGGAACATGCTATAAAGCACAGGAAGCTTAGCTCGGTGCTCTGTGATGACCTAGATGGGTGGGAGGGAGGTCCAAGAGGGAGGGGATATAGGTATACATATAGCTGATTCACTTCATTGTACAGCAGAAACTAACACAACATTGTAAAGCAATTATACTCCAATAAAAAAATGCAAATTTAGTTTTTACTATAAAAAGCTAAAGCCAATCACATTTAATGGACTTTTAAATGTAGTTCTCTGACACGACACTTAATTTAAGATGGACAGTTTTACTCTTTTAAACTGTATTTTGGGATTATTTTTGAGCAATGATGTATTTCTTTTGATTGTTCTCTTATTTTCTGATAAACAGTGACTGTAATAAATCTTGATCCTGCCTTTGGTCTAGATATTTAGTAGCTGTGTACTTGTTTTCTTTAATAGTGATGCACATTAATATTTATAACCATTTTCCTTTGCAGCATCTCCCAGATGGCTCCACGCCCAGTGCACCTGTTGAATTTTATCTTTTACCGTATCCCAGTGAAGTTCGGAGGAGGAAAACAAAATCTGTTCCAAAATGTACTGACCCCACTTACAATGAAATTGTAAGTATGAGTCAACTCTTGTCCAGTCATTTTGTAGTTTTCTTACCATTTTTCAGTTTAACCAAATATGGAAAATTTACAGTAATTGGCAGTGTTACTCCATAAAGGGAAGACATTTCCCAAAATAGCCACTGTCTGCCGATCACTGTTCTTGACGCTATAGGAACTGGAAAATACAGATACTGCTTTCAAAGTGCTTATGAACCAATTTTCAAATTGTGGCTAGCCTCCAGCAAGAGCCCAAGACTTTACAGCGTTTATTTCACCTACTAACATTATCCCTGACTCTACCTTATTTTCTCTAACAAGTTTTTCTTTACCTGGTTTTCCTTACCTAATAACTTTATCATAGTCTAACCTGTGTATAGCAATCAACTTTATAAAATCTCTTTTGAAAAACTGAAAAAGATAAAGAAGTACAAAGTACAAATTATATTGAAGTTAATTTATATTATATATAGCTCTCTAATTCATTTGTAGTATATGATTTGAACATCTGATCCCCTAATTCTTTCTAAGGCAAACCCTAAATTTATTCTCTTGATTCCATCCTTTCCCATCTCCTTTGTACCTTGCTCACTTATTTGCTCTCCTTTTCTTAAGGTTATCTCATCCACTGGATCCTCAACTCAGAAATCTTAAAAAAAACAAAACAAAACAAAACAAACTCTTCAAGTCAGACTTTCTAAAGCATCCAAATTTTCTTTCCCTCGCTATCACCTCCAAACTTTTGTAAAATTAACACATTTCCTGCTCTCAGTGCATCACTTCCTTCTCACCCTTTAACCCTTTGCCATGTGGATTCTGACCTTGACTGAGGCTGTTTTATTCAAATGGCATCAAAAGACTCCTAATTGCTCAATCCAATGAGCCATCAGGCTCTTCTCTCCGGAACAGTTAGACGGCAGCACTGTTAACTGCTTCCTCTTTCTTTACACCTCCCTTTTGCTTCTTAAGTTCTACCTTTTCTCTTTTTTTAATCAACATAATTAATTTTTATTGGAGTATAGTTGCTTTACAATGTTGTGTTAGTTTCTGCTGTAGAGCAAAGTGAATCAGCTATAGGTATTACGTATATCCCCTCTTTTTTGGATTTCCTTCCCATTTAGGTCACCACAGAGCATTGAGTAGAGTTCCCTGTGTTATACAGTAGGTTCTCATTAGTTATCTATTTTATACATAATAGTGTATACATGTCAGTCCCAATATCCCAGTTCATGCCACCTGTCCTTACCCACCTTGGTGTCCATACGTTTGTTCTCTACATCAGTGTCTCTATTTCTGCTTTGCAAATAAGTTCATCTGTACCATTTTTCTAGATTCCACATATAAGCAATATTATACAGTATTTGTTTTTCTCTTTCGGATTTACTTCATTGAGTTCTACCTTTTCTTAATTCCCTTCTATCTCCTCTAACCACTCTCTCATTTTCCTTCATTGCCATTCTTCCTCTGAAAATATTTGCTGGAATTCCATGACCTACCCTCATCTCTTGATATATACACTCAGAAGTATCTTATGTATGTACAGATTTTCATTTATCACTTGTAGGTTGCATCTGAATTTATTCCTCAAACCCTGGCTTCCCTCCCAAGCTTTAAACCTGTATTTCTACCTGATTATATTAAAGAGCCCCTTTAGGATGCCTCCTACGCACTTTTAAATCAGGCTTTTCTCCTCTGTTTGCCATCTCCTCGGAAGAAACTTCCTAATGACATCACCCTCTCCCTCACTCACAAGTCCAGTTAGTCCCCAAGTTTTGTCAGTTCTACTTGTGCAGCCACCTGCCTCTTCAATCCATCTTCTCCTCTGTGTCCCATTGCTACTTCTTTGTTTGAAGGCCTTGCAATTTTGGCTAATATAAGAGCCTCCTATCAGCCTCCTATCTTGTGCTTTTCAATTAAATCATTCAAATTTCTATCTAAGGTGTCAAAAACTACTCATATTTATTATTCTCCTACTTAACTTTTTTCAAATGTTCCTTACTGCCTACTGAATAATATCCAAAATTCCAAGTATGGCATTCACAGCCTTTCCAATTTGACTCAGTAATTTTCCTGAGTTGTCTCTGGAGCAATATCATCCTTATATAGTTTTTCAAAAAAATTTTTGTTTTGAGGTAATTATAGATTCACAAGCAGTTGGAAGAAATAATATATAGAGAATTCAAATACCCTTCAACCACTTTCCTGCAATGGTAACACTTTGCCTACTGACAATATCACTACCAGAAATTGACATTGATACGATCCACTGACCGTATTCCGATTTCTCCAGTTTTACATGTGTTCTTATGTATGTGTGCATGTTTAGTTCTGTGCATTTATATCACGCGTGTAGGTTTCTGTGATCATCCCCACCGTAAACGTACAGAACATTACATCACAGTGATTCCTGGTGCTACCCTATTATAGCCACAGACACCCTTCTCCCTCTAACGCCCCATCCCTAAACCCTGGCAACTATTAATCTATTCTCTATCTCTATAACTTTGTCATTTCAAATGTTATGTAAATGGAATCATACAGTTTGTTACATTTTCACTTACCATAGTTCCCTAGAGATCCATCCAAGTAGCTGCATGGATCAATAGTTTGTTCATTTTCATTGCTAAGTAGTAGTCATGGCATGGAGGTATGACAGTTTCTTTAACTGTTTACCAATTAAAGGACATCTGGGTTATTTCTGGCTTGGGGCTATTGCACACAAAGCTGCTGTGCACATTGATATAGGTTTTTGTGTAAATATAAGTTGTAATTTATCTAAGCAAACGCTCAAGATGTAATTACTGGGGTATGTGGTAATACTGTACATAGTTTTTCAAGAGACTGTCAAACTCCTTTTCTATACCATTTTACACTCCCACCAGCAATGTTTGTGCCAATTTCTCTACATCTTTGCCAGCATTTAGTGTTATCACTATATTTTAGTTCTTTTGAAAGGTATAGAGTGATAGCTCATTGTGGTTTTAATTTGCATTTACCTAGTAGCTAATGATGCTGAATTTTTTTCATGTGCTTATTTACCATCTGCATACCCTCTTTCATGAAATGTTTCTTCGTGCTTTTGTTCATTTTCTAATTAGATAGTTTGCATTTTTACTCATGTTTACTGTTGACTTTTGAGGTTCTTTATATACTAGGGATAATGGTCCTTTGTCAGATGTGTGATTTGCAAATATTTTCTCCCAGTCTGTAGTTTGACTTTTCCTCTTCTCAGGGTTTTTCACAGAGTAAAAATTTTCAATTTTGATGAGACCCAGTTTATCAATTTTTTTTTCTTTTGTAGACTGCATATTTCATGGCAAGTCTAAGAACTCTTCACCTAGCACTAAGTTCTAAAGATTTTCTTCTATATTTTTTCTAAATGTTTTATAGTTTTACATTTTACATCTAAGTCCATTATTCATTTTTAGTTCATTTTTGAAGAAAGTGTGAGGTTTAGGTTGAGGTTCACTTTTTTTGCCTATGAATGCCAGTTATTTCAGCACCATTTATTGAAAAAGCAATTCCTCCTATGTTAAATGTCTTTTGTACCTTTGACAAAAATAAGTAAGGAACATCTGTTTGCTCATGCCCTTCCATTGCCCCATACTTAGTCATATTCTCGTCACATCAGACAGCTTGTCATTCCCTGGATAATCCCTATGACCTCTGTGATAGAGCTCATGTAGCTGTTCACCCTCCTGCCCTTCTCTGCCAACTTTGAGGTTTACCTCAAATATGGACTCTGTGAAGCAGTCTCTCTTCCCTGTCTCTTACGCCACATTTACCATCTCTTATTTATTCCTACACAGACTTTTTTCTTCTAGTACATTGAAAACTTCTTGAGGACAAGGAAAATGTCTTATCTTTCTTAGTATCTTTGAAACTTAGCTACTTCTAAAAAGATTTGTGGAATTAAATATTTGGGATAGTTTTATAAGTGACATTTTATGTGTACATATATAAAATGTAAAACTATCATTTATATATATTCAAATAATAGATACTTTAGTAAGGAAATATATTTTGACATTTTATTATTTGTCATGATGTCAGCAGCTAGAGGTATACACCTCCCAACTATATATCCCTAGTTTCCATACGTTCTGGATATAAGACCCCCTACATCAATATCAAGAAACTTCTCAGACTGCATGCTGTACTTCAGCATTTATATCTAAGGAAACACATAATGATGAAAAGCCACTAACGATCCAAGAGTTTAAATAAATTTGTGTTTTATTTATCTCAAGCTATATGTACTATAAAAACCAGTAGTAGGGCTTCCCTGGTGGCGCAGTAGTTGAGAGTCTGCCTGCCGATGCAGGGGACATGGGTTCGTGCCCCAGTCTGGGGCATGCTGTGGAGCGGCCAGGCCCGTGAGCCATGGCCGCTGAGCCTGCGCATCCGGAGCCTGTGCTCCGCAATGGGAGAGGCCACAACAGTGAGAGGCCCGCGTACCGCAAAAAAAAAAAAAAAAAAAAACAAAACAGTAGTAAATGCACGTGTGGAATTATTTTATGATGCTTGCTGTGTCCATAAACTGTCTCACAGCTTGCAATAATTCTGAGTCCTCACACGTTCATGGCCCATTGATTAGAAATCAATGCAATACTTTTCTCCATCAGCCCATACTTGTAGCTTGGACACACAGTGTTTATACACTGAACACATTTAAAATTGTTTCAAAAACAATAGTTCATAGTCTATGCATAGCAAACTCCAATTTATACATAACCCAAATGAGAGGAAATGTGAATTAGTGTATGGATAAGTGACTAATAGTAATGATCATCGTATAAACAAATTTGACAGGGAAGCTGACTAAATTTAGAAAGCCATGAGAAGAAAAACACTAACAGTATTTTAATTTTCTCCCATTATGCTGTGTATCAATATAAGAATCTTTATTTATAAGAAATGCAAAAAAAGTGCACCAGTTTTAACTGTGGTTTTACTTTCTCTCCCCCTTAGCTGTGATATAGACCCCCATCTCTGTGCCAAATCCTTCAATTATTTCTGTGCATTCTTAGCAACACCTTATACAGTCGTCCCTCATCCCTTTGTATCTGCAGGGAGATTGGTTCCAGGAGCCCCGAGGATACCAAAATTCATGGGTGCCCAAGTGCTTTATATAAAATGGCATATTTGCATATAACCTCTTGTATACTTTAAATCGTCTCTAGATTACTCATAATACTTGATACAATGTAAATGCTATGTAAATAGTTGCTGGAAATTCAACTTTTCCTTTTTGGAAATTTCTGGAATTTTTTCCCTGAATATTTTTGATTTGTCGTTGATTGAATCCATGGATGCAGAACCCATGGATACAGAGGGCCAACTGTATGTGCTTTCTAAGGAGCCCAGTAAGTTATCACATGGCACCTACCTTGTTTTTAACTTCTCCCCCTGCTTTGCTTCCTGTCTACTGCTACATCAGCCACTCTGGGATTTCTCAAACTGCCAAAGCCAGGCAATGGTCTGGGAAGTGGGAGAGAACAACCTCACTCCCCTTCTTATATAAATCGCTTAGAGGAACACAAAGTGAATATTACATCGCATCACCTTAAAAATCTTTTCATGAAAATAGTTCCTTCAATTGTTATTCATAACCCTCTTTCTCCCTAATATTCTGAGGCTGGGTCAGGATCACTGCCAAGTGTCCCTTTAGTATCCACCCTGCAGATACTAAGGCTCTGACATAGGGCCAAGCTTGTCACCTTGACACTTCCCAGAGTGATTCCCAGCAGGATTGCCAGCAGTCTTCCTAAAAACCCCTCTCACATACAAATCCCTGTGGTAGACATGACTGGGCTCAGGATGGGGCAGGGCTGATGGTCGGAGCGCTCCTGGAATTGCCCTACAGCCTTTAATAAGCAGAGCTGGGATTCTGACTCCAGTGCCATTGCTTTTCTACTCTATGACCTTTGGCATCTGGTTAAGAACCATTATTTTTTTAATGATTCATTAGAAATACAGATTCTACTTTAAAACAGAATTATATTGTTATAGTCAATGTATGTTGTACATTGTATTCCTTTCTTTTTTTCTATTGAAGCATAGCCCATTTACAATATTCTGCGAATCTCTGCTGTACAGCAAAGTGACTCAGTTATACACATATAGACATTCTTTTTTTTATATTCTTTTCCATTATGGTTTATTATCACAGGATATTGAATATAGTTCCCTGTACTATACAGTAGGACCTTATTGTTTATCCATTCTATATATAATAGTTTACATTGTATTCCTTTCTTAGATATTATCCTACTTAATTAAATTACCCTAAACAGTGTTTTTCTACTTGATGTGACAATTTCAGACCTACAAATTCAATGTTTGTCAGAAGGCAATGAAGACTTGACACATGCCTGTGGGTAAAAAGTATTATAAAGTGAAATTAAAAGAGCTGTGCATTTTTGGTTCTGTTTATGTCAAGGCAGAATACATATTAAATCATTTGGTGAAAAGACTCAAAGAACCTAATCATCTGTGTACTTCTCTAGCATTACCCACTAATTATTCATTGCATTGGAAGAAAAAGGTGCTTATTTTTTTAAACAATGTTATGGATGCAGTAAAGCAATTAGAACAGATATATATATATATCTTCTATAATGTACAATGATTACATGTTCATAAAACCTCAGTCACTTTCAGGAAAATAGCTTTTGCATAATGAAGCACGGGGGAAAAAATCCATAAAGTAATATAAACTTTGGAGTTCAAATGTTTGTATTTAACCAGGAAGGCAATTAATTCCTGTCATTTATTAAAGAATTTCAGCTTGTTAAATACCTGGGAGACTCAATTTTGTGTACAACTGTTATCTCCAGTCAGGGAAGGCAAAATACCAAGAAACAGCTGTTCTTTTTTTGGGTATTTGATGGATCTTTTTCAGCTGTAATTCATTAGTGTTTACTATGTATCAGGCTTTGTAATAAGGCTTATATTCATTATCTCATTTTATTATTTCTCACAATGCCAGAAGGTAAATATTATTATCACCATATTCGAATGAGAAAACACATTCAGATGGCCCCCAACATAGGATGGCTCAACCTGAAATTTTTTTTATCTTACGATGGTGCAGAAGAGATATACATTCAGTAGAAACCATACTTCAAGTTTTGAATTTTGGTCTTTTCCCACGTAGGATACTCTTTCCTGATGCTGAGCCACAGCTCCCAGTCAGCCACGCAATCACGAGAGTAAACAGCCAATATGCTTACAACCATTTTGTACCCAGGCCATTCCGTTTTTCACTTTCAGTACAGTATTCAATAAATTACATGAGACACTCTGAGCACGTTTAAGGTAGTTAGGCTAAGCTATGATGTTGGGTGGGTTAAGGTATATTAAATGTATTTTCGGCTACAGTATTTTCAATTTACCATAGGTTTATCAGGATGTAACCCCACTGTAAATGGAGGAAGAACGTGAGTTGACAACAGATTTATATAAATATGAATCATTGACACTGATATGTTTCTTAGAAAGTTACATCTTTAGCACTAATTTATATGATTCACAGAGTTCTTAAACCAGACTTTTCCAAAGGCCTAATGCTTAGAATTATTCCATTTTTCTTCACACACACTAACACTTCGAGGGCCCTTTCATCTATTTTCTCTTATCTCTTAAAATAAGAGATAAGTTCATCTGCTGAACGTGTTGTGGGGAGGAAAATGGAGGATAATTTAGACAGTTCAAAATAACCACTGTAGAGAAAAGGAAAGGAGCTTACTCTGAAGTCCTGGGAAGATAAGCATTCAGGAGACAAGAGTGGTTCACGGAGTCCATGTTGAGCATCCCTTTGTGAGGAAAGATGAATTACATTGGTAGACTTTTGAAATTTTTAAGGAAGCCCTTAAAATCCTTTACTATCCAGGGGAATTCAATAAATTAAATGGAATAATTTGAATAAGCTGTCCTAAGAAACTTAAAAGGTGATCTCCTGTCTGGAATGGGAGCAGGATTCTGGAAGAGTCGGTAGCCAGGAGATGTCACACGAAGCAGGGTAGACTGGATTAGCATATTATATTGTATCTCATTCCCTTGATTGAATTATTTATTTGATAAGTAAACCATTGTTCAGAGCAGCTAACAGATTGATCTTGAATGGAATTTCATTGATAAATTAATGGATTTGTAAATGGTAGGCAAATGCCGTACGATGGGCTAGAAATTGCATCCATACACACTGAGCAGGCCTCGCAGTGGATTCCAAGGCCTTTCCTCTCAATTTGTTTCCTCTGATTCTTTTTTGCATATATAGAGAACGCTTCTTTCTATCTTGTAGTTTAGCTGTTCAAAGCAAGCATGTTTGTATCATCATATGAAATGCCTCCATGTGTGTTATAAGGAGTTTCCTTGGCAACCATGTTGGGTCTATACACAGCTCTCCTCTCCTTTGATGTATAACTAATTTCTTGATAGTACTACACTTTTAAAGCTTCTTTACCACTGCAGGCACTCAGTGGTAGTGCCTGTGACTTACTTCTTGGATATTATAAAACACAGTTTAACAGGTCTCTTTTTTAAAAATAGTTACATGACTAGTAAGTGAAAAACAGAAAAACACAAAACTATACACACAACATAATTACAGCTCAGATTCTTAAAAAGTAATTATATATAGAAAACAAAAAATACATCAAAATGTTAACTGTAATTATCTCCTAATGGTAGAAACAGAAATTTTTCCTTCCTTTTTTATTCTTTTTTTTGTTTCATCCCCATATTTTATTTAATGAGCATATATTTTCATAACTAAAAGTTAAACAATTTTAAATAAAGTAACCATAGAGCGACCGCTTCACATGTAGAAGGAAATACTGTACTACATTAAATTAACACAAGGAAATCATGGAGATTGGTCTGCTTTCCTCATTAGCCTTCAACAAAGAAAGATAGTGTTCAAGGTCCCATGTCGCACAATAAATCCAAGGACAGTTGAAAGGTGACAGGTATTTAAATTTATTCATAGAGAATGATTTACAGTCTTATTAAATTTGGGATAGACAATTTTTAATGGAATCAGAGTAAATTCTAAGCTTCTTAGAGAAATATTCTGTCATTAAACTCCTTTATGTTAGCAGAACCTTTAGCTCTTCAGAATTAGAGTTAGAAATGAAAGATTCTAACATTAACCTATCCATTCCAAGGTACAAGATATAAGTGTGCAAATATTTTTGTTAAAAGCAGTATTTTTTAAAAGATGCATTTAAGCATATCTGATTTTTATTCTCTCCCTTTTTAGGTAGTATATGATGAAGTCACAGAGCTCCAAGGACATGTCTTAATGCTTATTGTAAAGAGCAAAACCACCTTTGTAGGAGCAATTAACATCCAACTCTGTAATGTCCCACTCAAGGAAGAAAAATGGTATCCACTAGGAAACAGTATAATTTAAGCATTGCTATGAACATACGCATTCATTACTCGTATTTCTTTCACTTTGGGGCCTCTCTATCACAAGATCAGGACATTTTTGTTATCAAAGATAGCATGGTGGGGACTTCCCTGGTGGCGCAGTGGTTAAGAATCCACCTGCCAATGCAGGAGACACGGGTTTGATCCGTGGTCCAGGAAGATCCCACATGCCGCGGAGCAACTAAACCCACGCGCCACAGTTACTGAAGCCCGCGCGTCTAGAGCCTGTGCTCTGCAAAGAAGCCACTGCAATAAGAAACCCACGCACCACAACGAAGAGTAGCCCCCTCTCGCTGCAACTAGAGAAAGCCCTCTCGCAGCAACAAAGACCCAGCACAGCCAAAAATAAATAAATTAAAAAAAAAAAGGTAGCATGATGGTGTACTAAGGACATAAAGAAAATAAATCAGAATCAGTCTTTTATAGTTATTTGTTCTCTACCTGTGTTTCATTGTTTTCTTAGAACCTTTTTTCCAATTGATTGTGTAAAATTCAGTGTATAAAATACAAAAAGGACATTTAATGTGTCTTTTAAATCAAACATGTGTTCACGTTTTATGTGCCTACAGTTAAAAGCAATACTTTAAATGTATTTTCCAAAAAAAGACAAGCAAACAAATCTCATCAATTACTTCAAGACGTAAGTATATCTGTAACAAATTTTTAAAATTTGAATTAAATATATATACCTACATATCCACTTATAATCTTATTTATTGAGGGGATTAGTAAGCTCTAGAAGAATGCTGTTTTAATTTCTGTCAGAAAAAACAAACATAAATGCCTGAAATTCTTAAATCCAATTTTTGGAAGAAACTTTGTAGTTTTTCACCCTCTTCAGCATCAATCAATTCATCATCACTGGATTTCACACAAACAGAAGTATTTTCATATTTTAAACTTCATTATCTCCTAATTCAAAGATCTCAAACTCTGAAACTCTCCCCTCTGATCAAAACCTCTTCTCTGCACAACAAAAAGTTTTCTTACTTCTGAACCTACTTTCATATACATCATGATCAGAGTAAACAATCCTGCAGATTTCCACCTGCAAAGTAGGTATAACTCAAGGCACTATGCCACATTCTTTAAGAGAATCAAATCGTTTTTTAAAAATTTCTTCCAATTAAATTACTAAAATCCTTGCTTTACTCAGTGTTTTCCTGTGTGTGGATAAAAAAGTAATTTAAGCTCTTTTATATGGTCATCTGCATAACCATGTAAACATGTAAGACTGTACACTTATTCATTGAAAATATTTGAGTGCCCGGTATGCGTTGATGTAGTCTCATTTCAAATACATGATCATGTGAGTCAGGTAAGCCCTAATGCTCTGGGCAATGGTTCTATGTTTCAGGTCCACTCACTCTCCCTTTTCTAACAGATAGTGATTCCACACCCTTCTCTCTGCTGAAACCTCATCACCCTCTACTGTAATCCTCACTCTCAGCTGATGACTTTGTTTCCTACTTCACTTAGAAATTGGAATCAGTCAAAAGAAAACCTCTACATATTCCACTAGCACATCTACCTGCCCAGCAGATTCTATGTTCCTCCTTCCTACTTATTATCATGGAAAAATGACCCAAGTTTCTACCCAAAACCAATCTCTCAACTTGTACATTTGATCCCAGCCCCTCTCACCTACTCACAAACATTACTGAAACTCTCCTCTATTCAAAAGCATCATTTCTTTATTCTCTACTGGATAATTCACTTCGGCATACAACCATGATGTTACACAGTTACATGATGGTACAACCATCATAAAGAACTTCTTGGCACCTCCATCTCTCTTCCAAATACTCATCCAATTGGCCTGATCTTCTTTATAGCAAAATTCTTCAAAATTGTTGTCTCTAATCTCTGCCTCCAGTTTCTCTCCTCTCACTTTCTCTCAGACCATTCCAAGGATGTGTTTGTCCCAAACACTTCAACAAAACTGCTTTTGTCAAGGTCCCTTCTGACCTCCACATAGCTAAATCCAAAAGTCAATTTCCAGCCCTGATCTGAGCTTACCTATCAGCAGTATTTGACACAATCAATAACTCTCTTTCTCAATACTCTTCATTTGGCTTCCAGAACACAACACCCTTTTGTGCTTTCCTTCTATATAACATCAGTCCCTCCTTCTCAGTCTTCTGTGAAGGAGCATCCTCTTTTCCACAGTCTCCAGTGTTGGAGTGTCCAGGACTTACTCCTTGGTCCTCTTCTCCATCAGCTTTCACTCCCTAGTGACCTCATCTATTTTGATGGTTTTAAATATCATCTGTATGCTGATTATTCCCAGTTTCACAGTTTTATAACTTCAGCCCAAGGAGTGGCCAAGATGGTGCAGTAGGTAGACTCTGAACTCAACTCCTCCCACAGGCACACCAAAATTATAACCACATACAGAGCAACTATTAATGAGAACAATCTGAAGACTAGCAGAAAATATCTACAACTAGAGATATAAAGAAGGAATCACAATGAGATTAATAGGAGGAATGGACACAGTATAGTCAACACCCACACCCATGGGTAGGTGACCCACAAGTGGGAGGATAATCACAGTTGCAGACATTCCCCCCAAAGATCAAAGAGTCTAAGCTCCCCAGACCAGGGGCCCCGCACTGGGAAGATGAGCCCCCCAAAACATCTGACTTTGAAGGCCAGCAGGACTTGTATTCAGGAGAATTGGAGGGCTGTAGGAAAGAGACTTTGCTCTTAAAGGGCGCACACAAACTCTCACATGCCCTGAGACCTAGAGCTGAAGCAGTGGTTTGAAAGGAGCCCAGGTCAGACCTACCAGTTGACCTTGGAGAGCCGCCTGGAAAGGCAAGCTATAACTGGAACTCATCCTGGGAACATAGATGCTGGTGGCAGCCTTTGAGAGTTTGTACTATCACAAGGACACTGGTGCTGGCAAGAGCCATTTTGGAGTACTTCCTCTAGCTTATTAGCCCCAGGACCTGGGCCCACCCACCAGCAGCTGGCAGCCACTGCACTAGGCAGGGCTGGCACCAAACAGGCTGGGGGGCAGTCATGCCTACGAACACGCTCACAGTAGGTGGCCCCACAACAACAGAAGGGCCCATTCAGCCCTCACAGGGGGCAATCCTAGAGTATATAGCTCTGGTGATAGAGGGGAGTGTGCTTCTGGACCCAATAGGATGTCTCCTATATAAGGCCACTTTTCCAAGACCAGGAAATATATCTGACTTACTGAATACATAGAAATAAAACAGAGAGTCAGACAAAGTGAGGTGGCAGAGGAATATTTTTGAAATGAGGGAACAAGATAAAACCTTAGAAGAAGAGCCAAGTGAAGTAGAGATAAGCAATCAACCCAATAAAGAGTTCAAGGTAATGATTATAAACAATTCAAGTGAAGAATGGATGAACACAGTAAGAATTTCAACAAAGAGGGCTTACCTGGTGGCGCAGTGGTTGAGAGTCCGCCTGCCGATGCAGGGCATACGGGTTCGTGCCCCAGTCCGGGAAGATCCCACATGCCATGGAGCGGCTGGGCCCATGAGCCATGGCCGCTGAGCCTGCACGTCGGGAGCCTGTGCTCCTCAATGGGAGAGGCCACAACAGTGAGAGGCCTGCGTACCGCAAAAAAAAAAAAAAAAAAAAAAAAAAAAAAAAAAAAAAAAAAAAAGAATTTCAACAAAGAGTTAGAAAATGTAAAAAACTAAACAGAACTGAAGAATACAATAATTGAAACAAAAAATACACTAGGTGGAATCAACAGTAGATTACAGAGGAACGAATCAATGAACTGGAAGACAGAGTAGTGGAACTCAATCAGTGTGGTACACCACATTAACAAACTGAGGAATAAAAATCATATGATCATCTCAGTAGATGTGGAAAAAGCTTTTGACACAATTCAACATCCATTTATGATAAAAAAATGTTCAACAAAGTGGGTATAGAGGAAACATACCTCAACATAATAAAGACCATATATGACAAGCCCACAGCCAACATAACAGTAAAAGCTGAAAGCATTTTCTCTAAGATCAGGAGCAAGACAAGGATGCCCATTCTCACCATTTTATTCAACATAACATTGGAAGTCCTAGCCACAACTAATCAGAAAAGACAAAGAAATAAAAGGAATCCAATTTGGAAAGGAAGAAGTAAAACTGTCACTGTTTGCAGTTAAGATGATACTGTATATTGAAAATCCTAAAGATACCATCAAAAAACTATTAGAACTCATCAATGGATTCTCTAAAGTTGCAGGATACAAAATTAACATAGAGATCTGTTGCATTTCTATACACTAACAATGAACAGAAACAATTTCAGAAAGAGAAATTAAGAAGACAATCCCATTTACAATTGCATCAAAAATAATAAAATACCAAGGAATAAATCTTACCAAGGATGTAAAAGACCTGTACTCAGAAAGCGATATGATATTGATGAAACAAAGTGAAGATGACACAAATGGAAAAATATATTGTGCTCATGGATTGGAAGATTTAATATTGTTAAAATAACCATATTACCCAAAGTAGTCTACAGATTCAATGCAATTCCTATCAAAATACCAATGGCATTTTTCACAGAATTAGAATAAATAATTTTAAAATTTGTTTGGAAACATAAAAGACCTTGAGTAGCCAAAATAATCTTGAGAAAAAAGAACAAAGCTGGAGGTATTGTGCTCTACAAAGCTACAGTAATCAGAATAGTATGGTAGTAGTGACTCAAAAAAAAAAAATCCACATCAATCAATGGAACAGAATAGAGAGCCCTGAAATGAACCCACACTTATACGGGCAATTAATCTACAATGAAGGAGGCAAGAATATACAATGGGGAAAAGACAGCCTCTTCAGTAAGTGGTGTTGGGAAAACTGGATAGCCACATGCAAAAGAATCAAGTTGGACTACTTTCTCATACCACGTACAAGGATAAACTCAAAATGGATTAAAGACTTAGTGTAACACCTAAAACCATAAATATCCTAGAAGAAAACATAGGTAGTATGCTATTTGACATTGGCCTTAGGCTTATTGTTTTGAATCTGTCTCCTGAGGCAAGGGAAACAAAGGCAAAAGTAAACAAATGGGACTACATCAAATTTAAAAAGTTTTTCACAGTGAAGGAACTATCAACAGTACAAAAAGGCCACCTACTGAATGGGAGAAGATATTTGCAAATTATATATCTGATAAGGGGTTAAAATCCAAAATATACGAGGAACACATACAACTCAACATTAAAAAAACAACAACACATTTAAAAAATGGTCAGAAGAACTTTTAAGACATTTTTCCCATTTAAAAAATGGTCAGAAGAACTTTTTAAAAGACATTTTCCCCAAGAAGACATACAGATAGGCAAAAGACACATGAAAAGATGCTCAACATCACTAATCATCAGGGAAATTCAAATTAAAACCACAAAGGGTTATCACCTCACACGTGTCAGAATAGTTGCTATCAAAAAGACAACAAATAACAAGTGTGGGCAAGGATGTGGAAAAAGGGAACCTTCATAGACTGTTGGTGGGAATGTAAATTGGTGCAGTCACTATGGAAAACAGTATGGAGGTTCCTCAAAAAATTAAAAATAGAACTACACAATCCATCAATTCCACTTCTGGGTATTTTCCAGAGAAAACAAAAACACTAATTAGAAAAGATATATGCACCCCTATGTTTATTTCAGCATTATTTACAATAGCCAAGATACGGAAATAACCTAGGTGCCCAATCAGAGAATGAATAAAGGAGATGTGGTGTATACCTACAACGGAATATGACTCAGTCTAAAAAAATAATGAAATCTTGCCATTTGCAACAACATGGATGGACCTGGAGGGTGTTATACTAAGTGAAATAAGTCAGACAGAGAAAGACAAATACCATACCGTGTGATTTTCACTTACATGTGGAATCTAACTAAGAAAATGAACAAACAAACGTAACAAAACAGAACTCATAAAAACAGAGCAAATAGGCAGTTACCAGAGGGGAGGAAGTTGTGGGAAGAATGAAAGAGGTGAGGGAGATTAAAAGGTACAAACTTTCAGTCACAAAATAACCTAAAATAAAAATAACCTAAAAAGCCCGATGTGATCTGGCCTCGCATCAGCCATCTCTCTGATTTTAACTCCCATTATATCCTCCTATACTCAAAACACTCAAGAAACAGTGGCCTCCTTTCCATTCCCTGAGCATTCATTCCAGGCATGCTTCTTCCCTGAAATCTTTATCAGACAGCTCCTTCTTTCTAAAATGTGCTTTTATCCCATACATCCACTTGCCTATTTTCTCACCTCTTTCAAGTCTTGGTCAAATGTTTCCATCTCTGACAGGCCTGTCTGGACCACTCTGTGTCATATTGTAACCTGCCCTGTCCCCAGAAACATGCCAGATCCTTCCCACTCTGCTCTTTTTTTTCTTATATACTTATCACCTTTGAACATTCTATATGATTTACTTATTTCTTTTGCTTATTATTATTTTTTTTTTGCGATACGCGGGCCTCTCACTGTTGTGGCCTCCCCTGCTGCGGAGCACAGGCTCCGGATGCGCAGGCCCAGCAGCCATGGCTAACAGGCCCAGCCGCTCCGCAGCATGTGGGACCTTCCCGGACCGGGGCACGAACCCATGTCCCCTGCATCAGCAGGCGGACTCTCAACCACTGCGCCACCAGGGAAGCCCTCTTTTGCTTATAATTTATGTTTAGTATTCTTTCACTAAAACACAAGGCTCTAAAGAGGTTTTGTTCACTGACAGTACAGCATTGGATCCAGGCAAGAGGAGTCCTTGCCCTGGTGTGCTCTCCTTGGAGAATCCTACTTCCTCCAGTTGTGACTCAGCCACACCCAAAAGCCTCATTCTAGACCACATTCTAGGTACACATGACCCCTGAATTCCCTGCCTGAAGAGTGTTTGCAGGCCTTCTAAGGGTTCACTGACCTGAAGTCAGACATCACCACCAGGGTGAACAATGCCTAGGCTCTAGTGGTGGCCGAGGGCAGGCTGCTTGCAGTGTATACGGATGCAGCTTGAATGTTTCAGCTGGTATGTCCACAAATGTGCATGAGGCCACTGACAGTGCAGGAAGGGCCCAGAGGTAGGAAGAAAAAGCAGGGCATATAGAGTGCTCCAGGAGAGGAGACAGCCCTCTTTAGGTCACCATAATCCAACATGGATCTCCAAGACATCCAAGAATTCTCAATTAAAAGCTGTCTTTCCGGGCTTCCCTGGTGGCGCAGTGGTTGAGAGTCCGCCTGCCGATGCAGGGGACACGGGTTCGTGCCCCGGTCCGGGAGGATCCCACATGCCGCAGAGCGGCTGGGCCCGTGAGCCATGGCCGCTGAGCCTGCGCGTCCGGAGCCCGTGCTCCGCAACGGGAGAGGCCGCAACAGTGAGAGGCCCGCGTACCGCCAAAAAAAAAAAAAAAAGCTGTCCTTCCAGGTGTTTATGAAGAACAAATCATATTGTATTTAATGGCTTCTTAGCTTTATTTATAACTTTTAAATTTAGGCAGATAGTAGGTAGGTGTTACAGATTGAACTGTGTCCTCCAAATTTATAAGTCCTAACCACCTGTAACCTCAAAATATGACTTTATTTGGAAATAGGGTCACTGTAGATGTAGTTAGTTAAGATGAGGTCATACTAGAGTAGGGTGGGCTCCTAATCCAATATGACTGGTGTCCTTATGAAAGGAGGAAATTTGGACACAGACCCAAACCTAGAGGGAACACCATATGAAAACATGACATAGAGATTGAAGTGATACATCTATAAGCCAAGGAACACCAGCAAACTACCCAAAGCTAGGAGAGATGAATGGAACAGATTGTCAGAAGGAGCTAACCCCTTAATTTCAGACTTTTACCCTCCAGAACTGTGAGACAAAAAAATTTCTGTTGTTTATGTCACCCAGTTTGTGGTACTTTGTTTCGGCAGCCCTACCAAACAAATTTAACACTGAATCTTCATTTGTTTTGTTGTTCCAGCCCTGACAACTATCTGGTATGTAGTAGATGCTCAATAAGCCTTTATAAATTAATGCCTGAAGAAATGATTGAATGACACACCGGTGAACAAGAAAAACAAGGCTCCTAGTCTTAACTCTCATTCATATCATGTTTTACAGCTCTTCTAGCCTTTTTATATCTATATTTTATTTGCTTTTTATATGAAGTCCAATGAGATGGGGAAAGGGGAGATTATTACAGTTTTACAGAGTAGTAACATTCAAATATCTCCTAGCAGCATAAACTTTCCACTCAGATGAATTCTTGAATGGAATGTATATACACACATCTGGGGAGGACGGGAGATTTTTAAGTTAAGCAGATGTGAGGGACTGGAAGCATTGGACAGTTGGTCACCCCATCAATCCCCGCCCCTCCATTCTCATCTTCAAAATCCCTGAGAAACTTCCACAGAAAATTAAGACATCTCAAAAAGCACAGGCTAAAAGAAACTGAGGATCACAGATATGATGTGGCTACTGCTACCAAACAATTAAGGGGTTGTGGTGACAGACTCATTTCTAGCAAATATGGTTGAAGGTCAGGACTTGATTCCCAGAGGAAATGGATTACTGAAGAGCTACCACTATTGACACATTATCAAGGCCCACAGTGAAGATTTAATAGCACATGGGAGAAATTCTAGTGATTAAAGCAATTGACCAGCAACTTTAACTCTCATATTGTAACACGTGTCACAAAAAAGATATATTTTATTTCTTAGCATAGGATCCTGTATGCTGTCAATATATCTTAGATAAACCAATTAAACCTAATGTTTTTTCTTCTAAAAAAAATGTTGGGGCAAGCACAGCATTAACACAGAAGTTTCAGCAGACCAAGAGACACTGCTTAGACTTCAGGCTTTGGTAAGAATGGGCCAGGTGGATTTATTAACCTTGGTTATAATGGCTTAGATTGCACCAACTGACTGTTTTTTATCATTAAAGGGATGTAACATTAAACGTTAGGCATTAATGAGTCAGACCTCGTAAGGTTTAGTCCTTAGAACAAAATAAAGATAACCCTTTTAAAATTTTCTTAAATAAGCTTTTTAAGCATTAGGTGATAAAAAAAAAATCGGCTGCTTTCTTTAATGGATTTCTCAGCTACATCTCAAAACAACTAGGCCAGAAATCTTAAACAGTGGCAGAATTCAAATTGTGCTACAAGCTCTAGTAAAGTTAAAGCTTAAAATTCTTAACTCCAGAGACATGTATGCTTGCCTACTGTATCAACTTTCTCAAACTGTGCTCATGTTCATGTGTGTGTGTGTGTCTTATTTTGAAGTGACCTTAGGGTAACAGCAGTGGAGGAAACAAGACCAAACTTGAATTCGTGTGTCATGTCCACAGCCTTCAGTTACAGAAACAACACAGTCTCAAGGAGACTCTGCATTGAAAATTAAAGAAAGTATTAGAGTTTGGAGGTCTGAACCATACCCCCAATCATAGAAGGGATGTGGATTTTATTAATATGTAAATCAAAAAGAATGGGGATTCTTTTTATAAAGAGACTATGCCCTCTTCCTAGGCTGAGGTCAAAATATAACTGACTGAGATTATTAAATGCCTCAAAACTGGGAAAGCAATTTAAAGGTCTGTGCCCATCAGCCTCTGGCTCTGAAATTCTGATTTACCCCAGGAATCAAGAAGGAACTGGAATTTCTTACCATCAGAACAAAAGTAGTAGAAGAAGGAAAATAAAATAAAAGACATCAAACAGAGTAGTAATGAGAATGATATTTCCTTGAAAGAAATATTGGAAAAAAATCTTACAACATAAAAGAAAAAAACAAAAAAGAAAATAATCTTACAACATAAGCTGGGCAGATATGAAGGGGAAATGAGATGTTAAGAGCCAGGAGAAAGAACTACAAAGTTAAAAAGGTGATGGACTTAAATCCAGTTTCTCTTGAAAAAGGTAACAGAAAAGGGCAATACATTTCAGTTGTTACTAGTTCAGAAGGGAGGACGGGTACCTAAAAAATCAATCAGATAAAAAGAAGAAAGGCCTTGGAGAGCAGATATAATGACATCCTGGAGAGAACTAAAATTAGAAAAATTTAAAAAGATCCCTCATAAAGCAGTAGCATTTTGTAAGAACAACTGGAACTGGGAAACCACCCCTTAAAAACTGAGACGGAGTGATTAAGTGATTAAGAAAATCTGGTCATATTTGAGAGGGAAACCCAGGAAAACAGGTGTAAAAGACTCCAAGAATTATTATGTAACTTTCAAAGGAACAGAAGTATTGCCAAGGGGGCCTAGGGAAACATATTTGGAAAATCTCTGGAACTGGTACTCTAAGGGAAAATGAAACAAAGAGAGGACTTACTGAAGGGAAATCAGACAGGATGGTTACAGGTCAAGACTTGGTATGGAGCAAATGTTGGTCTGAAAGGAATATTATCTTTTAGGTGGGACTAACCTACTCAAGAGGATCAAGATGGTCAAGGCTTGTTTGAACAAGGGATGTGGAACAAACATAGAATTCACTGACTTCATCTTTCTTAAGACAAAACTTTGAGAGTAGAAAGAAAAACAAATTCCTGGGCCAGAGAGCAAAGGGAAAGGAAAAGTAAAAAAGGCACTCAGGTCCAGGAAACAATGTTATCCTATGTGAGCTATGGAAGTAAAGAGACCAAAAGATGAAGCTGAATAAAAAGTCAGAAATACAGCTCAAATGATCTGAAAAGAATATGGAAACAATAAGAGGGGAAAAAAATACCAAAGCCTAACTTCATGTCATGAGAAAAAAAGACTTTAAATGAAGAAAATACTCTTCAAGACTTAGGAAGTTTTAAAAGTGAGATATGAAAGTGTTTTGAAGATCAGATGGCAAAAATATTAATTATCACCAGAATCTTACTGTTCACACATGTCAACTGCAACTTCAGGTAAGGAATATGCTGCCAGTGATCCTCCAAGTAAAACAAATGAAGTGATGGGGGCGAAAAATATTCCCTAGGACACAGGTGCCAACTGGAAGAGCTCTCATTGATCAAGGCTGGACCAAGTTGGGAAAGGAGTATTAGATTATAATTCAAAGTATAAAATAGTTATCCATAAACCCATACTGATATAAATGACTGATTAAATAAATAAATGGGGGGCGGGAGGTTTGAATCTACCATGTAGAAGAATTCCAAACAATTTATATAGATACTCTGCCTTCTAGAAGGTAAAACGTAACTACCAACTCTTTAAGTGTGGGCTGCACATAGTGACTTCCTCCCAAAGAGTATGGCATGAAAAGCAGGGAAAACAGAAATTTACAGAGGAGAAACTTGACAAACTCTACTTCAATCAGGTAATAAACGTCCATAACAACAGTGAAAAGTCATGCTGATAGAATGCACCTTTGATAAGATTTATGAAAGTGGCACTTCACCTCTGAGGTCTTCCTTCCAAAAACTTGTAGCCTTGGTCTAATCATGAGAAAAGCATTATTCAAACCCAACTGACAGACATTCTACCAAATACATGACTAGTAGTTCTCAAAACCATCAAGTTCATCACAAACAAAGAATGTGTGAGAAACTGTCACAACCTAGAGCAGCCTCAGTAAATATGACTAGTAAGTGTAATGTGAATTGTAGATGGGACCCAGGAACAGAAAAGTGACATTAGGTAAAAGGTAAGGAAATGTGAATAAAGTATGGACTTCAGTTAATAATAATGTAGTAATATTGGTTCATTCATTGTAATAAAAGTATTATACTAATTGAATATGTTAATAATATTGGTGGAAAATGACATCAGCAAAAATGATGGAGTAGGAAACTCCCTCCAAAGGTCTATCCCTCCACCAAAAACAGCAAATAAACTGGTAAACACTATCATTCAACATTTAAGTCTAATATCCATTCGAGCTAATTTTTGTATATTGTGTAACTTAATCAACTTTTGTTTCCCTGATTGCCTTGGGTCAATAACCGTGTTTCTGTCATTTACTATAGACTTTAGGCAACTCAGTGTTTCTGAGCCTGTTACATTAACAATAAAATGTAGGATTGCTCCAAGGATTTAGGTTATTTTCTATTTGTTTATTTATTTATTTACTTACTTAGGCTCTGCCGTGCAGCTTGCTGGATCTTAGCTCCTCGACCCGGTCGGGCCCTCAGCAGTGAAAGTGGGGAGTCCTAACCACTGGACTTCCAGGGAATTCCCTAATTTCTGTTTAATATCAGGCACATGTTAGGCACTGCTAACATTTCAGAGATGGAACTCTCATGTTAGAAAAGGGACTGTCCTGGGAGAAGAATAGGAATAGTGACTGAAAGTGTGAAAGTTAAATTGCATACAAATGGGAAGTAGAAAGAGGGCACTAGCCCCTGAAAATGTGTAGGTTTTTAAGGAATTTAACACCAACTCCCACCACTACCACCATCACCACCACGTGTCCAGCTGGTGTGTAAGAATGCAAGACACGGAGAAGACCAATCTCTCATAAGCTCAAATTCCACTTTAATCTACCCCTTTGGTGTTTTAAATGAAAATTTCTAGTGGCTGGTAAAAAGAGCTTAACTCTGAATACTACAGAGGGCTCAAACTTCATGGCCTAAGAATCCAGAATGCATCATAAGAATGTTTTCTTTGCTGGTACAAATATTTCCAGAGGGTTATTCCTTTGAAAGAAATGTAATTCAACAAATGTTTATGCACTATCCAAAAATATGGACTTTTAATAACTCCTGAAAAATGGAATCCAGTTCATATATTCTCCCAATAAAATGTTCATTGTTCAAGCCCATAAGGGCTTCACTAAATGTAAGCGATTCCATTTTCTGGATCCTAATCCACAACATGAGCTTTTTGCCATTGTGGCTCCCAAATAACCCCTGAAATTTGCATAAAGGTTTTGAGTGGAACCCCTCGAGGCACTATCTAGGGTGCATGTGTCTGCATCCCTCAAAAACACCATACATGCCCCCCTACCCAAAATTAAAATAAAGACCTCCTTTTTACAGCTACAGGGAGTTTCTCCACTCTTCTTTTCAAAAATAGGGCAACTTTATGTCTCAGCAATCAACATCAGTGGCCTCCCGTGGTCACCATCCCCCAAACAAAAGTCAGGGTAAGTCTAGATTGTACTCTGCATGTTTTCTATTTGAGGCTCTAAACAACCAGAAGCAGAAAAAAAGTAAAGGTCAAAATTAACAACATAACAAAACTTTCCTGTCACTAATCACTACAAGGTAATGAGAGTAACAAAAGGAAGAGTCCAGGTTTATGTTAATGCCTTCCAGCCAAAGACCACCAGAAACACACACAGTAGGTCGATTCTTCATTGCAATGAGGGAGACACACAAATGAAGAACCATGGGGTGTCTCAGTGAAGGGGTGTTGGAAAGGACTTACTGTTGGATTCAGGCTTGTGTCAGATGATTTGGGAGAGGGTTCAAGGAAGTAGGTGAAGAATCTGACAGTCATTCATGTTTCCTGGGGACTGTTTGGCACTTTTTTGTTTGGACAATATTCATGCTTTTGTCAGATGCTCTGTCATGATTACAGACTGGTTCTGTTTTTCTCCTTACCCATTGTGGTCACAGAGTGGCCTTGTCGGGTACTGATGTGAAACTGTTCAGGTTTGGCAGACGAACACCACGGCCTGACTGTGAGTGTCAGGCCAGCTCTTAGCAACACCAAGGCCTCCCTGAGAGCACAAAGTCACCTCCTAGCTGTCACTTTAATCAGTTGTATGGAAACATAAACCAAGGAATGTAACCTAATAATCTAGGAGATCATGGATGGCTTCCCTGAGGAACTGACATTTAAACTAAGAGTTTAAAAGTTAAAAGATCTTCTGTTACCACAGCCCAGGGGTTCATTTTAGCTGTTTCTTACGTTTTCTTCTGCTCCTCAACACTATTATTTTTCTACAAGTGAATTAGGAATATTTAAAAAAAGATAGATTTTGTCTTCACAGTTAGTGAGTTGAGTTTGAGTGGTACCTGAAGAAAAATGAGAAAAGGAAATACATCCTTTTTCCTTATTTCAAATCTTATTGGTATAAATGAGAAATAAGTTTTTCCTGCTGCAAGAATTAATGAACTCTTTTGCAAAACTCATGTGATCAAAGTCTTTAAGCCTCATGAAATTCCAGATCTTCAAAAGGCTTTAGGGGTTTAGAGAAGGTTAAATCCTTGGGTTAATGGGTTGAACATCTCACCTGCTATTAGGTTGAACATAGATATTATAAATAAGATCCTTCTGAAATGGGTCACACTTAAAAAAACAACTCATAGGGATCCTACTGATCTAACAAGAACTTGGGAAACTGGGAAGCACACAACCATGTAAGGACAGTCAGCTGATGGGGTGGTGGTTACCTCAGTGCTGCAAACAACCCTTCGTTTACCAACGTATCATTCTGGTGAAGCAGTTCCAACCACCAATGGGAGGCTGCTGCCTTGAATTCCCCATGGGTCTCATCGATGACAACCAAAGCCCAGAAGCAGCTGCTATTTGGGAGCTTGAGGAAGAAACTGGCTATAAGGGTGATGTTGCTGAATGTTCTCCACCTGTACGTATGGATCCAGGTTTGTCAAACTGTACCACACACATCGTGACAGTAACTATCAATGGAGATGATGCTAAGCCAAAGCCAGGAGATGGGGATTTTGCTGAAGTAATTTCCTTACCAAAGAATGACCTGCTGAAGAGACGTGATGCTCTGGTAGCTGATGAACATCTGACAGTGGACACCAGAGTCTATTCGTACCCTCTGGCACTGAAACATTCAAACACGAAGCCATTTGAAGGGCCCTTCCTGAAGTTTTAAGGGCAAAGGACAGTGGCCACGTTTTTGTAAACAGAACCACCAGACCTCCTTCACTAAGAGTTTGTATTCAGCTTAGTTTTAATGTAGATTTGAAATTAGCTTTTTCATAAAATAAAAGCAATATAAATAAATTAATAAGTAAAGACCCTCCTGTAATCTGGCAAAATAGAAGCAGGCCTCTGAGAACTGGCTGTGTGTCCCTCCTGGGGAGACTGTACCCTAACCTTAAATCCAGAGAGCCCGTGAGTGAGGATCTGAATGACTATGCACTGAGTAATCTGGGACATCTGACTCCTTATGGGTTGGATATTTGAATTCCCAGTGGCATTTTTTTTTTTTTAATTTTTTATTAGTTTCTGCTTTATAACAAAGTGAATCAGTCATACACATACATCTGTTCCCACCCCAGTGGCATTTTTATTTCAAATATTTAGTTCTGAGGCTAAACCATGATAATAGTAAAACAGGGTAGATGTGATTTTTTTGTATATTTTTTCGGCCATCAACTGATAATGCATTAGTAAACATCTCAAACAAAGAATCGTTTTTGTTATTTTAGTTATAAATTCAGATTTAATTTCAACAAATACCTAAGAGGGCCCCCTAATTTGTCAAAAATTGTACTGGTGATTTCATCTCACTACCATGCAACAATGTGATAGAACAAGTATTAGTATGCCTGGTTTTTTGAAAAACAGTTAATAATGAACCATATTCTTCTACATATGACATTTAGTAAAGCAAAGTCCTACTGATGGTGAGAAGCCCAGCATATGCAACAGCACAGGAATCTCATCTCTGACCAAGAGGCAACCTTCAATGTGCATTTAGTGCAGATTCAGAAACACTGAAAATTCATTCAGAGATCCAAGCATGTAAGTCCCCATAGTAGATCTTTTTTATAGGTACGGAGTCTGGAGGCAGTTTGAATGCAAATCAAAATCATATGCACTCATAAGAATGTCTGTATAATTACAGGGTACTCAATCCAGTGCACAGCATCTGAGAACTAGTCTGAGAATGCAGAGGCTAATTGCTCTCCAGGATTCAAAAGGGCACCAAGCACCTGGGAATCTAATTCCTTCTTACTACCATATGTAGTAGTGGGTGTCTAGAAATTAAAACACTCCTAGATTTCATACTTCTTTTATACTGCCAAATACTTGCCAACCTATCTTATACAATCAGACATATTTTAGCATCTTGTAAATTCTACTAATTAAACATGATACAAGCAAGTTGAAAGAGCAGCCTCAGCAGCAGAGGGGCAGGAGAAATTGGCTGACGAGAATGCCATACTGTCGGGACCCTCTGAAGTTTCTGTTTTGTTTCCACTGTTCTATTTTGCATATTTAAAAGTGCACTGGCTCAATATCTCAAAATAATTATTTTGCTTTATGTTAGAAAAAAAGGAGAAAGATATGGACACCCATTCTGGCTGTTTTATTGTGATGTACAGCTAATGCTGTGTCTGGCACCATTAGCTGCTATCTGACATACCAAACATAGATAAACAGGGAAGCAGCCTCAAGACTCTCACCGATTTTGGAAAACAGAGGAACACGACGGTAACCTGCAAAAAGAATCACATTTGATTAGAACAATAAAAATAAATTCATCAACAGTGGCCCCAGTAGTGCTCCTGAGAAGTAATACAGTAAGCACATATAAAAGCTAGGACTATGTAGTTATATTCCATCCCATATATTAATTTTCCCCCGAAGTAAAATATTTGAAGTTTCTATCCCGACTTCCTACTAAACACCACACAGCTCACACTTCTCCTCCCTCAAAGTGCAGCGTCTCCAAAATTAGCCACCACCCTTCTGCTTCAGAAAGGCTGTTTCCTAGGTACATCTCAGATGGTGGTAGAAAAATAAAAAATAAGGATAGAATTGGGAGCACAGTGTAAGTCACCCCTGAAAGGTAACTGCAAGGCAGCCCTGGAAAGAATCAAGAAAAGAGAGTCTTGGGCTCCCAGTATCTCCTCAGGTGGGAAGAAGGACTCACTGCTTCTCCCTTCTGTGCAGTTCCCATCCTTCATTCCTTCACGGTAGCCATGCCTACTCTTAACTGAAACAAGAGAGCTATGTCCATGTAGAGAAATTCTCATACAAGCCAAGTTTGTCTAATTCGTCTTCCTAGAAATCCCACTCCCCAACCCCACCTTCTGTATCAGAACACATTTCTGTAATTCCACTGGGAGAAAGTATGTGTCAATACATAAATTTTCCTTTACATCTGACTGTCATGGAGAGAGTTATTTGGTATATAAAAGCGTGTCTTTGGTAAACTCCAATTATATATAAACATTAGCACAGTCATCTTACTTTTAGGAATATTACCTTTGTTCATGCATAGAACTGGTAGAGTATATTGCCCAAGAAATTCATTTCCAGCTACTAAACTTTGATTTTCAACAACAAAACGTATCAATGCCAATTCTGGCACCTGAATAATAAATGTGAATGCTTCATTCCATCTTGGACTAAAAGCTGAAATATAAAGAAAGAGATACAACCAAAAAAAAAAAATTAAACACCACCCCTAGACAAAAATGCATAATATCTGTTCTCTAAAATTCTTATTTTCAACACTTTTAATAGTAATAATAAAAGCTTGGGGTTTAAAGCACTTAAATTTTTAATGAACCCAATGAGAAAGGAATAATAATGACAATAATAACACTTATTAAGTGTCTACAATTTCTGGGCAATATTCTGAAAAATTTAAGCAGATAATCTCATTTAATCCTCACAAAAACCCTATTAGGATTATTTCTATCCACATTTACAGATGAGAAAACTGAGCCACAAAGATGTTACATAAGCTCCGAAGGGTTTCACATAAATAGCCATTAAGTGCTCGGGCAGGAAGTCAAACAAATGGAGTCTGATTTCAGAACGGAAACATTTCACTAACACAATATGACTGTTGTGTTCCAGCATTTTATTAACAAAGAAACTGAGACATGAGGAAGTTAAACAACATCATTTTTCTATATCAGGTCCTATTATGAGAAGAGCTCTATAGACAGTTGTTGGAATGAGAGCTCACTAATGTTTGCTCTCAAGTCAGCTCCTGATCCTTCTTTTGACTAACTGCTCATTTTAAAATCCAAAGTCAAGGAGGAGCTTCAAGATGGCGGGAAGAGTAAGACTAGAGATCACCTTCCTCCCCACAAATATATCAGAAATACATCTACATGTGGAAACAACCCATACAGATCACCTACTGAATGCTGGCAGAAGACCTCAGACTTCCCAAAAGGGAACAGACACCCTCAGGCGACCTACACGTAAAGGCAGGGCCAAATCCAAAGCTGAACCCCAGGAGCTGTGCGAACAAAGAAGAGAAAGGGAAATCTCTCCCAGCAGCCTCAGGAGCAGCAGATTAAATCTGCACAATCAACTTGATGTACCCTGCATCTGTGCAATACATGAATAGACAATAAATCATTCCAAATTGAGGTGCTGGACTTTGGGAGCAATGATATATATATATTTTTTCTTTTTCTCTTTTTGTGAGTGTGTATGTGTATGCTTCTGTGTGTGATTTTGTCTGTATAGCTTTGCTTTTACCATTTGTCCTAGGGTTCTGTCTGTCCTTTTTTTTTTTTTTTTTTTTAGTATAGTTTTTAGCACTTGTTATCACTGGCGGATTTGATTTTTGGTTTGGTGGCTGTCTTTTTTCTTTCTTTCTTTTTAATTACTTTTTAAATTTTTTAAATAATTATTTTTTATTGTAATAACCTTATTTTATTTTATTTTTCTTTCTTTCTTTCTTCCTTTCTTAACTTCTTTCTTTCTTTCTTTCTTTCTTTCTTTTTCCCTTTTATTCTGAGCCATGTGGTGGACAGGGTTGGTGCTCTGGCAGGGTGTCAGGCCTGTGCCTCTGAGGTCGGAGAGCCAGGGTCAGGACACTGGTCCACCAGAGACCTCCCAGCTCCACGTAATATTAAGCAGCAAAAATCTCCCAGGATCTCCATCTCAACGTCAAGACTCAGCTGCACTCAACGACCAGCAAGCTACAGTGCTGGACACCCTATGCCAAACTACTAGCAAGAAAGAAACACAACCGCACACATTAGCAGAGAGGCTGCCTAAAATCACGATAAGTTCACAGACACCCCAAAACACACCACCGGACATGGTCCTGCCCACCAGAAAGACAAGATCCAGCCTCATCCAGCAGAACACAGGCAACAGTCCCCTCAACTGGGAAGCATACACAACCCACTGAACCAACCTTACCGACTGGCAGACACCAAAAACAATGGAAACTACAAACCTGCAGGGCTTCCCTGGTGGCGCAGTGGTTGAGAGTCTGCCTGCTGAGGCAGGGGACGCGGGTTCGTGCCCCGGTCCAGGAGGATCCCACGTGTCGCGGAGCGGCTGGGCCCGTGAGCCATGGCCGCTGGGCCTGCGCGTCCGGAGCCTGTGCTCTGCGGTGGGAGAGGCCACAACAGTGAGAGGCCCGCGTACCGCAAAAAAAAAAAAAAAAAAAAAAACAGTGGAAAAAACTACTGCAGAGCAGAATAAAGAAAAAAGAATGAAAAGAATTGAGGACAATCTCAGAGTCCTCTGGGACAACCTTAAACACACCAACATTCAAATTATAGGGGTCCCAGAAGAAGAAGAGAAAAAGAAAGGGACTGAGAAAATATTTGAAGAGATTATATTTGAAAACTTCCCTAATATGGGAAAGGAGATAATCAAGTCCAGGAAGCTCAGAGAGTCCCATACAGGGTAAATCCAAGGAGAAACACGCCAAGACACATATTAATCAAACTATCACAAATTACAAAGAAAAAATATTAAAAGCAGCAAGGGAAAAAAAACAAAAACATACAAGGGAATCCCAATAAGGTTAACAGCTGATCTTTCAGCAGAAACTCTGCAAGCCAGAAGGGAGTGGCAGGACATGCGATCAAAGTGATGAAAGGGAAAAACCTACAACCAAGATTACTCTACCCAGCAGGATCTCATTCAGATTCGATGGACAAATTAAAAACTTTAGAGACAAGCAAAAGCTAAGAGAATTCAGCACCACCAAACCAGCTTTACAACAAATGCTAATGGAACTTCTCTAGTCAGGAAACACAGGAGAAAGAAAAGGCCTACAATGGTAATAGGACATTCATATCGATAATTACCTTAAATGTAAATGGATTAAATGCTCCAACCAAAAGACACAGACTGCCTAAACGGATACAAAAACAAGACCTGTACATACGTTATCTACAAGAGACCCACTTCAGACCTAGGGACACATACAGACTGAAAGTGAGGGGACAGAAAAAGATATTCCATGCAAAAGGAAATCAAAAGAAAGCTGGAGTAGCAATTCTCATATCAGAAAAAATAGACTTTAAAATAAAGACTGTTATAAGAGACAAAGAAGGACACTACATAATGATCAAGGGATGAATGCAAGAAGAAGATATAACAATTGTAAATATCTATGCACCCAACAAAGGAGCACCTCAATATATAAGGAAAATACTAACAGCCATAAAAGGGGAAATCGACAGTAACACAGTCATACTAGGGGACTTTAGCACCCCACTTTCACCAATGGACAGATCATCCAAAATGAAAATAAATAAGGAAACACAAGCTTTAAATGATACATTAAACAAGATGGACTTAATTGATATTTATAGGACATTCCATCCAAAAACAACAGAATACACTTTCTTCTCAAGTGCTCATGGAACATTCTCCAGGATAGATCATACCTTGGGTCACAAATCAAGCCTTGGTAAATTTAAGAAAACTGAAATCATATCAAGTATCTTTTCCAACCACAACACTATGAGACTAGATATCAATTACAGAAAAAAATCTATAAAAAATACAAACAGATGGATCCTAAACAATACACTACTTAATAACCAAGAGATTGTTGAAGAAATCAAAGAGGAAATCAAAAAACACCTAGAAACAAATGACAACGAAAACACGATGACCTAAAACCTATGGGATGCAGCAAAAGCAGTTCTAAGAGGGAAGTTTATAGCAATACAATTCTACCTCAAGAAACAAGAAACATCTCAGATAAACAATCTAACCTTACACCTAAAGCAATTAGAGAAAGAAGAACAAAAACACCACAGAGTTAGCAGAAGGAAAGAAATCATGAAGACCAGGTCAGAAGGAAATGAAAAAGGAATGAAGGAAACAATAGCAAAGATCAAAAAAACTAAAAGCTGCTTCCTTGAGAAGATAAACAAAATGATAAACCATTAGCCAGACTCAAGAAAAAAAGGGAGAAGACTCAAATCAATAGATCTAGGCATGAAAAAGGAGAAGTAACAACTGACACTGCAGAAATACAAAGGATCATGAGAGATTACTACAAACAACTGTATGCCAAAACAATGGACAACCTGGAAGAAATGGACAAATTCTTAGAGAAGCACAACCTTCCAAGACTGAACCAGGAAGAAATAGAAAATATGAGCAGACTGATCACAAGCACTGAAACTGTAACTGTGATTAAAAATCTTCCAACAAACAAAAGCCCAGGACCAGAAGGCTTCACAGGCGAATTCTATCAAACATTTAGAGAAGAGCTAACACCTATCCTCCTCACTCTTCCAAAATATACCAGAGGGAGGAACACTCCCGAACTCATTCTACAAGGCCACCATCACCCTGATAACAAAACCAGACAAAGATGCCACAAAGAAGGAAAACTACAGGCCAATATCACTGATAACATAGATGCAAAAATCTTCAACAAAATACTAGCAAACAGAATCCAACAACACATTAAAAGGATCATACACCATGATCAAGTGAGGTTTACCCCAGAAATGCAAGGACTCTTCAATATACGCAAATCAATCAATGTGATACACCATATTGACAAATTGAAGAGTAAAAACCACATGATCATATCCATAGATGCAGAAAAAGCTTTCAACAAAATTCAACACCCATTTATGATAAAAACCCTGCAGAAAGTAGGCATAGAGGGAACTTACCTCAGTATAATAAAGGCCATATATGACAAACCCACAGCCAACATAGTCCTCAATGGAGAAAAACTGAAACCATTTCCACTAAGATCAGGAACAAGACCAGTTTGCCCACTCTCACCACTTTTATTTAACATTGTTTTGGAAGTTTTAGCCACAGCAATCAGAGAAGAAAAAGAAATAAAAGGAATCCATTTCGGAAAAGAAGAAATAAAGCTGCCACTGTTTGCAGATGACATGATACTATATAGAGAGAATCCTAAAGATGCTTCCAGAAAACTACTAGAGCTAATCAATGAATTTGGTAAAGTAGCAGGATACAAAATTAATGCACAGAAATCTCTTGCATTCCTATACACTAATGATGAAAAATCTGAACATGAAATTAAGGAAACACTCCCATTTACCACTGCAACAAAAAGAATAAAATATCTAGGAATAAACCTACCTAAGGAGACAAAAGACCTGTATGCCAAAAACTATAAAACACTGATGAGAGAAATTAAAGATGATACAAACAGATGAAGAGATATATCATGTTCTTGGATTGGAAGAATCAACATTGTGAAAATGACTATACTACCCAAAGCAATCTACTGATTCAGTGCCATCCCTATCAAACTACCAATGTCATTTTTCACAGAACTAAAACAAAAAATTTCACAATTTGTATGGAAACACAGAAGAATCCGAATAGCAAAAGCAATCTTGATAAAGAACAATGGAGCTGGAGGAATCAGGCTCCCTGACTTCAGACTATACTACAAAGCTGCAGTAATCAAGACAGTATGGTACTGGCACAAAAACAGAAATATAGATCAATGGAATAGGATCAAAAGCCCAGAGATAAACCCACGCACATATGGTCCCCTTATTTTTGATAAAGGAGACAAGAATATACAAAGCAGAAAACACAGCATCTTCAATAAGTGCTGCTGGGAAAACTGGACAGCTACATGTAAAAGAATGAAATTAGAACCCTCCCTAACACCATATACAAAAATAAACTCAAAATGGATTAAAGACCTAAATGTAAGGCCAGACACTCTAAAACTCTTAGAGGAAAACACAGGAAGAACACTCTATGAATTAAATCACAGCAAAATCCCTTTTGACCCACCTCCTAGAGAAATGGAAATAAAAACAAAAATAAACAAATGGGACCTAATGAAACTTAAAAGCTTTTGCACAGTGAAGGAAACCATATACAAGATGAAAAGACAACCTTCAGAATGGAAGAAAATATTTGCATTGAGCAACTGACGAAGGATTAATCTCCAAAAATTACCAGCAGCTCATTCAATTTCATATCAAAAAAAATAAACAACCCAATCCAAACATGGGCAGAAGACCTAAATAGACATTTCTCCAAAGAAGACATACAGATTGCCAACAAACACATGAAAGAATGCTCAACATCACTAATCATTAGGGAAATGCAAATCAAAACTACAATGAGGTATCACCTCACACCAGGTAGAATGGCCATCATCAAAAAATCTACAAACAGTAAATTCTGGAGAGGGTGTGGAGGAAAGGGAACCCTCTTACACTGTAGGTGGAAATGTACATTGATACAGCCACTATGGAAAACAGTATGGAGGTTCCTTAAAAAGCTAAAAATAGAACTACCATACGACCTAGCAATCCCACTACTGGGCATATACCCTGAGAAAACCATAATTCAAAAAGAGTCATGTACCACAATGTTCACTGCAGCTCTATTTACAATAGCCAGGACATGGAAGCAACCTAAGTGTCCATCTACAGATGAATGGATAAAGAAGATGTGGCACATATATACAATGGAATATTACTCAGCCATGAAAAGAAACAAAACTGATTTATTTGTAGTGAGGTGGATGGACTTAGAGTCTGTCATAAAGAGTGAAGTAAGTCAGAAAGAGAAAAACAAATACCGTATGCTAACATATATATATGGAATCTAAAAAAAAAAAAGGTGGTCATGAAGAACCTAGTGGCAGGACAGGAATAAAGATGCAGACCTACTAGAGAATGGACTTGAGGACGGGGGAGGGGGAAGGGTAAGTTGGGAGAAAATGAGAGAGTGGCATTGACAAATGTACACTACCAAATGTAAAACCGATAGCTAGTGGGAAGCAGCCGCATAGCACAGGGCGATCAGCTCGGTGCTTTGTGACCACCTAGACAGGTGGGATATGAAGGGTGGGAGGGAGAGAGATGCAAGAGGAAGAGATATGGGGATATATGTGTATGTATAGCTGATTCACTTTGTTTTAAACAGAAACTAACACACACACATACACACACACACACACACACACACACACCCCAATAAACAGAAGCTTATTGCCCCTGTGTGATGGACTGTATGAGTGCTATGGAATGAATGTTTTTGCCCCCTCATTCAGATGCTGAAGTCCTTATCCCCAACGTGATGCTATTTTGAGGTGGGGTCTTGGGGAATTAATTGGGTCATGAGGTTGGAGCCCCCAAGAATGGGATTAATGCCCTCATAAGGAGAGACACAAGAGAAATAATCTGGCTCTGCCATGTTAGGAGGATACAGCGAGAAAACAGCTGCGTACAAACCAGGAAGAGGACCCTCACCAGAATGTGACCATGGATTTCTAACCTCTAGAACTGTGGGAAAATAAATTCCTATGTTTTAAGCCAACCAGTCTGTTTTTGTTGCTGCTGACACAGCCTGAACTAAGACATTGAGTAAGCATGAGTTAGAACTAAATTTGTGTTATCTTTGTATGGGTTGTTTGATCTAACCCAACCCGTCTGATGTAATCTCCCCATAAACTTGAATTACTTCTATTCAATTTCAACTCATTGAGCTTCATCAAAACAACATGATGAGGACACGGAGAAGGGGAAGGGTAAGCTGGGACAAAGTGAGAGAGTGGCATGGGCATATGTACACTACCAAATGTAAAATCGATAGTTAGTGGGAAGGCACATAGCACAGGGAGATCAGCTCGGTGCTTTGTGACCACCTAGAGGGGCAGGATAGGGAGGGTGGGAGGGAGGGAGACCCAAGAGGGAAGAGATATGGGGATGTATGTATACATACAACTGATTCACTGTGTTATAAAGCAGAAACTAACACACCATTGTAAAGCAATTATACTCCAATAAAGATGTTAAAAAAAATACAAAGTTGATGAGTAATTTATGTCCTTAGCAAAATAGATTATCCCAAACACTCTCTTGCCAAACAAGAAATCCAAATTGTATCACAATGTGACCCAAATCAGAGAAAAATTAAGCATAATTGAATGGAATCAAGAAATTCACATCCAGATCAAATATACTCTTATTTAATAAAAACTCAAAAGTTCAGAGAAAAATAATGTATTATTTTTCATTGTACAAAAGCAATGCTACACCTACTACTTCAATAGATCTGTCCTTTGAGTTACATTTCAAGAAGTATTGAAGCATTTATGACTAATTATACCATATCTATGTTTTCTATGGTGCATCTGTAGTCACAAGTGCACATTTACTAGGAAGTAATCCAGAATGCAGTCTATGCCCGTAAAAATATTAAACAAATTGACTCACACTGAAATAATAACCATCTTACCTTGCCCTAAGAAAAGAAATAATTCAATGGAGCATAGGGACAGGTTTAAGAGTCAGTTCTTTTTTTTTTTTGCGGTACGTGGGCCTCTCACTGCTGTAGCCTCTCCCGTTGCGGAGCACAGGCTCCAGACGCGCAGGCTCAGCAGCCATGGCTCACGGGCCCAGCCGCTCCGTGGCATGTGGGATCTTCCTGGACAGGGGAACGAACCCGCGTCCCCTGCATCGGCAGGCGGACTCTCAACCAGTGCGCCACCAGGGAAGCCCGAGAGTCAGTTCTTTATAGACACTGAAAAATGACTGCACGAAATTCTTATACTAATTTATTCTTCCTCCTCCAACCCTCCTTCACCATACTCTCTTTCACTCTTTCATACACACACACACACACACACACACACAATCATATATAGATATATATACGAAAGTCCTTTTAGTGTCAAAATAAAATAAATAAAAAATAAACCAGAATACCAAATTTGCTTAGTTACAAATATAGTTAAAAATCGTTTCCCCACCTTACCCAAATGTGATCGTTTTCCTCCCAGACTCTCATGTCTTTCATTACCCTAGTAGATAAGTGATCTCAGAATCCCTCCTGTCCGGTTATCTACACCTTTAGTCTTGCTAGTCTTCCTCACATGCATCCTCCACTCCTTTTCTGATGCCACAGCCCTTGTTTAGGACCTGACTTCTACATGCTCTAACTGTGAGATCACATCTAACTCTATTCTGTATTTCTCATCTCTCTCTCATACACTTCGTCCTTTCTACTCTGCAGAAATGATCTCTGGAACGCTCAACTCTCTTAGTGTTTTATATCCCTGTTTAAAAGTTTTAATTTTATTCATTTTATACAGAAAAAAAAGTTTCTACTACCTTATCATGGCTTTCACTATTTTCCATGACCATACCCAAGGTAAATTTCTCATTTTATCTCACACTAATCTTTCTTAAGTACACTGCATTTGAACTTCTTTACTTCTTTACTTTTCCCTAACATGTTTGAATGTTTTCTCCATGTTTTAGCACTCATATTATTACTTTTGCCTTAAATTTCCTTATCCTTGGGAATTCCCTGGCAGCCCAGTGGCTAGGATTTGGCTCTTTCACTGCCATGGCCCAGGTTCAATCCCTGATCAGGGAACTAAGATCATGCAAGCCTCTCAGCATGGCCAGAAAAAAAAAGAAAAAGAAAAAAAGTTCCCTTATCCTCAATCTCTATAAAAAATTCTACTCATTTGCCAAGAACCATCTCAAAATTTGCCCCTTCCATACAATTCTTTGTACTTTCTTTAAAGCACTAATGACTTGTTCATAACAGTTTTACTTATATCTCATATTCCACACTGAACTGTAAACTATCTACAATAGAATTAGTTGGGACATACATAAGAATGCAGTTAATAAACAGAGATTCGAAGTTTTTTTGATACTTAGAACCAGGCTTTTAATATAATGGGCCCAGTAATGTCTAATGAACCAAACTGAATTTCTGTAGGGTTATTCTCATAAAACCCAGGGATGCAATCAAATTTCTAACGGGAGCTAGAATCATAGTATTATATAAGGGGTGCATTGAATAAATTAATGTTCTGTGCATTTTGTCATGAAGATTCAATTAAGAGGATGGAGAAAACAAGGGATAGGTTACTAGAAGCTTCCTGATAGCAGTTACCGTTTCTTGACACTGCCATTTCAACTCTAAGGGGTGCCAAATAAGGCAGGAAGTCATCACTAATATCCCTTCCCACTGATAACATAGGATGAGGTAGCAAAACTTCCCCAACCTTTTTTCATGCCCTTTGCACTAGGGGCCATGCTGGAGGAATATTCTGGATTTGGGAGGAGTTGAACATTGGACATTTTGCAGGGGGGGTACTATCACCAAAGAAGAAGAAGACTACTAAGATGGCACCTGCTCCTCTATCTGTGCCATTTAGCCTGGAGCATATTTCCAGACTCTGAAATGAAGTCTACTATATTTTGGGAATATCCACTCATAGAAGATTCTAGACTCAAAGGATCACTTGCAAGCTCTCTTCCCAGGTGATTCTAAGAGTCAACCCCAAGAATCTATACTTTTCTAATTTCCTTCATGATTTCAACTTCAGAGAAGAAATAACAATGTCAGTACTGTATTACCTAAATTATCATGGGATGCTGGAACACTGAAAATCTCACCAAAGTCATTTCTTCCATTCCTACATTTCCCTTCTGGCAAAAATGACTGAATTTTTTATCCAAATACTGTACGAGTAGGTTTCTATGGCATCCTTAGCCTGAGTCAGAAGTCACAGACCTCTGATCTAAAATAATTCAAGTAGTGAAGTATAACTATGTAACATGTGGTATCAGAGAAATCTTAAGTTCTTTATTTTACACAGAGGCTAGAAGCTAAGTAGATTTGCAGCTGTCAAAATGTCGCTCTTAATTCAGTCATACAAGGAAACATAAAAAGGAAGTAAAAATGGAAAAAGCACTAATTTTTCAGGTCAGATACATTTTTGTATCTGTAATCTGAAAATACATCTAGCCAACATTAAGTCATTGTCAAATTGTTTTTGCTGCATATAACACTTTGGTCATCTTGAACATAATGCAAAACCTTTTCCTTATGAATAATAAATATGTATCAAAACTCTATCAATATATAATTTTTAAGCTTTTCAACAAGAAGTCTAACAGATGTTCAATAAAATATATTAGGAGCTCACCATTTTTTTTAATTACACGACTCTGCTGTTTCATTTGATCATTTGGAACTCCCAAAATTTCTACAGTCACTAATGTGTCAGCTTTGTTAGATGATGAATGATAACTGGGAGGCAACTGGATCCCACTGATGAGCTGCACAAAAATAAGGGAATTCAAGAATTTAGCAGAATGTCAAACTGCATCACTGCTTAATTTCAAAATAAAATAGGTTTTCCAAAAATCATGATTTACTAAGTCATTTCCCACCAAAAAAAACACAAACAAACAAACAAACTGAAAGTAGAAAACAGTGCCAATTTTTAATTTTAACTCTTTTATCCTCAAGTATCAATAGATGAACACCAGGAACATGTCTAAATTACTCCATTTTACCAATATGTCATTATAATAGAATCCACATTCTCCAAGATTGATGGTCCAACAAATATTTTTATTTTAAAAGCATTGTTATGATCCCCTTCTACTGTAATTCAGGCTGAGTCACTCCAAAAACATGAACTCTTTTCAAATTCATATTGTATATATACAACAAAAAAATTGTAAACTATAAATATGACTTCTGAAATATAAGAAAAAACACCACATAATTTCCTATGATAGCATTCTCTGACAGTATAATTTATATGTTTGGATAATTTATCATGAAATTTTACCTTACCCATTGCTTTCTATATTGTCATAAGTAACCTGAGTTTGACAAAATCAATTATTACATATATATATTAGGGACTGGATAGCAGAAAAATGCTTAACAAAGTAACTAATAATAGTTTTATTTAGCCTTCGATTAGTCAAGCTAATTGTTGAAGCACAGATTTGTTTTACTTTAAGGAACAAAGTCCGAATTTAAAAAAAAACAGTATTTGAAGTGTACTAGTTTATAGAGTGTACTAATGTAAAAAATTGAGACATGATTTCAATTTCTGAAGATTATAATAAAGAGGAACAAATAAATAATTGTTGTGAAAAAAGAAAGAAGAAAAGAAGGAAAAGAAAATAAAAAAGTGCCAGTGTGTAATTTTTTCCTTCCTACATCTACAAATTATGGCATCAGCTAGAAACCAGAGTAACTGTGCAAATATTTAACAACCAGTATGGAACGGGCATTGATCAATAAGCATAATTAGATATCAAGGTAACCTGAAGGAACATTGACTGTGAAAAACTAGTACACTGATACCAGAGGCTATCAGCTGAATATAGGGCCCTCCAGGTAATAAACCCTTATCAATATGGAGAAGGTGCATACTGAAATAGAATTTAGAGATTTATTGTTCAAATAATTTGTACACTCTGATTCACAAAGCCCTTCCAGGGACCGCTGCAAAGGATGGATGTCAAACAGAAAACCCTTAGTGGTCAACCAGAGAGTTCTGCTTTCATCTACTGGTCTTACACACGAGATTTTAAACTTAGAAAATAATATCTTAGTTTTTATAAGCTTGAAAATAACTGATTTAATCCAAAGTTCTCTGTTTACAGTTGACAAAGAGTAAACCAGAAATGTTAAATGGCTTCATCAAGGACATAAGAAAGCTAACGGCAAAACTTTTATTCCCAAATCATGCTCTCCACAATTTGTGCAAGTCATAATGTAATCACAAAGCTCCCTAGAACAATCAGAACAAGAGGGGAAGACACACATGGCTATGGCAGCAGCTTCCTAGGAAAATCATCAACCCTGCCTCTTTCACACCATGTCACTTACACCCCTACATGAGACCTCTCAGAATACAAATAGGTGGCATTTGTAAACATCTATGCATACCAGCTATCCTCCATCTTCACTTTCTCAATAAAAGAGCACATATATTCTCTTTAGTATTCTCAACTTGAAAAAGAAATCATTCATTCAATTAACCTACATGTATTGAGCATATACTTTGTGTCAGTTACTGTGGATAAGGGTTGAACAAAACAGAGTCCTTATCCTTAAAGGACCCTCAGACAAGTGGGGGGAGAAAGACAAGTATAACAAGTAGATAATTATAATTTAAAGTGTGGTAAGTGCCATAATGTATGTATGTATAGGGTGTTATGGAAAAACAGAAGAAAACTTCAAAAGAAGCACAGGAAAAAGCTTCCAAAAAGAAGTGACATGTAAAGTATTGAAAAATGAGTCAGAATGCAATAGGCAGAAGAAGAACGGAAGAGTAGTCCAATCAAAGGAAATAGCATATGCAATACATAGAAGAGTCATTGTGGACAAAAAAGAAGGCTTCCATACAGTTTCAGAATGGGTTGAAAGGCTGGAAGAAGTGAGAGATGAGGCTAGAGGAGTAGGACAAAGCCAGACTAAGAAAACGATCAGGAGGGCTTCCCTGGTGGCACAGTGGTTGAGAGTCCGCCTGCCGATGCAGGGGACACGGGTTCGTGCCCTGGTCCGGGAAGATCCCACATGCCGTGGAGCGGCTGGGCCCGTGAGCCATGGCCGCTGAGCCTGCGCGTCCGGAGCCTGTGCTCCACAATAGTGAGAGGCCCGCGTACCGCAAAAAAAAAAAAAAAAAAAAAAAAAAAAAAAAAAAAAAAAAGAAAACGATCAGGAGACACAAATAAATATTAAGTAGGCATGATAAGATTAGCACTGCAGCAAAATCTCTCTGGTTGACTTGTGGAAGATGGATCAGGACAACTGAGACAAGGCTACCTGAAAACCCCTTAGGAAGCCAAAGGAATGGAGGTGATGACAGGTAACTGATTCCTAAAAAAAAGACAGTAACAAATGACATCAGATCAAGGGGATGGATAAGGAAGACATTTAAAATGAGATCTACAGAACTTAGAAATGGATCGGACATGGGAAGTGAAGGAGATGTGGAAGACAAGAATAGCCCCCACTTGCCTGAGTTAATTGAGTCAAGGAATTTAAATAAAATTTAAAAATAAGCCTTTATAGTCCAAAAATGAGGTCAGATTTGAGTACTGTTTGGGGTTGAAACAGTGAATGTGTATAATGTGAATGTGTATAAAATACAAGGAGAATGTTTAGTTTGAGATGAGGATTAAGAAATTCTTTCTCACCCACAAATGAAAGTGAGAAAGAACCGCTTGCATATAGATTAAAAAGGAAAGAAGAAATCCACAGAAGCACAGCAATGAGATTTGTGTGGATTAGGAAGGGATCTGAAAAAGTGGCTGAAACACCCCACCTTCTCACTAGAACAACAACTAGAACACCTAGACTAGTTCCTCTAATTAGAACTATGCAATTTTTTTCATTCATGCAAAAAGGCAACAGAAAGACATTTTTCAGATATGGAAGGATGCTGAAATACCACCCACCTACATTACCTGAAAAGATTAACAGAAACTTAAAAGGCATTAAAGAAAATCAATAGAACTAAAAATATTAATGCATACTATCTAGCTTATATCATAACCAATAAAGTTAAAAGAAAAAGTAATTAATCTTACCCTTATCATAAGTATGATTGGATTACTGTCCATTAGTGCTTTATTTGGATTAAACTTTGTTTGACTATCTCTTAGGAAGTGTGGTTTCAAAATATATCCAGAACCACCATTATCCAAAAATTTCCCATTTTGAAGATCCATAGGCAGACCAGGGGTCTGGAAATTTAAGGCCACTGTGAGGGAAAAAGACTATTTTAACATTGTCAGGAAATAGAGGGTATATCTAAAGAAATGCAATTAAACAGTTTACTGAAACCTAATCATGGATTATATATCTTCGAACATTTTAAGAGCAAGCATTAGCCAAATAAGTCATGATTTTTAAACCTTTCCTTTTGCCATGTCTTTGTTAACATATGAAGGTGAGTTTCAAAATTTAATCTGCAAATTATTTTACAGCTTTGAGTTAAAAAATCAAAATGGCATACAGCATAGATTATAGAATAGCAATGTACATGTCAGAAAACATTCAGGAAATATGAGAGTAAAGAAAATCAGTACATTAAATGCTGGAAGGGAAGACACCAACTGTATCATAAACTTTCATGACTAAAGAGGTACTGTAATCACTAGAGGAGAAAGCGGGGAACAGGCAGAGCAATAATTGTTGTTAAAATATAGAAACAACTCCATATAGGCTGGTAAATAGCCACTATAATGCAGTACCACCATCTACCCCCCACTGCCCTCCCTACCATCCTGATCCCACTCCCTCCCTCTCTGAAAACCTATGGGCCTTGTCACAATTCAGCAGCAGAAGGGGTAACACCTGGCACTTTCTGACTGGTTAGTCCCACTGGTACACCAGTTGATCAATTTGGAATAAGGAGAGTCAGTCAAGGACAAATAACAAAGCTATGCAGTCTTACTTTTCAATACTATGAATGCAGAAGTGATTAAAGTACAAAAAGCAGAGGTCAGTCGATTTGAAGAGGCCTTTAGCAAATCTTTCAAGCAAAGGACTTCATCTCCACTGTCCTCTTACATCTCTTTTTGGTTTCTTTTTCCCGTTCCTACAATTCCCATGCAAACCCCTCATGAATTTAACCTCCATGCTTCTACCCTCACCTAGATTTACCCTTTTCAACCTATTTAGGAATAACTTCAACTCTTGAAGCCAATGATTCATCATTGCTTGACTCCAAAACACCCAGGCTCGAAAATTCTTCAAAGGAAGCTCTTTTCATGACTCTTTCATTAATTCACAAAATGAATTTATTTTATCTTATTTTTGCAAAAAACTCAGTATCCTATGTAACATACCCATTTGACAACCTACATTCCAAAATTCTTGAGGATTAAAATTAGAAGAGTCTGCTCTTGTTGCTTTGGGATATATTCTGGTAATGAACTTTGTGGTGTGAAGAATAAATTCGTTGGCTAAAAAAAAGAAATTTATTAAAACATTGCAAAGATTTCAAATAAACTACTATGTGTATATATTTATTTAATTCTACAACAGTTTCAATAATGTTGATGTCTATTGTCCTGGCAGAAATATTTGCAATTCATGGAAATCAAAATAAATTCATGCCTTTGTTTGGCAGTGTAATTCACTGTTATTGAAAAGTTAATAATAATTTTTTATTAAACAATTTTATGTAATTATTCACTCGAAGAAAGAAACAATTGGATAATATATTTCTTTTTGTTCACAGCCAAATTAATTTCACTTTGACATAGAGTATATAAAATTCCAAAATAAAATGCATCCATTTTTGAAAACAAAAGTATCTTTACCCATTTTGGTTTTTTTCACTTTGGTTTTCTCATTAGGACAGAATTGCACGGAAGTCATATAAAACTATGTGATGTCATCCAAGTTAATCAAATTGAATATTTAACAGATCCTCAGGGCTGAAAGGGACCTTAAAGTTACTCAACTCAGCTTCCAGCTGACCTTCTAACCACCATAGTATCTTTCCCCAAAATTCATTCAATTTCTGTTTGCATCCCTCCATTGAAAGAGAACTTGCAGGACTTCCCTGGTGGCACAGTGGTTAAGAACCCACCTGCCAATGCAGGGGACACTGGTTCGAGACCTGGTCCAGGAAGATCACACATGCTGTGGAGCAACTAAGCCCGTGCGCCACAACTACTGAGCCTGCATGCCACAACTACTGAAGCCCGCACTCCTAGAGCCCATGCTCCTCAGCAAGAGAAGCCACCACAATGAGAAGCCCGCACACCACAAAGAAGAGTAGCCCCTGCTCACTGCAACTAGAGAAAGCCAGCATGCAGCAACAAAGTCCCAACGCAGCCAAAAATAAATAAAGTTATTAAAAAATTAAAAAAATAAAAGGTATTTGTTCTTAAAAAAAAAAGAGAGAGAACTTGCTACCACCCAATACCTCTCTGATTATTTCAAATGTTTTCCTTACAAGGAAAGGAAGACAATGTCTATACTTGAAGCACACGCACACACACACAGACACACACACACACACACACACGAGTCTGTTTCAGTTTCTATACATATTCTTTACGTTTCTACTTAAATTTTTTTACACATTTCTAGTAGTTGTATTTAATCACTTAAGATTCAAAACTAATTTACACCATTTACCATTGGACACCCCTCAAATTTTTGAACATAGATTTTATGTTTCTCCAAGGTTTTTATTCTTTCACTAAGCAGATCCTTTTCCCACAACTATTTCTGCTAATATGGTGACCAGTCATGGAAGAAATGGTTATTGCCTATGTCCACTTTATTTGCTCTTCAGGCTAGAATAGAATCATTGCCACTCTCATCCTAAAAACTGTTCTTTAGGAAGCACTGATAGGTAAAAAATTACAGTTACTGAAGTTAATAGTAATTACAGTTAATTTAATAAACACTCAATTTTAGAAGTTATCCTCTCCTTGAGGAAAAGTTCACTTTGAAGCTACTCATGTACAAATGCACTTTGTGTGTCCAAGTGTCATGATCCCTTATCCAGTCCTAAACTAGATGTCTATCTGTTGATAAAATACGTACTCTTCTGGGTCTTAATTTTTTTCATCTACAAAGCAATAAACATGAATGATCACTATGGACCCTTAACATGATTTTGTTACTTCTGAGATGTAGAAATTAAACATGCTATGTTTTCACATAGCATGAGAAATGTGAAAATTAAATAAGAAAAAATAAGAAAACAACATATAATCTCACCACTCAATTAATAACCCTGATAACCTCTTGGTATATATATATATTTCCATTCTTTTGTCATATGTATATACTTATTTTTAGTTGAATCTTATTGTTTATTCCCTTTTATAAACTTCCATTTTTTAACTTACTAAGATAACACGAAAATCACTCCATTTCAATAATATTCACCTACGACATTATCTTTAAATGACTGAAAAGCATTCACACATATGAAAATTTCTGTTTCTGATTTTTCCCTATTATAAACTTAATGATGTTTATTATGTTTTTAATGATAGACATCCTTGCAGAACATCTTTGCCCAATCATTAATTATTTACTATTAACTTTTGGCACAAGAAAAATATTCTATACTCTTTCCAAAGAAACGCTGATGCTATATTTTATGACTCTGCCCTGAACTACCCAGTCCCTTTTCAGATTTTGAGCAAGTGTTTAATATGAAGAGAGTGAGAGAATTATAACGACTTCTGCTGTGCCCAGACGTCCTGTCCCCATGAACAACAACAACAAAAACTATCCGATAGTTTGAAACAGTGGAGGCTAGTAAAGTAGGTCATTCAAATTCAACTCTGTTGACAATAGTTCACAGTAAAAAATACGCCTTATATCACAACCCAACACCACACACACACACACACACACACAATTGTTTCACAAAACAATACTTATTCTTCCTGCCTACAATACATCTTCTCCATCCTATTATTTTGTTCTATTCCATTCCATTTTGTTCTATTCCATTCCATTCTACTCTATTCTATTCTTTTAACTGTCATTTAGATCTACTGAATTGACTTTTGGTCACAAGCCTCAGTTAAAAAAAAAAAAAAAGCCCTTTAATATAGGATCTTTCTAATAGGCAGTTTGAGGAGATAAGCTAAAGCATGCCTCAAAACCCTGGGGTACCGATGGCCAGCCAAATGAGGTTAACCAACAAATATACCAGAATCTGCAATTCCTAATAGCCAACAGCTTTTCTCAAGTTAGTTGCCGGTGCTGATTTCTCTGCCATGGAGCTTCTACATAAGATGGTAGATTGCAATTTTTAAAAAGGATATGGAGAGTCACCTGATTCTGAAGTTAATTGACTGTTGAGGCACAGGGTAGGCTGCCCCTAAAATGTGCTTCAGTGGCCTATTGATTATTTTGAATTAAAGTGACTTAAGAAATGGCCAGTGCAAGAGGGACACTCTATCCCTCCTTTCTGTCTCCTTCAAAGGAGGAAATAAATGTCTCATGTGAAAGATGCACTCCCTGCGTCTGAACATAGGACACCCTTCCCACCAAAGACAGGGAATTCAGGGCTGAGAAGACTGTGAAAACAAACTTTGTGACTTCTTTAATTTACTACCCCAAGCCCAAACGCTGTTTGAATTCTTCACTAATTGGTCACCAAAAACCTAAATTTCTTTGTCCTGTCAATTCCTCACAAATTTATTGTTTCTTTGTCTAAAAAGTATAAAACCTGCCTACTTTGGTCACTTCTTAGGTCCCATTTCTATGAATTAAGTTTTGTTTCTTTTTCTCCTGTCAAAACTTGCGTCTGTTTTATTAGTAGTCCAGCCACAAGAACTCAAGAAGGATAGAGGGAAAACATTTCCCCTCCTGACAGACCATCCCTTTTTAAGTTGATGATATTCCCTGCCATATAAGTCTGAGAAGAAGGTAGCGTCTTCTTCTCATTCTCTTTCCCTGTTGTGTCTCAGGCTCTACACCAAGCAGAATAGACCCACCTCAGATGCAGACTCAGGAGACAGTGGTCCCTCTGCAGGTACACAGCCATCTGGCAGTCTGGCTTGGGTACCATTTTTTCCCTCTTCTTCACCTTAGAGATACAGCCTCCCAGTCTATTTAACTCTACCTCTTAGATGCCCACCGAGTCCACAAAGTTCACCCTGGCTCCAGTCTCCCTGCCATAAGCCTTTATCATCTCCTCCCTGCAGGCAGTGTCACCCTTATGCGCTAACAGAGGCATCTTTCAGAAACACACAGGGGATCATGTGACTCCTGAGATTTCAATCTCTTCCTACTCACTTTGGATTGTAGGACAAAGTTCAAGTTCCTTGTAATTTGGCTTTGCCTACCTCTGTAGCCTTGTCACTGCTCTCCCATGTAAACTGCTCACCACAGCCCCTCCCAACAAAGTCTCCATACTGGACATTCTCAATCAAAATTTCATGACTTAAGTAATGGTTGAGTTCTGTGAAATAAAACTTAATGCGACCTGAGGCATATAACCCTTTTTAAAATTTGTTAAATATATTGAAATTGTACTAGAATATAGTTTTTGTAAACATCATTGACCAATTTTGACACCTTAAAAGTGAATATAACTTGTTTAAACACTTTATCTATTTGAATCATAAGAATTTACCTCTCAACTTTGAAAGTTTTCGGGCTTGTGACTCCCCAATAGAGTTACTTTCATTAAATTGTTGATACAGTCTTGAATGGTGAAAACTTCTGAACTTCTCAATTTTAGTATAAATAACAAGATCAGATAGGGCCGTAGCTATTTTTAACTTTGCGGTGAAAAAAAAAGGCAATAATTTCACATTTTTGCACTAATCATTTGAAAAATTATTTTTTCAATAAAGAAAATATGCTTTCAAATCAATGATTTTAGTCTTTTCATAAGATTATATCCTCAAAAACTATTTGAATTGGGTCAATGTGAATATGTTCTATTATGATAACATTTAATGTCAATTATGAGACAACCTAAACCTAAAATTCCAATTAATGTAGTAAGTATTGAGGATGGCAATTATTTCTATTTCCTTTATCCCAAAGGTCTTAGTTTAGTATCATGAATTCTACAAATTCAAGAATTTTAGTCATGAGTAAATATATTTCCAATGTGATCTAACATTTTGGAATAACTTCTGTTGTATAGTACTTTATTGCTCTTCTATAGCCCAGTATCTATACCCTCTGCACTTCTCTTAGCCCCTTCCAAAGTGTTCTTTTTTTTTTTTTGGAAAACACTTCTTGCGCATGCTCAACCCATGTGCTTAAGTGTCGGTAACGTGGACTGGGCCTGGCTAACCAGATCTCTGCACTCCTCACAGTAAGTGGCTCAGGGATGTGCACAGCTTGGATCATAGCCAATGTACAAAAAGAATCTGCTTGGTCAGCTGAGAGATAGACAGGCCTTCCACTGGATTTGAATCTGAAAGCATGTAAAACTGAAGCTTTGCAAAGGCTTGCACCAATATAGGAAAAGTAGGGCCAAAGTTGGAGAAAGAAATTTCTGTGGACTTTGCTTGATACACTTGAACCAAGTCATTCTTGAAATTAGAATCCCTTTCCCTAAACTTTCATTTCTGTGGACCAATTGAATTAATTCACATTTTACTTAAACCAGCTGAATTAGTTTTGTATCCCTTGCAACCGTGTATACCTTCCTTTGTCATGCTAACTTGTATACTTAAAATACTATATAATATAAACAGTGCTTTTCTTGTCTCTGACAGTATGATCTCCTTCAGAGCAGATACACTATCTTTTGTACACTGCACAGTGTCTAACACATAAGAAGGCATAATATTTGTTGGCTGTAGGGAAAAAAATAATTACAAACAGCTAATACAGGAAGAGATGACTTCTAAAACTTCTTCCCCCCTGCTAGTTTTTTCCAAACAAATTTTAAATAATAGACTGAAGTTATTATAAGTAGGAAAAAGATGTTTTCCTCCAAAATGTTTTAAAACTAATCAACAAAAAAACAAGATAACTTTTCAATCGCTTGTAAGGCTTTCACAAAACCTCATCTCACCTTTTCCTTGAAGAGTGGAATTCCGACTGCCCTTTTTGACGCTGCCTCCTTTTCCAAATCATCTTGAAAAGCATCCAATGGTTCTGGTCCTTTGGCCTCATTTTCCTCCTCCTCTTGCTCTGCCTCCTCTTCTTCTTCACATTCCTCTACCTGACCGTGCTTATCAGAACCTTTCCTTTCACGGGTTTCCCTTAAAGTTCCTATTTTCTTGTTTCTAACTAATATTTTGAATTTTAATGCCTACAGAAACAATTTGAAAGAAAGATACAATTACACATGCACAGGTAAATTTGCACTTGTCATTGTCATCGAAAAGTCTTTCATCATATTTTCAATTTGCCCACAGTAGTAAGATATGTAAAAGCTCCATCTTTTTTCCATAGTCCTAAAAACCTAATAGAAAGCAGTGATATTACTGTATTGACCAAAATTCACCAAAAAATATACCTGTAATGATTGGGGCTTTCTTTTCTTTTCTATTTCTTCTACATTCCATAAATTATTACTATGCACAAATTTGAAATACATGAAAATTATATATATATAATTTTCTATAATTATTAAAATTATATATATAATTTTATATAAATTATTATTTATATAATTATATGTGTATATATATATTTTTCAGTGTTACAGAAGTTAGAATGTTATAACTTCTGGTAGTGAATGCTTCAGGTCATCACTCTCTTATCCAACATTAAAAAGTATTATATGAGATCAGGTATACAAAAATATCTATTATAGTATTTGACACCTAGTAAAGACTAAATTTAAGCTAAAGATTTATAAATCTTCACATTTCAACTGTACTGCATACGAGCATCATCAACTTAGTATTTCCTGCCCATCAAAACTAGGAGCATGGCAAAATTCACCATCTGGGTCACTCATTCTAAATTCAAAGCCTTCTGGTTCCTTTCTTTCACTTACTTATTTCTGCCCTTTTCACATATTCATTAATTTAACAAACATACTTATTCAGTGCCTGCTACATTGTATATAATGTTGCTGGGATCTACCCTATGAAGAAAAATTCTTTTCTTTTTTTATTATAATGTTTCTATTTGTTTGTTTGTTTATTTTTGGCTGTGTTGGGTCTTAGTTGTGACACGCGGGATCATTGTTGCAGCATGCAGGACCTTTGGTTGCGGCAGGCGGGCTTCTCTTTAGCTGTGGCGCGCAGACTCCAGAGCGCATGGGCTCTGTAGTTGTGGTGTGTGGGCTCCAGAGCACTTGGGCTCTGTAGTTTGTGGCACATAGGCTCTCTAGTTGAGGTGCACAGGCTCAGTAGTTGTAGCACGTGGGCTTAGTTGTCCCACGGCATGTGGGATCTTAGTTCCCCAACCAGGGATCAAACCCATGTCCCCTGCATTGGAAGGCAGATGCTTTACCACTGGACCACCAGGGAAGTCCCTAAAGTTCTTTTCTTCAAGGAGCTTTGACTGCCCTTCTCTTTGTCATCCTCAGATACCCACTCAAATTATTCCATCATCTTGTGTCTTCTCTCTTTTACCATGACCCTCATGTTACTAATACAGGGTTTACCGAAGTGCACTCTGCAACCTCAAATATCAAAAGCATCACCTGGGGTGCTTGTTAAAAGAACAGATTTCTGCAATCTACTTCAAAATTAGAGAACCAGAATCTTGAATTGTGGGACAGAATTAATTATTTCTCTTTAACAAGTCTCCAGGCAATTCTTTTGTATACTGAGGGCTAAGTGCAGTATGAGAAAATGACTTTATCTCTAATTTCTCATTTACTCATTGGAAAGCATCTCCTTACTTTAGTGTGAAAGCAAAAGCTTTAATGGAAATTATATATCTGAATACTAAAAAATAGATTTATAAATAATAAGAGGAGGAATTCTATTCCTAGAAAACTGAAATTATTATTATAATTTCCTGAATTAGACCACGACTCTTAGATTTAATCTCTGATGATGTGTTTACAGCACTCTGAACAAGTTGTTTAATATTTCTTTTCTGTCATAATTGAACACATTTAGCCTGTGAGCATTCTCATCAAGTGAAAGAGTCACAGTTTGTCCATTTGTTCAGTTTATTTTTCTCTGTCTTAATTCTATCGTGAGTCCTATACTTCTTGTCCTTAGTGTCATAACACTTTCATTTTTAAATTTTCTACTCATCTAAATAAAATAAAGAAAAATATAAAGGGGGATATTCAAATATTACAAATATATACTATGTCTACCAAAATGATGACATGTCAAAATTAACCTATTGGTTGTTGAAAAATACTGTCATTCAAAAAAGAAAAAAGTTCATTTATCTCCTGATAAAATTTGGGGTGAGGAGAATGGACCAGCAGAGGAAACTGAAGAGTGGCCAGGGAGGAATGAGGAAAGCCTGAAGAATGTGGTGTTACAGAAGGAGGTGTTTCACTGAAAGGAAGGAGGCAACCATAGCGTTGAATGCTGTCAAGGCAAGAAGTCAGAGGAAGGCTGAAATAGGTCCGTTAGAATTTACTGGTAGGGGGGTACTTCTATGGTGGTCCAGTGGTAAAGAATCTGCCTTTCAATGCACGGGACATAGGTTCAATCCCTGGTTGGGAAACTGAGATCCCACATGACGCGGGACAACTAAGCGCCACAGCTACAGAGCCCACGTGACCTGGAGCCTGCACTCCACAACTAGAGAAGCCCATGCGCTGCAATGAAAGATCCCACAAGCCTCAACAAAGATCCCACGTGCTGCAACTAAGACCCAATGTAGCCAAAAAAAGAAAAAAAAAAGATAAAGAAAATAAATATTAAAAAGAAAAAGAATTTACTGGTAGGAAAGTGATGAGCACACTGAAATACTTACTTGGTGCACGTGGAAGAGGAGCCTGAATAGGTAGGTTGTGAGGAGACAAGGAAATGAAAATTTGGGTTGAGAAAGGAAATAATAAAATAAAAAGATAGCTGGAGTAGAAATTGAATCCTGAGGGTAGGGTGTGGGTGCTTTTTTTTAAACCAAATACTTGAGTATGCTCAACTGAAGATGGTAAGATGCCTGTAGAGACAGGGACATTAAAAAGAGCAGATTAAAAAAGGGGGAACCTGCCACCCAGATGCTGAGGTACTGGGCATGAATTCTATTTACAGCCTAGATCTTTGCCTCTTTCTTAGCCTTTGGCCTGTAAAACATACCAAATTCCTGTGGTCTAATGTAAACTGACTTGAAATTTTGGACACATGGGATATGACGCACAATTAAAATGTGAATTTTTAGGTATATCTCTATATATTCTCTTTATCAAAAATGTATTCACCTAAATGCTCACGGGACTATTTCCTAGGAAACACACTGCAAAGATACACCTCTATAAATAATCAAAACTAAGCATTTGTCGTTGATCTCTAGCCCAGTTTCATGGGCCAATACAATAGTAGCATGTTTTTTTCTCTTTTTCTTAACCTGAGCTTCTCAGACAAAGTGTTACCTCTGGTGAAGGTAATTTGTCCGGAAAACCATCAAGCGTATCAGAAAGCAAGGCGTCTCCAAAAGTAGACTGCAAATTGTCTGCCATCACTTCTTGTTGGGAAGGGGAGCAGTGATTTTCTAAAGAGAGCACCACTGGGTAGTCAGATGTCTAAAAAATTAACCATAGTACAGTTATTAATCAAAACTCCTCAATAACTTTAAATGCAATTTATAGAAGCACGTAATTTTAAAACATTTCTAATGTTCAGTACCTTCGCAAAATAATTACGTTTTCTTTAAACTGAAAATAGTTTTGAGTCTGACAAAACAGGGAACATTAAATCTGTATAGAAAGGAAAATTATTGCTATTTGCATTAGAAGTATAAGAAAAAAACTGAAGCACCCAACAGTGGGTACTTGTTTAAATAAATTATGGCATATCCTTTTAAAGGAATGATATAACTCTGTCACAAAAGAGGTAGAGCTATATATACTCTACAGAAAGTTATCTATGATCTAGTCTTATGAAGAAAAACAAGTTGCCAAAGAGTAAGATTCTACATTTTTTTCTAAACTACATATATATGTTTAGATATTTTTAGGAAAAACTTTAACCCTGGTAAGTTTTTAAAAAAGGTTAATTTTCCACTTTTTCAATTTTAAATTCTATAATCAAAACTCATTTCTGGGGCTTCCCTGATGGCGCAGTGGTTGAGAGTCCGCCTGCCGATGCAGAGGACACGGGTTCATGCCCTGGTCCGGAAGGGTCCCACATACCGCGGAGCGGCTAGGCCCATGAGCCATGGCCGCTGAGCCTGCGCGTCCGGAGCCTGTGCTCCGCAGCGGGAGAGGCCACAGCCGTGAGAGGCCCACGTACCGCAAAAAACAAAAAAACCCAAAAAAACCCTCATTGCTTTATAATTAAAAACAAAGATAAAGATATTTCAAATTTTTAATAATAAAGAGTATCTAGTAAGTAAAAGTGACTCTACAAAGATATTTTCTGCCCTTAGTCACCATTGTAACTTTTAAATTTGTCACAAAATAGTGAGCAGCACTCCTTTTGGGATCTTATTCAAAATTTTTTCTTTATTTTGTTTCCACATATAATTATCAGGACACAAATTTACCAATTTAGAATAACAAGAAAAGGAATTGCAAGGTCTGCTGCATTATTACAGACCTTTGATATGTATGTCATATGTTATATATATCACATATAATATTATGCCTTATTAATGCATGAGTATATTAATTTCTTATGGCTGTTGTAACAAATTGCCATAAACTTGGTCACATGAAACAACAGATATTCATCTTTTCACAATTCTGGAGGCCAAGATTTTGAAATCAGTTTCACTGGTTAAAATGAAATCAGTTTCACTGGCTAAAATTTCAGCAGCTTTAGGGGAGATCTGTTCTTTGCCTTTTCCAGCTGCTGGTGGTTGCCAGCATTCCTTGGCTTGTGGCCACATCACTCCAATCTCTGCCCCTCATCTTCACATTGCCTCTTCTTCTGTGTGTATTAAATCTCCCTCTACCTCCCACTAATAAGGATACATATGATGGCATTTAGGGCCCACCCAGATAATTCAGGATAATCTCTCATCTCAAGATTCTTAACTTCATCACACCTGCAAAGACCCTTTTTCCAAATAAAGTAACATGTAAATGTTACTTTAGGAATTAGAACCTAATACCTTTGGGGTTCAGCCTAAAAAATGACCTTCTCATAAATACCCATGTACATATATATTGACTCGGTCTAATATTAAGAGAATACTGTAAAATTGTTTTCCCAAATATAATAAGTGATCCTGAGACTAGGCAAAGTGAAGGCCTAGCAAATGGATTTCTTGATTAGGCCCTGACTTCACTCACTGGGAAGAACTCATTTTTTTTTTTTGTCTTCTGTGGTCCTTGGCTCCACCCTCTGGGAAGATCCTCTGGCATTATCCTCCTTGTTCATATCTAAAGCATGTGCTGAGGAGTTGGCTTTCCTTAAAGCCAAGCCACTTTTGCAGCTTACTTCCTGACCAAGGGTTGTTTTAAGGTTCACCTAACAAGTCAGACTTATGTTTGGTTTAGTTTTTAGCAATACAACTTCCTCAAAAACTTCAATTTCATATGTTTGTTTCTAGTAAGTCACATGTGTCAGTAACTATATCCAAAGTTCTTTCCAAGCCACAGTTATCAAGTCTATTTTATTTCATTGTTCTCTCTTCCCCAAATTAATGGTAACTATATTGAGTAAAAAGTTCAACCTTCTATCTAATCTTTGCTGCAAAACTGTGTCACATTATCCAACTGAGAAGTCTCATTGAGTCTGTTGCTCAAAGCCTTTTTTTTATTCCATCGCTTACTCTTTGGAGTCTTAGAAGCTGTAGGGGTTTGTCCATCCTTGCAAGGCATTTTAATTTTAAGATTGTCTCTATTTCCTTTTATTCCCTCAGTTACCCACCCTGAATGAAGTGAGAGAGTTTGCTACTCAAATATTTGGGAAGAGTATTTCAGATGAAGGGAATAGCAAGTGCAAACGCTTTGAGATATGTCTGAAAAAGGGTAAGGAGGCCAGAATGGTCACAAGAACAAGGGAGAGGTCAGAGAGGTCATGGAAAACAGGTCATGTAGGGCCTTGTGAGTCAAGGTATGGACCTTAGCTTCTATTTTGAGTGGGATTGAAGGGTTTGAAAAGCGGAATGACATGACTTGACTTACCAAAAAGTCACTCTGGCTGATATATTGAGATGGAACCACAGAGGAGGATGGAGGGAAGCAGGAACTCTGGATAAGAAGCCATTGTAATAATCCAAGTGAGAGGTGATGGTAGTTGACCAGTACAGTGACAGTGAGAATGGGGAAAGGGATTAAATTCAGTGTATATTTTGAAAGTAGAGTCAAGAGGATTTGCTGAAAAACTTATTGAGGGGGTAGAGAGAAAAGAAGGGACTGTTAACGTTGACAACAATGATTTAGGCCGAACACACAAAAGTTAACATTAACTGAGATGGGAAAGACCACGGGAAAAGTGGGACTAGGAAAAAGAGGAATATTATCTGGAGCTCAAGCCTAAACATGTTAAGTTAATTATACCTATTAAATATGCAAGTGGAAATGTCAAATCGGGAGTTGTCTATATTGGTGTAAAATTCAAGGGAGAAGTGTGGATAGAGATATAAATTTAGAAATCATCAGAAATTAGTTGTTTAAGAGAATTAATGCCATATATCAAGGTTTTATACTAAGATAAATTTTTAAATATTTTATATTTATTTTGTGAATATTTAGTATTTTATACCCTATTTCTAATAAATAATGGAGCAATTGATTTAACTGTGTGATTTTAAGTTATGCTTATGTTTACAGATAATATATTGACTTATTTAGGAGTACTTTCGGTTTTTTGAATTTGTAAGTTTAATTTATTAGATATACATTAAGTACTCAGTAAGATTTTGTTAATTAAATCTCTTCAATTGCACTATGGTTGAAATACTTAAGAAAGAAATCACATATACTAAGTTTAAAAAAACAATTTAAAATGTCTGAAGGTACTGAATTAGCCAAGCTTGTCAATGGAATCAAGTATTATTCAGAATTCAATGACTGTTAAAACCGGCTCAATTTATAGAGGAGGATTTTTAAGCTGAATTAAGAAGCTCTAGAAAGAATTAAATCTTTGAATCTGTAACTTAATACATTTAACAATAATTTTGAAATCCAAAGTAAACTTCTAAACATTCTTTTCTGTATAAATAGCTGACATCATAGTAGAAAAAAATGCCAAAAGTTGAGATAATACATTTTTGACATTTGTGTCTTGAAACTAAAATATTCGAATGTTGGTAAAATATTTACTATTACATAGGCCAGTATTTCTCAAACTGTTCTGGCCATTAACTCACGGTAAGAAATATAATTTATATTATGACACAATACACACGTGTACACACATACACACACACACATAATATATATTATATAATTAAATAAAAAGTCCCATGAAACTCAAGGGGGGATAGTATGGGGGGGTGGTGGGATGAACTGGGAGATCGGGATTGACATATATACACTAATATGCATAAAATAGATAATAAGAACCTGCTGTATACAAAAATTTTTAAACTTTTTTTAAAAGTTCCATGAAACCACATGTACCTTACTACCTGAGATTAACTTTGATAAATCTACCTTTAATGATATACTACATGGATTTCACTGCCGACTAATGGATCATAACCCACAATTGGAAATATTACTGATCTAAACTAAGGTCAAGCATTATAGGATTTTGAAACAAGTAAATTATCTTATGTTTACATAACTGTAATTTAACAAAGATATGCACGTACTATGAATGCGTATTTGTGTATCGCTCGGATAACAGTTTTAAACAGAAGCTTGCTGGTGAATGTATAACCATGGTATACAACAGGTTCATTTTGTGATCCATCCCAGCAGTCAATTTCCAGACAACGGCATCCTTTCAAAAGGGCACTAGTAAAATTTAAACAAAATAAATGGTCATTCCTAGATTATGGGTTATACCTTTAACAAAATACTACATGAATTTCATTTGCTACTAATGGATCAAAACCCTCTATAGCTTTGTGGGAAAAAAAATTTTCATGGAGGACAACCTAAATAATACTGATTCTTGCTACATCTCTAGATAGGTTTAATTTTATCCTTAGATCAAGCCAACCTTTACCAAGCTGCTTATTTTAACTACACGGTTTGGTCCCCGGCAAAATGTTTTGAGTGGATTGCACTGTGTCATGCCAACCCTTTTACTCAGAAGCATGTAAAAGAAAGTTGTCTCTCCCCCAGCGGTGGTGTGGAGGGCACTTTTCAGTGTCTCACACTGAGTGAAATGAATGAATAATGACGTGGGAACGAATAATGAAAATTTGTCTCTCACTCAGGAAAGAAATTCTCCACTTAAATAAGTTTAAGGGGCTTTTTGTGGATTAAAATATTTAATGCAGTTAATATTAGTTTTCCTCTTTTAAAGAGGAGGAAACTGAGACACAAAAAAGTTATATCTATCATATAATTAACAAATGAGAGAAAGGGAGGAAAGATTAGCACCAGAAACTTAAACATTAATAGGTAAACATTGCATTACACCACCTCTCATAAGTAGAGAAATTTTGAAAGACTTGCATTTTGAGTGTATCTTCCACAGGTGTGTAAGGAAATAGAGGAAGAAATACAATTAAACTTAACTTTAAATTTTCACATGGGTGGAACACTTTCTTGGAATTCAGAAGTAATTTTCTGTATTTCTAAGTCAACCTGTTTAAAATGTGTAGTTTCTCTCTTTAAAAAATTAATGTAATGAGGTATGAACAGAAATTTCTGTAATAAAAGTAGAGCTATGAATGGGGCAATCTTTACAGGATTCTAAATAGATATATTTCTGAGTTTGTGGATTTATGTATTTACTTAGATTTTAAACTGGAGAAGCAATATTAATTTCTAAGTTTGATGTTATCATGGGATTATAAGATATCTTTTCTATGATTTTTCCTAAGTAATATTACCCAATCACATAGCTTTGAATATCACCTATATACCAGTGGCTTCCAATCCTATTTTTCCAGTCTGGATACTTCTTCTAAATCCCAGACACATACACTCAACTGACTATCTGACCTAGCCCTTTGATAACTAATTGATATCTCAAACTGAACATGGCCATCACAGAACTTTTGCTTTTGCCTCACAACCTACAATGGCCTCCTCTCTCAGGCTTTACCATCTCTGTCCATAATGTCATCATATCCTAGGTTATCAGGTCCAAAATCCTGATCCTCTCTTTCCCTCATACGTCTCTTCAAATCACCTGGTAACTCACCTTGTTGGCTCTGCCTCCTTAAAATATTTCAAATTCAGCCCTCTATCTCAGCTGCTGCCTCATGAATTCACCATCTAAATGATCAGCATCGCCTGGGCTGCTACAATGTCTTCCCAAAGCATCTTCTACCTCCACTCTTGCACCATCAGTCTTTCCTCCACAGTAAAAAGTAAATCAAGTTATGATATTATCCCAAGAAAAGCCCCTCCAATGGCTTCCCAATGCAACTAGAATAAATCCATTCGCCCTTCCATGGTCTCTAAGAGCCGCATAAATGCATCCTGTCTACCTCCTCAAACTCACCTCCCTTCATTCTCATTTGTTTCCACCCACACTTGCTGTCTTTCTCTCATGTGAACATGCCAAGCACTGATTATTTCTTCTACTTAGCAGGCCCTTCCACTAGACCTGAAACTTCCTCTTTATCATCACTCAGACCACAACTATATCCTCTGAGAAACCTTTCCTGACCCTTCAATTAAAGTAACACCCTTCACCCCACAATTACCTTAGTTCATCTTCTCCATATGAATCAGTCCCTGGAAATATCGATTTGTTTATCTGCTTATTACCTGCCTATTCTCATGAACAAATAAGTGTAGCAACTTTGAAAATCTTGCTCACCACTGTATCTTCAGCTGACTGAGTAAACTGAAGCTGAAACTAAACTGGTATTAACAGTATGATACATTGTAGAACGCAAAATTAATGGTGCAGCGTAGACTGCCTTTAATCGATGTAAAGTGTCTGACATATAAGTATATATATTATCTATAAATGCCACATTATATAATTTATGTGTTGGTTTTCCTTATAGCACTGAGATATCTGAGAATTAATTTTAACCATATTATTTTAGAAACCCCGGAAGTTCTGATTAGCTAAATAAGATTTTAAAAGTCTTCTTCACATATTCACATATGAAGTATCCAAATTGCTCAGGAAACTTCCGAGGGCCAATAACTGGGGAGAGGAGGTTGGCAGACAGGATTAGAAGGGAAGTGTATGATAATAATATATTGAATAAATTATACAACCACCCAAAGATTGGATATCCAAGATATGCACGAATCAAAATTCCTCTTCCCTATGTGTTTTTATAACATGCATAGCCTTCTTTTACTGTGAATTATTACCTACTGAGGTAGACACCACCATGAACTTTTAAATGTCTTTAAAATGTAATGGATTTAAAAATCGAAATACCTTACATATCCCCAAACGTCACTTGGTCCCATTAATTGGTCAGATATCAAGTACGTATTATGTGAACTTGAAATAAAATAATCACTCAATGGATGAGTCATGTCTTGATAAACACTTTCATACTTATTATTAAATAGTAGACATTCAGACGAATCCATGTATCTTGTAAAACCTTCAAATGACATCTGGTGTGCTTGTTTAACTATGAAAATAAATAAAAACAATGCAGAAATATCATTAGTAGTATATAAATTACATCTCACTTTAAAACTTAGTACCAGAGTGTGTTTCTAGAATATTCATTTAGACTTAATATTAATACTATTTTTAATGTTTCTTTGGAAGCAAATTTTTCTAAGGTTCTTATATTTAGTTCTTTTATATCAACATTCGATTACGTATTATTTAATCATCTCTGATTTTTAATATTTTAAAAATACATACAAGAAAAGTACATATGTCATAGATCCATTCATTTCCACAAGCTAAACATCTACGTAACCAGCACCAAGGTGAAAGAACAGAACAGAGCAGCACCCCAGAAGACCGCCTACTGCTAACTTTCTAGTCTTCCTCCACCCACACCCCACCCCCAAGTGTATTCAACGGTCTGGCTTCTAGCAGCATAGATTCCATTTTCCCTGGTTTTTGTGTTTTATATAATTGGACTCACACAATATGTATTTTTTTTGTGACCGGTTTATTTTGCTTGACATTGTTTATAAGATTTATTCTTGTAGTTGCACACAGTTAGACATTTTTTATTCCCATTTTTGTATAGCTTTCTATTGTGTGAGCACACCACAATTTGTTTATCAATTCTATTCTTGATGGGCATTTAGATTATTTCCAGTTTGGGGTTATTATAAAAAGTTCTGCTATAAACAACCAGGACGTGTCTTTTGGTGCAAATATGTACATGTTTCTGTTGGGTGCATGCCTATAAATACAATTGCTGAGTCATTTGCATATTACCAGCTTTAGCAAATGATCTCTGAACTTTTATACTCAGTATCATATAAACCAAAATTATCTATTTAAGCAGAACACTGGCTCTGGAATGAGACAGCTTGGGTTAAATCCATTTATTTGTTATATGAGGAGCCTGTTAATTAACTTCTCCCTATCTTTGGAATGGTGGTACAGTAAGTCCCCTACATACAAATCTTCAAGTTGTGACTTTCTAAGATGCAAACTTGCATTTGCATGTCCAATCACATAAGTTAGTTCACGTGTCTGGAGTACATTGTCATGTGCATGCATCTTCTACAAGTGGTTGTGCTTCTGTACACTTTACTGTACAGTACTGTATAAAGTAGTACAGTATCTTTACTTCAAGCCCAGGATGTCCAGAAGCGAGCGTAAAAGTAGCAGTGATGTAGCTGGTACTACTGCACTTTTCAAGGTACTGTAAGATTAAAAATGTTTATTTTTTGTGTTTTTTATGTATTATTTGTGTGAAAAGTATTATAAACCTATTACAGTACAGTACTATATAGCCGATTGTGTTAGTTAGGTACGTAGGCTAACTTTGTTGGCCTTATGAACAAATTGGACTTACAAATTCCCTCTTGGAATGGAACTCGTTCGTATGTAGGGGACTTACTGTAATCATAACACCCATCCCTGCATACTAACTTTATATATTAGCTCTATAAAGGTTAGTTACTGTTACTTTTGTTGTTGATTACTCAGTTTGCCTCAAATTAAAAGTTGGTGTGAGTATTCACTTTAGAATAGAGAGTGGTGATCCTTGGCAAAGAATTTTATTTCTGGGAATTTATACTACAGAAATAGAGCCTCAGACAAAGATGGATGTGCAAGAATGCTCACACTAGCATTATTTATAAAAGCAAAATAATTGGGGGGAGGCAACAAATTAAATCTCAAGCTATGATACAATACTAAGCAGCCGTTACAAATAATGTATCAAAAAAAAATATATAGTGACATAAGTAAATGTTTATGACATCATAAAAATGAAAGAGCCAGCATTTAAAATGCTCTTACAATTTTGGTTTAAATAATGAAAGCTAGGGGCTTCCCTGGTGGCGCAGTGGTTGAGAGTCCACCTGCCGATGCAGGGGAAACGGGTTCATGCCCCGGTCTGGGAAGATCCCACATGCCACGGAGCGGCTGGGCCCATGAGCCATGGCCGCTGGGCCTGTGCGTCTGGAGCCTGTGCTCCGCAGCGGGAGAGGCCACAACAGTGAGAGGCCCACATACCGCAAAAAAAAAAAAAAAAAAAAGCTAGAAGAAAATACATAAAATGTTTAGGGTCATGCAAACTATTTCAAAGTTATGCAAATTTAGAAACATGTGAGTGTATGGGGCAAAGGCATCATATATTATAATAGTAATGATTTGCATGAATTTATTCTTTTTCCCAGTGCAATTAGCAGTGATTGGCCTATAGCCCTTTTGAACTATTAACTAATTAAGTAACTATCTTTGGTAATGGAATAGAAAACAAACTCCTCTTATGCCTTTAAAAACTACCAGACTGAGGGCCTCCCTGGTGGCGCAGTGGTTGGGAGTCCGCCTGCCGATGCAGGGGATACGGGTTCGTGCCCCGGTCTGGGAGGATCCCATATGCCGCGGAGCGGCTGGGCCCGTGAGCCATGGCCGCTGGGCCTGCGCGTCCGGAGCCTGTGCTCCGCAACGGGAGAGGCCACAACAGTGAGAGGCCCGCATACCGCAAAAAAAAAAAAAAAAAAAGAAAAAAAAAAAAACTACCAGACTGAGATGAGAGTTAATCTCATGGATTTTTATTTTTAAAATAAAATGAGGTTTTCCTCATTTGGTATTGACATATGTCAAGTATCAATGTGGGATGAGACTGAGAAACTTGGCAGCATTTGTGACTGTAAGATCATAATTCAAATTGACCTTAATAAGTCTCTAAAGTGATCAATAGCCATGTAAATGAAATGCAAGGTCTTGGCTGTGTGAAACTATCTGAATGGAAGCAGAGTAAGGCCCAAAAGATGAAACAGATGAACAGTGTAATATTATGGTTAAAATACAAACACAATTCCAAGATGTCACTGGCACCATCCCATTATCCCTTTGTACCTTTTAATTTACCACCTACAGGTAACAGTGGCAATTTTTTTTTTGAATATTGACTGGAATAATGCTACTAAAAGTGCTTGTCTGTGAACTGGTTGTTTCCAGGTGGCAATGACATAAAGAGCTTGAACCAGAGCCTAAATCAATTCACTACTTTCTTAGAGGAAGTCTTTGCTATTGAAAGGAAAGAAGTCAGCTGGACTCATCAGATGTGCTTAGAGATGTACTTGTTTTACGTTCTGATGCAAGCTCTCTATCTTGTTGCAAACCTGCAAAGTTTTAATGGTGATCAGACCAAACTCTTACTAGCACTATCTTCAGTCTTACCACCATGATACTTAAAAGCCTCCAAGGTCTTTACGTGGCACTGAGTCATGAGCCAAAATCTTAATTATGGCCAACAAGACCAGCATGACTTAATCCCTGTCCAAACGCTTTTTGCCCTCATTCTCCAGGTTCCAACCACACTGTCCTCCTCTTGTTCCTCGATTCTCCAACTCAGGGCCAACACTTCTCTTCCCCCATTTTGTCACATGTCTAGTTCTTTCTCACCACTTAAGTCTCAGCTCAAATATCACATCCCCATCGAGGACTCTCCTAAACAACCAACCTATGGGGACATATGTATAACTGATTCACTGTGTTATAAAGCAGAAACTGACACACCATTGTAAAGCAATTATACTCTAATAAAGATGTTTAAAAAATAAATTAAATAAATTTAAAAAATTAAAAAAAAACAACCAACCTGAGCTAGACCTCGTGCTTGTCTACTCTCTATTTTATTTTTTTCACAATACGTAGCACCCCCTGAAATTATCCATTTGTATGTTTAATTATTTATTGTCAGTCTCCCTCCAACTCCTATCAGGAATATGAAACCTAGTTTGCCTTGTTCTCCACTGTATCCCCAGCTCCTAGAACCATACTCAGTGGCCACAGATAAATATTTGAATAAATTATGAATGTACGAGCCCATGAAGGAATAAGTCTTGTCTTGTTAGTACCCATATTATCATACGTTAAGCATTGGTGGCCATAAACCAGTTTTCAAAGGCAGAACTTGGGCTTTCATATATCCCTTGTTAATAAATATTTTGAGCTATTCTATTAATTTCTGTAGGGTTAAACAGCATGCTTTAATAGTGTTTTATGTGCATATTTTATTACATTATTATTTATTATTTTATTTAAAAATAAACATAAATGGAAAAAATTGAAATATTTTAGCCAATGAAAGATGAGACAGAGATCAAAAACTATAATACAAAAAAAAAAAAAACTATACAACAGCTCACTAGCCAAAATGGTCATTGAACTTAAACCAGATGACTGCATTCAAAAAATGAAAGAAAAGCAAAAATGTTTTAATGTTTATGAAATGTTGTAGACAATTATGTGTATAAACAATAGGGAAATTAGTGATTTTATAATGTTTTATTCTTTCCTATAATTGTTTTCATTTAGCTAATTTAATATTCATATATTTTTTCAATAAGATAGTGTATAAAAATGGAAAAGTACCTATACCTGGGTTTTTATCTTAATGAATATCAAGACCCTTTCTTCCATTACAGTACTTGTAATAGAATCCTCATCTTGCTTTCCCTGCATAACCTAATCTCTGAACACTTGAGAGACATACAGAAGCAGCTAAAAGAAAGGAACTGGACAATGAAAGAATGCCGCTGTTACACGACATAGCTTCCTAAAAGATACATCTGCTGTCTGTAAAATATGAAATTAAAACAGCCAACATATAATATTACCCATAAGAAATCTGACCCAAACAAAAATTTGAATTTAATAAGTGCAATTCTTAAAAAATAGTTTGCATATAAATATTTGATAAAACTTTGAAATACAAGCATACCTTCTTCAATAGGCTCATATTTTTGAATGATCTCAGAAGCAATACTTTTATTAATGTCAAGTATATACTGCTCTTGTGTCAAAAATTGGGCCAGATTCTTTTCAAAAAGACATTTCCGGTTTTCAGAATACATGTTGAAAATCTCAATAATTTCTTCTCTGTGTGCAATAATTCGATAAATTGTTCTAAATTCTTCTATGGTGATTCTTCCTTGCTTCAGCCTGTCATTATCCTACTAAAAAAAAATGACTGGTGGGCTCACATTGTGAATATAAAAAATACACAAAATGAAGACGTTAGAGTATTTGTGTAACATATATACCAACTTATACTGGAAAGAAGTTACATTGGATTCTTATTTCAGATAAAATACATAAAACTGCATGAAATGGTGCCAAAGTTGGGGAAAGGTTAGTGGATCATCACCACTTAAAACCCAGTGGCCAGAGCTGCCCAGTTTAAGTGAAGAAGTGTATCCTGCCCCTGGGGAGAGTTAGAGCCCTTACGCAGTTCTTTACCTGGAAAGACTTGCCCGAATTCAGGGGAAGCTGCTAGAGATTCTTCCAGACTCAGGACATCCCAGAACCATTTGGATTTACCTCAGACCTTCTCCTCACTGTGGTGATGACATATGCCATCCCATAGAGCTCACTATAGTCTGCTGTTTTGTCCATGCCTAGTTGGTTTCCTCTATCAAAAGCTTTGTTTTGGGCACTTGGAAACTGAAATCTAGGACATGGGTCCATCATGAAGGGAAAACAGACCTGTGGTTTCAGATCTGCTCGGTCTGAATGGGAAAGGAAAGGTGATCCAGCAGGGGTGCAGGATTGCAGAGGGAAATGTTGACTCTGAGAGGTCATGGAACTTTCAGGGACATGTGTCCTAGAGTCAGAAATATGAATCTAAATATCTGGAGGGGGATACAGGCTTGAGATGAACATGTTGGAGTTATTCCTGGGTGGATGTTTGTAAAGAAATGGTCAGAAATAAGAAGACCCTCTGTGTAAAAAACAAAACAAAACAAAACAAAAACAACCCGATAGCCATAGTTGGAATGGAAAGAAGTATGGGAGAAGATGAGGATTCTAGGTTATCTTTCAATTACACATTTCATTTTGCTATTCTACTCTATTTGAGTAGCTTCTTGAAACCATCCAAACAGTATGTAACCCCATGTCATCAATAGGCATCCTGCACCATAAATGGCAGAATAAATCAGTCATTCAAGATCACTGTAAATACAGAAGCTGCAATAGGTGGTAATACTTTGAGGAAGCGGAATCTGCATAATCACAGAAGGAACTGGGAGAGGGACAAACAAGGTCAGTTTCGATGAGAAAGAGTAGCTTCACCTGGTTGTTCTGGAAAATTCACATTTGAACTTTATGAGATAAGAGACAGGAAAGTGGGCTGGGTCCAGAATCACTGTGAGGTTCTGAGTAGGAAAATGACTAGCAAAGGAGAGGTTTAGTTGTGATTAGTTGTGCATTACCAATGGGAAGAGAAGGAGAACTGCAGGTAAGGGAAGAGAGAAGATGCCATCCAGGTGGGAGGTGGTGAGTAGAAACTAAAGAACAGGCGTCAGTAAAATTATGAAAAGAGAAGTCAGAAGGATTCAACACATTAACATTTTAGATGCATGAGGGAGAGAAGTCAAGAAAGTCTGGAGTTGGGGGAGAGTTAGAATAACTAGTAGACTTAGAGTATCACTTACAAATAAAAAACTGAGGTATAGGAAGTGCACCTTAGAAGGACATTTAATTTCCAAAAAGTCTATTTATATTTTAATTTTCTCAATACATTGCAAAGTACTTAAGCCTAAGTACAAAAAGCTCATGTTAAAGGGCCACTGTATTGTGGTGAAAAGCTGACAATCTGTAGACAGTCAGAGCTGACATTATATTCCTAGCTCCAAAGTATGTGGGATTTTGAACGTCTCAATTTAACTATGAGCTTCATACTCTTCATCTGCAAAATGGGGATAGATAGCACTACTTATGTCAACAGGTTGCTATGAGGATGGAGATATCAGTGTATTGTTAGGTCTTATCTATGTCTGTTTCCCTCACACCCTCCAGCCTAGTGTCTCATCTTTTGACAAATTTAACTATAAAACAACCCTAAGGTAAAACAGAGGATAAACATGCTGGAAATGATCTCTTCACTTTTTTAGGAAAAGTTCACTGGTGGTTACCAGAGAGTTTGATCTGAGGAATCCAAGAAACAGTCTGAGCTGGGAATCAAGTAGGAAGAGCACCAGCTTAGTTCAAGGAGGAGCATTAATTTACACATACAGGGCAGCTTGAAGAAGCAGGGGCTGGAATGGAGCCCCAATGGGAAGGAGACGGTGATAAGCTTGGGAAGAAGGTTGGAATCGGTGGTTGTCAAATGAGAAGTTGGGTCTCCAGAGCTCATTAAACAATAATAGCACGTTAAATTAGATAATCTTAAAAATAATTCATATTATCAATAATCTCAGTAGACTATGAAGTTCAACTTACTGTTTTGAAATTCTGGATTTTGAGGTCCACATAAGTCAATGTTATAGAATTAATTTTTTTTAATTTAGCTCCATTTTGCTCATAATTTGTCTAAGATCTTAAGCAGGTCAATAAAAATCAAAGTGTGCCTGTAATTCCCTAAACATTTTGTCATGTAAAATTGTATGAATTAAAAACTTTTGTCTTACTGAATAGCAGCATACAATAAGATGTACTTTATCCACTAAGCAATGAAAATTTTGTTTCTTTCAAGCAGGATATAAACTTGCCCATCTGAAATGTCCTCTGGTAACTCGTTCTGTTTTGTTTTTCCCTAAAGATTGAAGTTGTTATCTGATACTAGAAAGAATTAGAGATATAAAGTTGAAACAAAATTCCACAAATCCAAATAATTGCTGCAATTGATCAAACCCAAAGGAAATGAAGGGTCAAAAGTTAATCAAATTACCAAAAAAGAAAAACCACACACAAGAGGTGAGAATCGTACCGCTGAAGATGGGAAGTTCTAATTCTGATAGAAAGAGAAAAGGAAAAGGAAAGCAACAAAGGGTAAGTAATAAGAAGAAAGATGACAGAGCGTCAGCAGAAGGGAAAAAAGAAGAAGAAAAGTGATAAGCAAGGAAGGTTCAAATCTGAGTACTGAGGCACATAACAGCAGCCACAACGTGTAGGGTACCAATGTATTAATATCTCCCCTGTAGGAGGGAACTGAAGGTCAAAAATCTTATGTAAATTGTCCCCAGTCTCACAGGCATGGTAGACCAGGACTTGAACTAACTCCAAAACAATAAGGACAAGCAATGGGAGGAAAGAGAAAACAATACACCATTGCACGTATTGAGAGTATATGTGCAGAAATAAATTGCGTCAAATACAAGTCTGATCTCTTTAACTCTCTTAAATTTCTCAGTGTTTCTCCTTTGTCTTCAGGACAAAATCCAAACTATTGTGTGGAATCCAAGACCCTTGAAGACATCACTGATGATTTCTGCCCTCACCGTCTTCTCCCTTGCACTTCACACTGCCTGTGCTCTGAATTAGTTGCAGTATAAACATCAAGCTGTCTCTTGCTATTGTAAAGGCTGTTTCTTCTGCCTGGAATGCCCTTCTTTTATTGTACTTCTTAAGAATTTCTACTAATCCTTGAAAAAGTGTCCTTCTCTAGAAGTCTTCCCTTATGTCCCTCTGTGTCTCTTCCTAAGGCCATGTTAGAGAGTCCTACTCAGGATTCTTATACGATTCTGTACCTTTTTCTCTCCTAGGGTTTATTACACTGGAATTAAAGCCTTTTTTTTCTACTTCTCTTCTAGAATTGCCAAATTGTCTCAGACAGGAAGTCTGTCATCTGTTTCTTGTATCCTAAGTACTTATAAGAGTGCCTGACTGAGGTCTTCAGAACTTGGTCCAGCACCTAAACAATTTTATGATCCTGGTGAAATATGTTCATTTAATTGGATAAAGGAGCTAAAAATCTCCCTAAAGCTAGGGAGTGTAGGAAAACTATTTTAAAAAACATATTACAGAAAGTATGCAAAATCTCAGGCCCCACTGCAGGGAATACTATAGCTTTTTAAAATGTTACATATTAATCATTTACAGTTTACAACATAAAATAAGAGTAATGAAGCCATCTTTCTCCTGCTTACAAAAAAAAAAAAAACCATGAAGCTCATTAAGTGGTTATTCTTTGCAAGCATTACAAAAAGAACTTTCCCAAACAACTCTTTCAATATTTATGTATAATTTAAAAATATATCTTTTACCTTAAGACTATGAACCCCATGAAGGTAGATATTTTATCCTTATTTTTATTCCCAGTACCTGGTACTGGACCTACCCTAAAGTAGGAGGCTAGTGATTATATGTTTAAATGAATGACTGAATACAGGAGGATAAAAGAACATATTAAAATAATTCTAGTGTTAGTCATTCTGATAGTACACTTTAGAAAATAGAATTAAGCCTTTTCATTTTGTTACCATTCTCCATTGCTCAGTTTGTTAGTAAAAAGATGAAATGTTGCTTTAAAAATGACATCAGGAGAAAGCTGATCTATCAAAACAAGAAATTTTAAAATAAAATATAACATTTAAAATTATCTCTGAAATTACACTAAAAACAAAGTATTCAGAATATATTCTAGGAAATCATATGACTGGCAACTTTCTTCCCAAACTCTGACATACTTGTTTAAACTACCTGGCAAACTTGGTTTTTTCTCTTTTTTCATTCTGTTTCCTTCTGCTTCTATTGTACAGATACAGCAGCCAGAGGCACCCAAGTTCCAGTCTTTCCTGAAAAAGGCCTATTTGCATACCTTGGAGACTGTAGCCTAAGGCCAGGAGCTTGTGCACACAAGCTGTTTCCCAGAGGACACGCCCCTTGATAGCCTGGCTCTGGCGGCCAGTGGGGCTTGTGTTCACGGGTTAGGTAGAACCCTGCCAAACAAAGAGAAAGTCCTTGGCCGGCAGACCCTCTGGGGCTCTGCTCAGAGGGGATGGACTGATGCCCCCATCTTCCAGTCTTTCCCTGAAAGATGTCTATTTGCACGCTTTACAAGCTGCTGCCTGAGGGTCCAGCTTCCAATCAGCCTGCATCTAGATGCTGCCTGATCCTCCGTTATGAGACACTGCCAGGTCCTGGTACACACTCAATGACTGGGAGCCATTAAGAATGGAGTAGGCCGGGCTTCCCTGGTGGCGCAGTGGTTGAGAGTCCACCTGCCGATGCAGGGGATACGGGTTCGTACCCTGGTCCGGCAAGATCCCACGTACCGCGGAGCGGCTGGGCCCGTGAGCCATGCCTGCTGGGCCTGTGCATCCGGAGCCTGTGCTCCACAACGGGAGAGGCCACAGCAGTGAGAGGCCCGCGTACGACAAAAAAAAAAGAATGAAGTAGGCTGCTTGGACTATCACAGAGGTTGAGAGACAAACCAGAACCAGGGCTGAACTGAGTGATAAGTTTCATCTCCTACGTGAGGCCACCCCTTCAAGACTGGCACAGGGGGCTGTTCCATCTAAGGCACAGAAACCGACAGAGAGTAAAAGAAAATGAAGAAACAGAGGAATATGTTCCAAACAAAAGAACAAGATAAAACCCCAGAAACAGACCTTATTAAAACAGAAATAAGTGAATTACTTGATAAAGAGTTGAAATAATGGTCATAAATAATATGGAAGTTCCTCAAAAAACTAAAAATAGAACTACCATATCATTCAACAAGCTCACTTCTTGGCACTCATTCAAAGGAAACAAAATCACTATCTTGAAAAGCTATCTGCACCGCCCCGTGTTCATTGCAGCATTATTTATAATAGTCAAGACATGGAAACAACCTACATGGATAAAGAAAATATGAGATATATATGTGTGTGTGTATATATGTATATATCATATAAATATATATAATATTTTTCATCCATAAAAAAGAAGGAGGGCTTCCCTGGTGGCGCAGTGGTTGAGAGTCCGCCTGCCGATGAAGGGGACGCGGGTTCGTGCCCCGGTCTGGGAAGATTCCACATGCCGCGGAGCGGCTGGGCCCGTGAGCCATGGCCGCTGAGCCTGTGCGTCCGGAGGCTATTCTCCGCAGCGGGAGAAGCCACAACAGTGAGAGGCCCACATACCGCAAAAAAAAAAAAAAAAAAAAAGGAGGAAATTCTTTAATTTGTGATGTCATGCATGGACCTTGAGGGCATTATGCGAAGTGAAATAAGTCAGACGGGCAAAGACAAATACTGTATGATCTCATGTATATGTGGAATCTAAAAAAAAAAAAGAACTCATAGCTAGAGAACAGATTAGTGGTTCTCTAGCTATGGTGAAGTGGATGAGAACAGCTAGGGCGTAGAAGAGGGGCAGGATGGATGAAGGTGGTCAAAAAGTACAAACTTCCAGGTATAAGATAAATCATTCTGGGATGTACTGTACAGCGTAGTAACTATAGATAATACTGCTATATCATATATTTGAAAGTTGCTAAGAAAGTACTCTTAAAGGTTCTCATCACAAGAAACAAAATTTGTACCTTTGTGAAGAGATAAATGTCTACTAAACTTATCATGGTAATCACTTCACAATATATACATATATCAAATCATCATGCTGTTACACCTAAAGCTAATACAATAATATATGTCAATTATGTCTCAATAAATAAAATTGGGGGTGGGGGCAGAGAAAGACTCATTAAGATTGCTCAGGAAGAGTTTGTTAAGTAAAAAGAAAGAAAATTAAGAACTCAACTTTAAGAGGAGAACAGAAGAGGAATGCTAGCAGGACAGATGGAGGAACGATATGAAATTTTAAAGAAAAACTTGGAGAGAGTTATGTCTTAGGAGTTAGAATAGAGAGAAGTTTAAGAAAAGAGGGATAAATAAAATGCATGGAGAAGCTAACCATTGAATTTAGCATTTTCGAAATAAAGAGGTTTTCAAAATAGGTGTGAAGGCAAAATTTATTGCAATGAAACACTGAACAAGTTGCAGGAAGAAATGTAAAGGATTCTTTCAGTTTATCTGCTAAAAGAGAGACTGTAACATTTAGAAGAGGATATGGTGCAATTTATTTTTCAGATAAGATTAAAAATAAACTTAGACTCTGGAGAACCAACTAAGGTAGGAAATCATAAACTCAAGGTGGAACAAAACACAAATGTAAGTGCCTGAATTGACCCAAGTTGTAGATTTGTAGGGCAGAGGCAGCAGAGAAATATCCTAACTCATCTCTCTGCCTTCTAACTCCCAATCCATTCTATACTGCTGCCAGATTTATCCTAAAATATGCAATATTTCCCTGCTCAAAAAATGTCAATGGCTACCCATTGCCTACAAAAGCAAGTCCAAATTCCACGGCCTACCAGTCAGGATTTTTATCATCTGGCCATAACTTGCCTTTGCAGCTATTTCTCACCACTCCCTTTGGAGCATCCTACACTCAAGTCATGGCTGCTTACCTTTGATTCTTCAACCATTTCTAGCAATGTGATCTACACATATTACTTTTCACTCCTCAAGGTCCAGCAAGAATGCCACCTCCACCACGGAATTTTTTAATAAAAGCCCGTTAGAGTCTCTGTCTTCTCAGATTCCCTGTTAGTATTACCTAGGAAATTTATTATAATCTACTTCTAAAACAATAATTTCTGTATTTCTTCTCTCCTTAAATAGACATACAGTTTATTTTTTACAATCTGCGGTTTCTAACAGAGTGCCATGCACATACTGTAGATTTAATAATGGTTACTAACTGCTTAGAGAATTTGAAAACTTAAGGTTAGTCCTATAATAATATAAATTCTTGAAATTGAAGATGATACTATTTCATACTCAGCAAAAATCAAGAGTGTAATCTAAGACTAGCTATATGTATTGAAATGGCACATAATATTTCCTAAAAATAGCTATGCTACAAGTTAAAGATAATAATAAAGCAATCAAAAAAATTTTAGTGAAGGGATAAAAAAGAAACTTAGAGAACTGCTGCTCAAGCCATGACTAAATAATTAATTTTGTAAAAAGAAGTTTACAATATTTCGACAGGGTCATAAATTTACATGTTCTTTACTCAAATTTTGTAATAAAATTTCACCTTAGAAAATAAATTCATGTCACAATTTATGTCAGCTTCTTAGGAAATCAATGAATGTAACGTAATTTTCTATATTTTTTGAATGATCATGAAGTAGCTTCAACTAATATTTATCGAGTGCCTACTTTATGCCTAGCTTGGTACTAGGTACATTCACAAACGATATCTTATTTAATATTCAGAACCATCCTTCAAAATAACTATATTAGTATCCCCATTCTGCAGGTTAAGACATTTGCTCAGAGATTTCTGGCTTGCCAAGTACTATACAGCTAGAATCTAATAGATTGAACAATCTCCACATCCACTGAGCTTGCTAATAACAACAGCTGAGCAATTTTTTTTTTTTGTGGCCACTGAAAACAAATATTCATTATGATTCATTTTATTTGCTCTGGCTAAAATGTGTACCCTGAAGTGTGGAAAGATTAGCAACAAAAGTTAAAGCAAAAGAGTCAGATGTTTAAACTTAGTCTTCACCTTTCCAGAAAATTCAGTTAGCCAATACATTTCCCCTGAGCATATTACTTAATCAACATTTTAATGCATACACAGCAATTTAGCCTAAGGCAAAAAAGTATTTTCTATTAGAGGGCCTAGGGGAATTATTTTAATAGAAGAGAATGGTTTATCATAATCATCAGCCTTGTTTATATGTAATTTATGCTTCTAAAGTATTTGAGGTCATTTTAAAGGGTTTTTTGAAGTATTCTAAGCAAACTCTGCCCCTCTAAATTCTATAATTAACATTGTTTTCATAGCTACTTTAAAAAGGTTTTGCTAAACAAAATAGACCTTCAATCCTGCTATGTCCAAATAATCATAAATTTCAGTTAATGAGCTATTTATTTACTTGTTATAACTGTTGAGCATTGTACATGATGCTTTTCAATATGGCATGCATTTTACTCAAGTGGATTTCAAACAGCTATCTCTATCTTGCAGATAATTCAAAGCAACTTGATAATCACTAAATAAGATTTTCAATATTTCACATTTGATACAGATTCAGCATATTACTACCTATATTGTGTTGAATGTGAATTTCATTAAACCTGAAAGCACATAGCTGTTTCTCCCTTCGGGCAATACCACTGGGGGAAAATTCTATGTGTAAAGGTCTTTCACAGAAACTTGTGTTCTTCACTTGTGGTATTAGACATGAATTGATTAAAATTCTGATAGCTTATTGCAGCACAAGCTATTTGGATTCATAGAAACAGCTCTGAATTCTTTGTCTTTTACTGCAGTCTCCTGAGAAGTACAGCTTTTCTTTTTCAAACCTCCTCTTTGTGGTTAGTAAACATGAGGGCTAAATCTTATTGAGAAAAATGCTTGTTGGGTCTGCTGTGTGTTTCTGCCTATTTTCTAAGCAGAGGCACCAACCACCTTTCTTCAGGACTAGCTCTTCAAGGATGTTTATGTAATGAAGAGATAGTATCCCCCTCCAGAGGAAAACTGCAGGTTTTTTACTGTCCAGGATAATAATGATTATGACAGCCTCCAGGGCAAAGATCAGACAGGCCTACAGCCCATAATAAAAGCTCTGGCTTTCTAAACTTGAGGTCCCTCTCAGGTAATGCCACCCACTGCGCGTGCATGTGTCACCTGACCCTCCTCACATCACACTTTGGGAACGGGGCTAGGAGAAATGGCACCAAAATGTTGATACTCTCGCAGTTGCTATTTTTGTGAGTGCCAAGCTGTCTTTTTTCTCTGAACTGGAAACCTGCGTCTGCCAACATCCCTAAAACTATATCAGGCTAACTGAGTAGCTCGCAGGTAAGGTAACACAAGCTTCCCAGTTTCAACCAGATTGTGTTATCTGGCTACTCACTTTCAAGAAACAAAATCATATTCAGGATGCCTATCTTCCTAACTATCTGAGCTGGCCAGTCTAGTATTCTTGCCTGACTCGCCAAGAAATCTGCCATCTTCTTAGTGCAAAACTCAGCTATCACTTGGCTTTTTCTTTTTTTTTTTCATGATCTTTCCCTTTGTCCTCTAGTGACAGACTTGATCCAGGTTCCCTTCCTACTAATTCTTCTTTAAACAAAGAGAATTTACAGTTTGTCTGCTTTGAGGTGAGAAAAATGCAATTTTTCTGAAGATTGCCCATTCCTTCTATAAATCACTAACATCCAATCCATTTACCATTTCATCATTTATATGATTTGATCTAATCGGATGACCAATCCTCATCTGATGTGAACATTCCTGCATTCTCAGCAGATTGTTCTAAACTAATAACCTGGCATGATTTCAAATTTTATCAACAACTCATTTTACATCTTACCTAAACTCTTTGTCTTGATTATAAATATATTTAGCATAATTAACTGCTTTAATTCTTAAGAGACTAATCTTTCATATGTATTTTCTTCAGAAAGCATCCAAGTAGTTACTGACATTTTCCAATATTGGATTAAGTCCTTCCTAGGGTGGGGTGTTCAGAGGGCAGATATTATCTCACCTTAAATATATACTTCACATGAATAGTACTGCACCGAATATCTAATTTTTCAAGTAATTTCAGAGTTTTTTCCAGGGTAATTTTTCCACATTTAAAGTCATCCCGAACCATGGACAAAAACCATGTACGAAGAACACCAAAAAAAGAAGTTAAGGAAATTCTCACAGAAAGTCATTAAGTACTTAAAATGACTAAAGAATATTTTACCTCTCTTCAGTTCAACGTTTTTATTTTCAGAGGAAAGTCTATCTTAGGCTTAAATGAGAAAACACTTTTATGATAAATAATATTTTTAAAAAACTAAGTAGGCACTACTCTGTGGTAAAGGTATGAAAGGGTATAACACAATAAAAATTGCAGGAAAACAATAAAAATTAACATTTGAGAAATCAAGCTATTACTTGGGAAACAACAGTCTATTTTCTGAAGACGTGAACTTGGGAGACAGCTGGACATCAACACTTGATCTCTCTCAGCATTAGTTTCCTCATCTGAAAAGTGGTCAAATTAATACTTCCAGAAGGTGGGGGCATTAAATGAGTCCAAACCATGTCTGATATGATTATTACCACTACATTAGCCAAATGTCAGGCTACACGCATGCCCCAAGAAAGCAACATTTTAAGGACCATAAAAAAGAGTAAAAAAAAAAATGCCATGGTGAGTGTCTATTTAGTATGAAAGACAAAAATAATCAAGCTTGCTTATTATCTACAGAGAAACTACAAAAATTAGGACACTTCAAATTGAAAAACTAAGGTTAAGAAGAATTAATACAACAGTCTATAAAATCGTGAAAGTTATTGGTAAAAATTGTTCAACAACACACTCAATTTCAGATTGTTAGAACTAACTGGAAACCCTTCAAACTAATGGCAAAGACTTAATATGGCAAAGCTCATGTTATTATAAGAAAAAGATACAGGAAGCTAGGGAAACCCAGAAAAGCTCAGGGCAGAAAGGGAAGCAAGCAGTTTTTGCTTAAATGAGAGAAACTTAAGTTCAGGACTCTTCAAAAAGAATGAGAAAATAATCAAGGAAAGGGGATAAATCAAAAGAAAGAGGAAAGAGGAACAGAAAGCACTCTGAGTGGATATTTGTTCTCCATATTTTCATGACCTGTAGTTCCGTTCCTCCTCGCTTAGAAGTTTCTCCCCATTATGAGTTGCCACAAGTTCCAAATATAATTAACTCTGCCCTTGCAGGAGAGGGATTTCTTGAAACTCATCCACGGATGCCACTGCTCCTTTTCTAGAAAGAAAGCAGAAAACATAGTGGTTTGTTGCCTTTGTTCTTTGGAGTTAGCTCAACACTTAAATCCCACAGAAACCATATGTAACATGTGGTCTCTTCACTTCACTGCCCTTAAAACTTTCTGGTTTCTTGCTTATGTTCTGACCATTTCCCAACCCACAATGTTTATAAATAAGGCATCTCTTGCTGCCTGGCATTTTCCCATGAACTGCCATCGTACCTCATTTTATCTTTACTGTTTTGTTTAAACCCCTCAAACCTTTCAGCATGGCGTGCTTCCATTGGGTTGGGGACAGTTATTCTGAGGGCCTGATTATACATCAATGCCATTGTGGTCCCCAAAAGGTGCAAAGGGTTGCCAGGCACTCTCTAGAAACTCTGGGCTGCTTCTCTAGATCCCTGACAACATATAATGCACACAGAGACACACCGCTTTTGAAAAAGGCTGTTCTGGAGGCTAAGTTCTTAAAATCTTCAAAATTCTTATAGCTGGTTGGCTGGGCACCACACTGCCAGGTGACTATCATGTTTTTCTTTTGGTCTGAACACCTAACGTGATATCACTGAAAGTTCCATACTTCATAGAGAAAGCTTCTTTATGACTTCATCAGGAGACTCAGAGCTTGCCAGACAACCTGGTTTTTCATGGTCAGAGATGGTCATCTTAAGCTGAATGTGTAACATCTTGATGGGAAGGTTGTCCCATGGAATGTTTTCTCATCTTTGAACACTATTTCAGAAGCTCTGCTTCTGCTACAACCAAACATGTCACTTAGCGATCTGAGTAAGAAAGAGAAAGAAAAATTAATTCTCAGACTGTTAATACAGGCTCCTCCAGGGGAATTTGTAAATGCCTTTGATGATCTCTGTCTGCTTATCCGTGATAAAAAACTCATGCACCATCTAGGTGAGTATGCAGGCTACCAACACTGCCAAAAATATTACGTCCCACTCTCCATCGATGGGAATGTGGTCCTCCTGTCTCACCACAACGTAGTGGGTGACTACCGATTTTTTGACTACCAGAGCAAACTTTCTTTCAAATTCGACCTGCTTCAAAACCAGTTAAAAGACATCCAAAGTCACGGCATCATTCAGAATGAGATGGAGTACCTGAGGACTGTTGTTCTGTGCGCCTTAAAGCTGTATGTGGATGACCACTATCCAACGGGGAACTGCAATGTGCTGAGAAAAACGGTGAAAAATAAAGAGTTCTTGATTGCTTGCATTGAAGATCACAGCTACGAAATAGGAGATTACTGGAATGGCCTTTGGAAATCGAAATGGATTTTCCAAGTCAATCCATTTCTAACCCAGGTAACAGGGAGAATTTTTGTGCAAGCTCACTTCTTCAGATGTGTCAACCTTCATGTCGAAATCTCCAAGGACCTGAAAGAAAGCTTGGAAGTAGTTAACCAAGCTCAACTGGCTCTAAATTTCGCGAGGCTTGTGGAAGAGCAAGAGAATACATTTCAAGCTGCAGTCTTAGAAGAATTACAGGAGTTATCAAATGAAGCCCTAAGAAGAATTCTACGAAGAGATCTTCCAGTGACCCGCACTCATATTGACTGGCAGAGGATACTCTCTGACTTGAATCTGGTGATGTATCCTAAATTAGGATGAGTCATTTATTCAAGAAGTGTGTTATGCAACTGGATGATATAAAGGATTGCTCATGATAACTGTCTTGACCTGATTACTTTGTTTCAGGGGGCAGGGAGGGTGGCAGAGGTTATTTGCCTAAAGTTGAGAAGCCACTAGACATGCCTGTCACTTTGCAGATGCAAGTTTGGAGGGGGGTTTGTTTTTTTGAGGAGGGGATGGTTGGTCACATCACACAGCTTGTGGGAACTTGGTTCGCCTATCAGGGATTGAACCTGAGCCTTCGGCAGTGAAAGCGCAGAGTCCTAACCACTGGACCTCCAGGGAATTCCAGATGCAAGTTAAATTAGGGACAAGTCTACCAAATCATTTTATTCAAGGAATATTTACCAGTAAGTCAAGAAAATGATGATGGAAATTAATTTTCATAAACCTTAACTGATTATTCATTGATGTTACTCACAGTCTTGATCAAATACTTTTAAACAATACCTATTGACTAGGAGAACCATTTCAAATTCCCTGGCTTAGCATTCCAAGGTCCCCCATGACCTGAGTGCCCCTATATCTTCCATGGATTTAACATGGCTAAACTGGACTTTAGGACTGGATTTAACCACCTTTTCCAAAAAGCCTAAGAGAAGCCTCACCAAAAGTGTTCTCTACATTTCCTATATGTAAACACCTTCTAGCTCTAATTTTGCCTTGAAACTTTTCCATCCTAATTTGAATATTAGACGTGTGTGTTTGTCGTCTTACTCTTAATATACTAAGGAAGGGATTTTTTGTTTCATTCATACACAGTGTAATGGAAATCTATGAAATTTTGAGTTAGAATATCTAAGTTCAAGATTCTACCAATTACTGATTCTACCTGATTCTACCAATTACAATCAAATACCTGATTCTACCAATTACTACTTTTGTGACATAAGGCAAGGATAAAATATATGACTTCTTTGATACCCAATTGTTCCATTTGTTAAATAGGGGTTAAATGCATGATGTTTTACATACAATATGTGAGCAATAAATCATTCACGAATAAATAAATGTTGAAGAGAGGAGAGCTTCCGTAAGTCTCTCAGGTTGGCCAGAGCTTCACAAGCAACATTTCCTAAAGATGAGAGTATCTGAAGCATCATTCCTCAATCCAACCAAAGCTCTCTATCTTTCAGGAGTTCTAATATACAAATATCTCTGATTTGGAAATACAGTTTTGCATTTTGAAGATCTTTCATAGTGTCTGGCATACGATAAGAATATAATTCCTACACTGTATTTTCCTGGCAATACATTCTTGAGATCTTATTATATGTCACATGAAGATAGATCCCTTAAGGAGGCTCCAGGGACAAGATTTATTTTCAGACTTAATCAATCAATGTCCCAACAGGAAACAGATGACAAATACAGATATGATAGTTCAAAGAGAGTATAATGAAGGGATTATCCAGAAAGATGTGGGAACACAAGGGACAGTGAAATACCATGAGAGCAGTTTACATCTTTAGGTCAAGGTTAGGGAGCAGTCACTAGAACCTGGAAGGAGGAGTCAATATAATGGGTCACCAGAAGAAGGGCTATACCCTTCTGTGGAGGAACGTTCCAGCCCAAGGAAACCCCCCCAGGAAGAGAGTCAAGGGCATAAATATTCTTCTCCTGCTTCTGGCTTCTGTCAGAGCTCTCCATTGGCAAACCCAATCAAAAATGAGAGGGCAGGACTTCCGGGTAAGATGGCGGAAGAGTAAGACGCGGAGATCACCTTCCTCCCCACGGATACACCAGAAATACAGCTACACGTGGAACAACTCCTACAGAACACCTACTGAACGCTGGCAGAAGACCCCAGACCTCCCAAAAGGCAAGAAACTCCCCACATACCTGGGTAGGGCAAAGCGGAGAGATCCGCACACAGAGGATCGGTGCCGAGCGGCACTCACCAGCCCGAGAGGCTTGTCTGCTCGCCCGCCGGGGCACGCAGCGCTGGAAGCTGAGGCTCGGGCTTCGGTCAGAGCGCAGGGAGAGGACTGGGGCTGGCGGCGAGAACTCAGCCTGAAGGGGGCTAATGTGCCACAGCTAGCCGGGAGGGAGTCCGGGAAAACTCTGGAGCTGCCGAAGAGGCAAGAGACTTTTTCTTCTCTCTTGGTTTCCTGGTGCGCGAGGAGAGGGGATTAAGAGCGCTGCTTAAAGGGGCTCCACGGACGGGCGCGAGTCGCGACTGAAAGCGCGGAGCCCAGTGACAGGCGTGGGACGCTGGGGCTGCTGCTGCCGCCGCCAAGAAGCCTGTGTGCGAGCGCAGGTCACTGCCCACACCGCCCTTCCGGGAGCCTGTGCAGCCCGCCACTGCCGGGGTCCCGGGATCCAGGGGCGGCTTCCCTGGGAGAACGCACAGCGCGCCTCGGGCTGGTGCAACGTCACGCCGACCTCTGCCGCTGCAGGCTCGCCCCGCACTCCGTGCCCCTCCCTCCCTCCCGGCCTGAGTGAGCCAGAGTCCCCGAAGAGGCTGCTCCTTTAACCCTGTCCTATCTGAGCGAAGAACAGACGCCCTCCGGCGACCTACACGCAGAGGCGGGGCCAAATCCAAAGCTGAGACCTAGGAGCTGTGAGAACAAAGAAGAGAAAGGGAAACCTCTCCCAGCAGCCTCAGAAGCAGCGGATTAAAGCTCCACAATCAACTTGATGTACCCTGCATCTGTGGAATACATGAATAGACAACACATCATCCCAAATTGAGGAGCCCGGAGTCAGTGCTGTGCCTCTGAGGTGGGAGAGCCAACTTCAGGACACTGGTCCACAAGAGACCTCCCAGCTCCACATAATATCAAACGGCGAAAATCTTCCAGAGATCTCCATCTCAACACCAGCACCCAGCTTCACTCAACGACCAGCAGGCTACAGTGCTGGACACCCTAAGCCAAACAACTAGCAAGACAGGAACACAACGCCACCCATTAGCAGAGAGGTGGCCTAAAATCATAAAAAGTCCACAGACACCCCAAAACACACCACCAGACGTGGACCTGCCCACCAGAAAGACAAGATCCAGCCTCATCCACCAGAACACAGGCACTAGTCCCCTCCACCAGGAAGCCTACACAACCCACTAAACCAACCTTAGCCACTGGGGACAGACACCAAAAACAACAGGAACTACGAACCTGCAGCCTGCAAAAAGGAGACCCCAAACACAGTAACATAAGCAAAATGAGAAGACAGAAAAACACACAGCAGGAGAAGGAGCAAGATAAAAACCCACCAGACCTAACAAATGAAGAGGTAATAGGCACTCTACCTGAAAAAGAATTCAGAATAATGATGGTAAAGATGATCCAAGATTCTATTTCCCAGATACAAAATCTTGGAAATAGAATAGACAAAATGCAAGAAACAGTTAACAAGGACCTAGAAGAACTAAAGATGAATCAAGCATCGATTAAAAACACAATACATGAAATAAAAAATACTCTAGATGGGATCAATAGCAGAATAACTGAGGCAGAAGAACGGATAAGTGAGGTGGAAGATAAAATAGTGGAAATAACTGCTGCAGAGCAAAATAAAGAAAAAAGAATGAAAAGAACAGAGGACAGTCTCAGAGACCTCTGGGACAACATTAAACGCACCAACATTCGAATTATAGGGGTTCCAGAAGAAGAAGAGAAAAAGAAAGGGACTGAGAAAATATTTGAAGAGATTATAGTTGAAAACTTCCCTAATATGGGAAAGGAAATAGTTAATCAAGTCCAGGAGGCACAGAGAGTCCCATACAGAATAAATCCAAGGAGAAATACGCCAAGACACATATTAATCAAACTGTCAAAAATTAAACACAAAGAAATCATATTAAAAGCAGCAAGGCAAAAACAACAAATAACACACAAGGGAATCCCCATCAGGATAACAGCTGATCTCTCAGCAGAAACTCTACAAGCCAGAAGGGAGTGGCAGGACATACTTAAAGTGATGAAGGAGAAAAACCTGCAACCAAGATTACTCTACCCAGCAAGGATCTCATTCAGATTTGATGGAGAAATTAAAACGTTTACAGACAAGCAAAAGCTGAGAGAGTTCAGCACCACCAAACCAGCTTTACAACAAATGCTAAAGGAACTTCTCTAGGCAAGAAACACAACAGAAGTAAAAGACCTACAATAATGAACCCAAAACAATTAAGAAAATGGGAATAGGAACATACATATCGATAATTACCTTAAACGTAAATGGACTAAATGCTCCCACCAAAAGACACAGAGTGGCTGAATGGATACAAAAACAAGACCCATCTATATGCTGTCTACAAGAGACCCACTTCAGACATAGAGACACATACAGACTGAAAGTAAGGGGATGGAAAAAGATATTCCATGCAAATGGAAACCAAAAGAAAGCTGGAGTAGCAATTCTCATATCAGACAAAATAGACTTTAAAATAAGGACTACTAGAAGAGACAAAGAAGGACACTACATAATGATCAAGGGATCGATCCAAGAAGAAGATATAACAATTGTAAATATTTATGCACCCAACATAGGAGCACCTCAATACATAAGGCAAATACTAACAGCCATAAAAGGAGAAATCGACAGTAACACACTCATAGTAGGGGACTTTAACACCCCACTTTCACCAATGGACAGATCATCCAAAATGAAAATAAATAAGGAAACACAAGCTTTAAATGATACATTAAACAAGATGGACTTAATTGATATTTATAGGACATTCCATCCAAAAACAACAGAATACACATTTTTCTCAAGTGCTCATGGAACATTCTCCAGGATAGATCATATCTTGGGTCACAAATCAAGCCTTGGTAAATTTAAGAAAATTGAAATTGTATCAAGTATCTTTTCCGACCACAATGCTATGAGACTAGATATCAATTACAGGAAAAGAGCTGTAAAAAATACAAACACATGGAGGCTAAACAATACACTACTTAATAACGAAGTGATCACTGAAGAAATCAAAGAGGAAATTAAAAAATACCTAGAAACAAATGACAATGGAGACACGACGACCCAAAACCTATGGGATGCAGCAAAAGCAGTTCTAAGAGGGAAGTTTATAGCAATACAATCCCACCTTAAGAAACAGGAAACATCTCGAATAAACAACCTAACCTTGCACCTAAAGCAATTAGAGAAAGAAGAACAAAAACATCCCAAAGTTAGCAGAAGGAAAGAAATCATAAAAATCAGATCAGAAATAAATGAAAAAGAAATGAAGGAAACGATAGCAAAGATCAATAAAACTAAAAGCTGGTTCTTTGAGAAGATAAACAAAATTGATAAACCATTAGCCAGACTCATCAAGAAAAAAAGGGAGAAGACTCAAATCAATAGAATTAGAAATGAAAAAGGAGAAGTAACAACTGACACTACAGAAATACAAAAGATCATGAGAGATTACTATAAGCAACTCTATGCCAATAAAATGGACAACCTGGAAGAAATGGACAAATTCTTAGAAATGCACAACCTGCCAAGACTGAATCAGGAAGAAATAGAAAATATGAACAGACCAATCACAAGCACTGAAATTGAAACTGTGATAAAAAATCTTCCAACAAACAAAAGCCCAGGACCAGATGGCTTCACAGGCGAATTCTATCAAGCATTTAGAGAAGAGCTAACACCTATCCTTCTGAAACTCTTCCAAAATATAGCAGAGGGAGGAACACTCCCAAACTCATTCTACGAGGCCACCATCACCTTGATACCAAAACCAGGCAAGGATGTCACAAAGAAAGAAAACTACAGGCCAATATCACTGATGAACATAGATGCAAAAATCCTCAACAAAATACTAGCAAACAGAATCCAACAGCACATTAAAAGGATCATACACCATGATCAAGTGGGGTTTATTCCAGGAATGCAAGGATTCTTCAATATACGCAAATCAATCAACGTGATACACCATATTAACAAACTGAAGGAGAAAAACCATATGATCATCTCAATAGATGCAGAGAAAGCTTTCGACAAAATTCAACACCCATTTATGATAAAAACCCTGCAGAAAGTAGGCATAGAGGGAACTTTCCTCAACATAATAAAGGCCATATATGACAAACCCACAGCCAGCATCGTCCTCAATGGTGAAAAACTGAAACCATTTCCACTAAGATCAGGAACTAGACAAGGTTGCCCACTTTCACCACTCTTATTCAACCTAGTTTTGGAAGTTTTGGCCACAGCAATCAGAGAAGAAAAGGAAATAAAAGGAATCCAAATTGGAAAAGAAGAAGTAAAGCTGTCACTGTTTGCAGATGACATGATACTATACATAGAGAATCCTAAAGATGCTACCAGAAAACTACTAGAGTTAATCAATGACTTTGGTAAAGTTGCAGGATACAAAATTAATGCACAGAAATCTCTGGCATTCCTATATACTGATGATGAAAAATCTGAAAGTGAAATCAAGGAAACACTCCCATTTACCATTGCAACAAAAAGAATAAAATATCTTGGAATAAACCTACCTAAGGAGACAAAAGACCTGTATGCAGAAAATTATAAGACACTGATGAAAGAAATTAAAGATGATACAAATAGATGGAGAGATGTACCATGTTCTTGGATTGGAAGAATCAACATTGTGAAAATGACTCTACTACCCAAAGCAATCTACAGATTCAATGCAATCCCTATCAAACTACCACTGGCATTTTTCACAGAACTAGAACAAAAAATTTCACAATTTGTATGGAAACACAAAAGACCCCGAATAGCCAAAACAATCTTGAGAACGAAAAATGGAGCTGGAGGAATCAGGCTCCCTGACTTCAGACTATACTACAAAGCTACAGTAATCAAGACAGTATGGTACTGGCACAAAAACAGAAAGATAGATCAATGGAACAGGATAGAAAGCCCAGAGTTAAACCCACGGACATATGGTCACCTTATCTTTGATAAAGGAGGCAGGAATGTACAGTGGAGAAAGGACAGTCTCTTCAATAAGTGGTGCTGGGAAAACTGGATAGGGACATGTAAAAGTATGAGATTAGATCATTCCCTAACACCATACACAAAAATAAGCTCAAAATGGATTAAAGACCTAAATGTAAGGCCAGAAACTATCAAACTCTTAGAGGAAAACATAGGCAGAACACTCTATGACATAAATCACAGCAAGATCCTTTTTGACCCACCTCCTAGAGAAATGGAAATAAAGACAAAAATAAACACATGGGACCTAATGAAACTTAAAAGCTTTTGCACAGCAAAGGAAACCATAAACAAGACCAAAAGACAACCCTCAGAATGGGAGAAAATATTTGCAAATGAAGCAACTGACAAAGGATTAATCTCCAAAATTTATAAGCAGCTCATGCAGCTCAATAACAAAAAAACAAACAACCCAATCCAAAAATGGGCAGAAGACCTAAATAGACATTTCTCCACAGAAGATATACAGACTGCCAACAAACACATGAAAGGATGCTCAACATCTTTACTCATTAGAGAAATGCAAATCAAAACTACAATGAGATATCATCTCACACCAGTCAGAATGGCCATCATCAAAAAATCTAGAAACAATAAATGCTGGAGAGGGTGTGGAAAAAAGGGAACACTCTTGCACTGCTGGTGGGAATGTGAATTGGTACAGCCGCTATGGAGAACGGTATGGAGGTTCCTTAAAAAACTACAAATAGAACTACCATATGACCCAGCAATCCCACTACTGGGCATATACCCTGAGAAAACCATAATTCAAAAAGAGACATGTACCAAAATGTTCATAGCAGCCCTATTTACAATAGCCCGGAGATGGAAACAACCTAAGTGTCCATCATCGGATGAATGGATAAAGAAGATGTGGCACATATATACAATGGAATATTACTCAGCCATAAAAAGAAATGAAATTGAGCTATTTGTAATGAGGTGGATAGACCTAGAGTCTGTCATACAGAGTGAAGTAAGTCAGAAAGAGAAAGACAAATACTGTATGCTAACACATATATATGGAATTTAAGAAAAAAAAATGTCATGAAGAACATAGGGGTAAGACAGGAATAAAGACACAGACCTACTAGAGAATGGACTTGAGGATATGGGGAGGGGGAAGGGTAAGCTGTGACAAAGTGAAAGAGCGGCATGGACATATATACACTACCAAACGTGAGGTAGATAGCTAGTGGGAAGCAGCCGTATAGCACAGGGAGATCAGCTCGGTACTTTGTGACCGCCTGGAGGGGCGGGATAGGGAGGGTGGGAGGGAGACGCAAAAGGGAGGGGATATGGAAACATATGTATATGTATAACTGATTAAATTTGTTATAAAGCAAAAAAATTAAATAAAATAAAATTTAAAAAAAAAAAAAAATGAGAGGGCAAAGGAGTCCACTAATAGTCTATGCACATCTGCCTCCCAAGGCCAATAGTAGGGGGGTGAAGGGAAGAGAACAGATCTGGAGAGGCAAATGGAAGATACGGATACATGTTCATTCATCTGAAGGCGATTTCTGATACCAGGCAGGACTTTTGTTTTAGTATGATGAACATCTGGCATTTACTCAGTATATGCTTTTGTTCACTTAGATAAGTCATTATTTTAAATAAATATATATATTTTGTAGAGCTACATAAAAAATGTGTTTGGAAGGATTTCAAGTAATTTTTCTATATATTTCAGTCCATTTTAACTCCCTTGAAAAAGGACAACCTCTTCTAGGTTATAAATGCAACAGGTTTCCTGAATTAATTTTATTACATAAACGTAATGCTTATCATACTGTTCTTATCTCCCTAGTCACTTTTTTTTTTTTTTTTTTTTTTTGCGGGCCTCTCACTATTGTGGCCTCTCCTGTTGTGGAGCACAGGCTCCGGACGCGCAGGCTCAGCAGCCATGGCTCACGGGCCCAGCCACTCCGCGGCATGTGGGATCTTCCCGGACTGGGGCACAAACCCGTGTCCCGTGCATCGGCAGGTGGACTCTCAACCACTGCACCACCAGGGAAGCCCTCCCTAGTCACTTTTTATTCTTATTTTAGAACATGTAAAGTGCCCTCACTTCGCAAGCACCATGTTCATGCTCCAAACTCACATGAATAAAAAAGAATTTATGGTGTGACTAGGATTTACTAATTCGACAGATCCATTTTTTTTATTCCCTAGGAACGTGATCTGTGACCCTAACAGCATGCAAATGCAGCTCTCTGTTCAGACAGAGTCATGGCATGAGAGAGTGAAGTAAGGGGAAAATTCCATAAACATTATATTCTTTAGTAGAGAAACCTGAACAGTACCCCAATGTTTCCTAATGAGTATTTCCTATGTTCACATCAGTACTTCTTTTTATACCTCATTTTTGGATAAACAATCTTCAACAAAGCTCAAATTCTTCTGGATTTATTAGAAAATAACAAAGGAAAATCAGGACTCTTTTGCCAAAGTATTATTATAGCATAACACATGCCTAAAGTTCAAGAAGGGTCCGTAGCGTTTGTTTGGAATTAAATTCGCCATGTCTAGCACTGAAACTCATAGGTCAAACTGATCTCTTCAGAATTTCTAGAAATTCTTGCAGTGCGCCATAATTTCTAATGGCAAGACCTCACAATATAGAAGAAGATATGATGACAGTGGCTCTTTATAGTTACATTACCATTCAATACATTTTGTTGGGACCACCATTGACTCTCAGCACACATCTATTCACAGGGAATTTGACTGGAAATTTTGAGTTAAGTTGCATTAACTTAGCTTGGCCTAGGATGTACTTCTAACCACTTGCCAACATCCATAGTCACACTATTCATTTCACCCAAGAACACCGCGTATCAAACCCTTCTGGACTTTGTAGAACAATCTGACCTGGCCTAGCCCATCCATGTATGTGTCTCAACTTCCTCCTTTCCAAGGGACTACAGTCCCAAGATCCTCCCTTATGTTACTGCAAATTTATTTAACTCTCTTCCAAAATTCTTTTGCAAAATATTTTCATGGACCTATTACTAACTCTGCTTCCTTTTTATCTTCCTGTCACACAATTCCTTCTTTTAATCTTCAAAAAATAGTTCTTTATAGATGTAGCCTCAAGGATCCTATCTTACTGACTTTGGTGATCCCATTACAGAGTCTGAAACATAATGAGTGTTTAGTAGATATTTGCTGAATATGTAGATGGATGGTTCAACGAATGAATACACTGAAGGAAGAAAATAAACTCTATTAATCTTTCTTTAAAATAGATACCTTTTCCACTAGATATTTTAATTTTCAAGGCATCAAGAGGTGAATGTCAATTTAAAAATGCAGGAACAAAGGATGTGCCTGGGATTTCATGGACAAAGAAGTTCTAATATGCTGTGTATGCCCCACTTGGAGAGTCTCGATGTACATTAAAGGCTCAGAGATAGTCTGCCACTAAAAAAATTATCTAGTTGAGTATTTTCTGGAATCATTTTTGATTCCTCCCTTTTCCCCTCACCATCCATATCTAACCTATCTGCAAGGTCTATGAGTTTGACCTCTAAAAGAATATCTGTCTACTTCCCTCCACCATGGCTGCTACTACTGTAGCCCATGGCGCCATCCTGTCTTGCAGGAGTACTGCAATATCCTCCTAATTGACATCTCTGCTTCCACTCTTGGACTCATAACCATTCTAACAAAGTAGCCAAAATGAGCTTTTAAAAACATAAATTGATTCCCTGCTTATCCCTAAAGCATACCAATGGGTTTAATGTTCTTAAAGTCCAATCTTCATATATTGGTCCACAAGGCCTTATGACCTCTAGCCTGAGCCACACTCTCAAACCTTATCAACCACCACTCTCCTCCTTGCTCATCACTCTTTTGTTCACTAGGCTTCCTGCTCTGCCTTTTCCTTGCCAAGCCCCTTCCTACATGAAGGACTGGTACTTGACGTTTCCTCTGCTTAAAAACATGTCCTTCAGCTCTTCTTGTCATTAGCTTCTCTTCAGCCTTCAAGCCTCAGCTCAAATATCATCCTTCTGAAACCCTTCTCGAGAATTGGCCCTTCCCAGTTGTCCCACATCACCAGCTTTATTTCCTTCATAGTAACCATCACAATTTGAATTTTTAAGATTCTGATTTCCTACACTAGAATACCAACTCATTTATATTATTTACCAGAACATCGTTACCACCTAAATAATACCTGACACATGGTAGGGAATAAATATTTGCTGAACAAATATGTTTATTCAGGGGGTCCTTTTTCAAGTAAAACTTAGTAACATTCCACTGAACACAGAAAGTCTAGTGTAGGCTAAAAAGTAGCCATTTTACATAAGAGGTCCATACATATCTTCAGGGAGTTAAGAATTTCTATTCGTATATAATGGGCTTTAGAATTCTGACATAAAAATATGACCTATGTGCTCAAAAATCCATTACAGAGTAATGTCAAGGCTATTAGGTAATGGTTATTTATCTACAGTGTTAATATATTTTCATTAGTCATATGCTCTACAAAGAACTCTCCCTTACACTGGGTGTTTCCTTACAACTGATTCCATTCTTGTCTTGAAAAATTCATGTTAAAGGCTTCCGCTGGTAAGCCCTTATAAGTTTGGAAATAATTTGAAGAGTTCAATAATACTTTTGACTTTGTTTTTGGTTTTTGGCTAAGAGACTGTTACCATCATAAGGCTTTATTTCTTCCTTTATAGATTGGGAAACTGAAATGAGGCCCTGAGAATTTGAGTGCCTTTTTCAAAATCATGCAGCATTAATTAACACTATAATCCTGGTCCAGGTTATTTTCACATTTTGTTCTATTTTCCCTATTATTCCTAAGTCCATAAGACAGAAATTAGGAGTATATATGAGGGGCTGGATCCAAAGGATGAGCTTGAGCAACACCTAATTTCAGAGAGGATGCTTGGAAAGACCCACTTCCATTTCTATCAGAGTGGAGCAGATGATTAGCTGCTCATTATGCAGATGTGGGATCAGAAGCGAATTTTATTTTCCCTTTACCTTCTGATAATTGAAGGAACTCGTCCTAACAAAGAAAAGTCTTAAGAGATCCATTCCTATTTATATTGCCAAGTTGCTTACAAGTGGATAGGATCAAAAAAAAAAAAAAGAAGAAGAAGAAGAAGAAGAAACAACTGTACAACTTCTTAATAAATCAACTTAACATTAATGCTCATAATTTTAACATCTTTAAAACTCATCTTCACGTGGTTGATGAATGGTAAAATTACACAGGTCTTGAGTGGGAAGCTATAAAGAAGAGAAGTAAATCTTATCCTTCTTCTGCTAATACACTCAGTTTGACAGAAGAAGCTGCTTAAGTCAGCCAGAAGACAGCAATCCTAATTTTAAAATGGGCAAAGTATATAAACAGGCAATCTACAGTACAGGAAATCCAAAACAAATACGAAGAGAAACATGCAACAATCAAAGAAATGCAAATTAAAACCACCATTAGTTTTATGTTACAGCTATTTAAAAAAGGCAAAAAATTAGAAGTTGGTTTAAGTAAATTCTAGTAAAGATGTGTACCTGTGTATGTGTACCGGTGTGCAGGTCCATATGTGCATGTACATGTGTGTATATGCCTGTGTGTGTGTGTGTGTGTGTGTGTAGGAACTCTCATACATTATTGCTAGTGGGAGATTAAACAAAAGCTGCTGTTCTCAAGAGCAGTCTGGCACTATTTAGTCAAATTAGACGTATGCATACCATATGTCTTAGCAATTCCATTCCTAGGTGTATGTCCTTCCAAATTTCTCACACTTGTCTCGAAGGAAGCATGTACAAGGATGTTCACTGTGGTGTTGTTTGTCTAAGCAGGAAACTAATCTCAATTTAGAAGTCCACCACTGACGGATTAAAGGTTAATTGTGGTAAATGCACACCAAGGAGTACCATGAATGGCTGGAAGTATGGAGCAAATGTACACAGAACAATATGGGTGGATGGTAAAAGCACACTGCTGGATAACAGAGAGTAAGATACAATGTGATTTGTATCATAACAAATGCAGAAATTAAACAGAGGCTCCAAATAATACATATTTTTCAAGAACACATTTTTTTAAAACACACATTAAATGTATTAGAATGGTTTCCTGTGCAGGAAATAAATTAAAAAGTAATCATAAACAAACCACAAATAAACAACTACAAGCACAAAAAGAGGAAAGTAAAGAGAAAATAAACAGAAGTAAAAAGAATTGTACTTATTTAGAAGCAGCATGAACTTAAAGCCCCCAAAGATGAACTGAAATGCCTCCTGCCAAATTTCCCACCGCCCCTCACTCCTCAGGGATTAGAAGGCACTACACTTTGTCTCCAGCACACATAACTGTGAAAAGTCTGCAGTAGTACAACTGAGGCCAAGGACAGGGGAAGGCTGTGCCCTGAACAAAGTCAGAAATGCCATTCATGTGTCTGAGGTTGAATTCCTCAAGATAAGTATGAACTGGGGTTGGAAAAGAAAGTCCATCTCTGTTTTTGTCTAGGGGATGATAGGAAAAGGTGAGTTTGGCTCCATGGACTGCTATGGGTACCATTGTTTAGGAAAGATCAAAAGAGGCCGGGACTTGTAAGAGACATAGGGTTCTAACAAGAAAATTAGGAAGTCAGGGTACTTCTTGCCAGGTCAAAAGATTATAAAAGTCTGATCATAAAGATAGAGCACAGCTTTACTGTGACTGGCACAAAACTGTAACGAATTTCTGCGTAATGGAAGTGCTTTGTCGAGTACATAAATTACCTGCTTCTCCAGTTTCCCTCATCCTGATCCTCAATTTTATTCACCTCTATCTTGTTGCCTCATGTAGCTTCCTGACGGTGAAGAAAATTAGCAGAAAGAAGTGGCTGAACTATTCATTTAAAAATTTTTACTTATTAGAGTTCAATGAATATGTTAGAAAAAGCAAAACCACAGAGATAAAATCCATTTATCTTTAAGTAGAGAGCCGCATTCGAAGGAATTTAGCTGTAAAATTATTAGTGATATTTTTCTGGGAAATGACATTATAACAGAAAAGGAGTTGACGCTTTTCAAATAGGTATTGGAGACGCTTTGATGCTCTCCCCACACAATCACACGTATTCTTGAGATGCCCTGGAGTTTCTGGCACAAAGAACAGACAACACAAGACTTGATATTAGACACAGGCAATTTACATCTACCCCAAGGTACATGATTCAGGGGAATACAGTGCATTTTTACAGTTAACATGGTAGCAACTGAAAATATTATGGGCATCCCTATAGCCAAACTCAAAATATATACAATAACTTTTTAATTGTATTATTAAAATATGGCTCTTATGCAATGAAGCCAAAAGGTGTTTGGAATGGCTATGGTGAGAAGATACCTCATGAAGTCAGTAGAATGCAAGAAACTCCCTTGCAATCCCTCTGTCATCACCATCTCTCTAAATCCCGAGTTAGAAATCTGTGCATGCTATCCATCAAATAAAACTATGCCCCTCTTCTGCATTCCCACCCTATTAGCTTTCTCCTGGGAAAGTGACCGTGGAGAAGCTTCTGCTGATGCCAATAGTAAACCCCTTCCAAAGGTGTACAGAACATGAGAATATCTAAATCACACTGAATTCATCTGCCATTGGTGAAACAAAGTATAAACCATACCTATAATGTTAGACTATGGGTCATTGTCCTGAAAACACCCCTGTCTCAGAACCCTTGAATTTGAAAGGCAATATGTCCCTACTCTCCAGGGGCTCAAAATCTTGATGGTGCAGTGCTAGAGAAACAGAGAAATAACTGTATGTCAAATAATAAGCATCCTTATAAAGAGTGATAGTTACTATTATTTAATGATGAAATCTTGGCTTTCCTACCATTTGGAGATAATTTTAACAGAGAAAGTTATTGAGAAATTAGTATTTCTCCCTTTGCTCCAATAGACCCCAAAAATAAAAAGCAGAGTTTTTTTATTTTTATTCTGTGGGAAGCAGAGTTTTGAATTCTGGAATCCTTTGTCCTAGAATTAACATGTTGTTTTGTTTTGTTTTATTCTTTTTCTGATTCAGATCCAGTGGAAGTGAATTAAGTTGGCTTATTCCCAAGTGACAGGAGATGGTGAATTTTGTGTTTAGAAGGTAGGGACAAGTGAAGCTAACGAAAGTCTGGCAGAGATATCACACTATTTCTGCCACAAGCAGGAAACATCAGGAACACTGAGAGAGCTGCTTCTGCAAGCAAAGGAGGAATTACTCCTAAACCCAACTATAAGATTGAAATTGGACATTCTACTTTTCTTGCATTCAAGTGTCATGAACCCATGCATATCCACTTCATGAACATAAACTAAGGTCTGGCTTTCAAGAAATAGGACTTTTTAAAAAATAGATCTTTATTGGAGTATAATTCTTCACAATACCGTGTTAGTTTCAGTTGCACAGCAAAGCGAATCAGCCATATGCATACACGTTCCCATATCCCCTCCCTCTTGAGCCTCCCTCCCACCCCTCTAGGTGGTCACAAAGCACTGAGCCAATCTCGCTGTGCTATGGTGCTGCTTCCCACCAGCCAACTATTTTACATTCTGTAGTGTGTATATGTCGATGCTACTCTCTCACTTCGCCCCAGCTTCACCCTCCCACCCCATGTCCTCAGGTCCATTCTCTATGTCTACCTCTTTATTCCTGCCCTGCAACTAGGTTCATCAGTACCATTTTTTTTCTTTATGATTCCATATATATGCGTTAGCATACAGTATTTGTTTTTCTCTTTCTGACTTACTTCACTCTGTATGACAGACTCTAGGTCCATCCACCTCACTACAAATAACTCAATTTTGGCACTTTTTATGGCAGAGTAATATTCCATTGTATATATGTGCCACATCTTATCCATTCATCTACTGATGGACACTTAGGTTGCTCCCATGTCCTGGCTATTGTAAATAGAGCTGCAGTGAACACTGTGGTACCTGACTCTTTTTGAATTATGGTTTTCTCAGGGTAAATGCCCAGTAGTGGGATTGCTGGGTCATATGGTAGTTCTATTGAAACAATTAATGCTGGCTGGAAAGGGTGTGGAGAAAAGGGAACCCTCTTGCACTGTTGGTGGGGATGTAAATTGATACAGCCACTGTGGAGAACAGTATGGAGGTCCCTTAAAGAAATATAACTTTTAAAGGGCCCTTCCAATGACTTATTGTATGAACTCCTGGACAGCATATTTTCTATTTTTCAGTCTTATGAAAAGCAAGACTATTTCTTCATTCAGTTCATACTTATTGAGCCCATTCTTTGTGCCATAACCTGTGTTAGACACTAGAAGCACAAAAGGAAATAGGACACTATTCCTGTTCCTGAGTAAGTCCCAGCTGAGCAAGAGATGTTGGTGTATAAAGAACTGATTACATAATAAGTGGTCATAAAGTCTCCGGGAAGGAGTTCGGGAACACTTGCATAGTGGATGTTGCCATCGCCCTGACCAGGATGCTCCTTGCCCAGGACTGATTGGTTCTGGGAGACCCTAACCCCTCGCGCTAATTCAGGACAACTCTGCAGTTATTCAGCTTCTGAGCGCCCTGTAAGATTGGCTAGGTAGGGCCTTTGTTATGACGGCATCTGCAGTTCATTTACCCTTCCTAACCCAGGAGTAGGCAAACATTTTCTGAAAAGGCTGGATCACAGATGTTTTAGGCTTTGCAGGCCACAGAAGGTCGACCTCTATCCGGTACTCTTTTTTTTTTTTTTTTTAACCTTTAGAAATATAAGAACCATTCTTACTTAACTCAGGGTCATATACAAACAGGCTGTGAGCCCGATTTGGTTTGCTGAACTTGCTCCAACCATAACTGCTTTCCTTGCCTGCCCCGCAGGTGTTGATTTCAAGAGGACTCCCCAGCAAACATCCTGCAAGCAAATCCCTGTCTCAGAGTTTGCTTCCTGGGAACCTGACTCTGACAGCTTGACAAAGGAAGAACTAACCGAGACTGAGTGGTTTAACAAGAGTTTATTAGGAGAGGTGGTGACAGTCTTGATTTTACCTAAACTCTATCGTCCTAGAAAATAGAGACGGTTAATCCTCCCAACCTTTTGTTTTCCAAAAACCCCACCCTACTGTGTTCCAAGGAAGGGCTTCCTGCGAAGACCTACCTCCCCACAGGACTTAGATCACCCTCTTCTTTCTCCAGACCCCCATGAGACTCTCAGTTGACTCCCTTGTTTACATATAAGGCCAGATACCAACCCTCAGAATTCTCATTCTTTGTCTCATAAATGATTAGCTGAACTGTTTGTGCCCATAAAACTAGCTTGACAAGGAAATAAACATTGCCTGTTCATCTAACTGACAGAGGCTCCCTCTTATGACAAAAACTGTAAAATCATTCCACCTGCAACTTGTCAATTCTTCCTTATATAATCTACAAAACCACCCTGCTGAGACACTCTGATCCTCAGATCTAGGGTTCTCCCTCTATTGCAATATACTGGATAAATTCAATCGCATTACTTGCCTTGAACAGTGAGATGACCACAGGCACAAGAAACATACTATACAAAGGCACCAAAGTATGAAAGGACATGATGTTGTCAGAGGGATACTGGGAAGTCTGATGTGGAAGGAATGGAGAGCTGCGTTTGGGACCAGAGTGGATTGCAGTGAGGTGGGGCGGGGAGAGGCGGGCGGTGCTGTTTAGATTGAATCGCCTCGCATGTTAAACCAAGCATGCGATGCTTGATGCAGGGAAATTCCCGAGGCCTTTGTACAGTTCCCTCTTGGAGGTAAAGAGGCTTGGCCACTAGACAGGGAGACTAGTTCCTACAATGGACAAAAAGACAGACTTTAAAGTTGTCATCAAGAAAGCATGGTCCCTGAACTCCAATATTCATTGCAGCACTATTGACAATAGCCAGGACATGGAAGCAACCTAAATGTCCATTGACAGAAGAATGGATAAAGAAGATGTGGTACATATATACAATGGAATATTACTCAGCCATAAAAAGGAACGAAATAATGCCATTTGCAGCAACATGGATGGACCTAGAGATTGTCATACTGAGTGAAGTAAGTCAGACAAATATTATATGACATCACTTATATGTGGAATCTAAAAAAATGGTGCAAATGAACCTATTTACAAAACAGAGTCAGAGATGTAGAAAACAAGCTTATGGTTACCAAGGGGGAAAGCAGGGTAGGGTTAAATTGGGAGATTGGGATTGACATATATGCACTACTATATATAAAATAGAAAACTTATAAGGACCTACTGTATAGCACAGGGAATTCTACTCAATACTCTGTAATGACCTATATGGGAATAGAATCTGAAGAAGAGTGGTGTATATGTATAATTGATTCACTTTGCTGTACAGCAGAAACTAACACAACATTGTAAATCAACTATACTCCAATTAATTTAAAAAAAAAAAGAGAGAGAGAGCATGGTCCCTTGATGAGCAGAGGTCTTCAGCTGACAAATCCTTAAATGCTCAAAACAATTTTGGGAAACTGTATATCCACTTGTACATTTACAAGTTACCCTTAAGATTTTTCATAAAAAGTTTAAATTGCATATAATTTCAGACATATTATAAATATTGACATCTTGAAATAAAATATTCATATCAAGTTTTTTTCTCTTTTCTTATATCAGGTTTTAGAAAGTATCCAGTAGAATCTAAATACCCTAGATTTATCTATTTAAAAAATAAGTGAACACTTTAGTTTATATAGTTCCTTTATCTCCTTGAACTTTTCCATTTCATTTCACCAACATATTTTATGCTAATGTAATATAGTTTTATGCTGGAAAGGTTTTTACTGGAGTTACAAGTCTTTTATGCTAGAAGGTATAATACATCTGTGCTCAAAAATATGTATATAATTTTTTCTTGTGCCTATAGGGTCTAAGTTTAAAAATGGTTTTTTCTTCTATAAACATTTGTTCAACATAAATATATTACAAATTGATTGATTATTAAATATAAAATAAAACTTATTGAAGATGTACCTCGTAATGTACGGATCAAGCTAATTTATTTGCATTTAGCTTATATATCTAGGAATGAATATTATTAATTGCTAGAAAGAGAAAGGGTTCAGCATCAAATCTATTTTTCTTTTTATTTCATAGATATAAGCAATGAGCAAATTAGATAAATAAGTGGATATTAATAAAGAGTTTTCTTATAACAATGTCACTCTGTTATTTAAATTCTTCTGAACTTTATACTGAAAATCACACCATAATCTGTTATCAAAAATTATTGCTAATGATGTATCAATTCACAAACTTGTTAGGTAGCCCTTTTATTGTATTGAGAGCAAAGAATTAGAAACCAACTTATGTGCAAAGGGCTTTATTATAGGCCCTGGCATTCTCTGTTTCTTGGAAGAAAACAAAGGCTTTACTAAGACTCACCCAATGACTTGCCTTATGCCTGCAACTCTGTCACTTAAAGACATTTTTATTTATCCACTATTCTCAGACAGGGAGGAGAAAAATAAAGTATTAAATTCAATACACCTACGTTAATGTAAAAATCTTTTTTAACGGTACATTTTTATCTTATCAAAGTCTGGGAGATGCAGAATTAACTCATGTAATTAGTGGAAAACATCCAGCACACAACCTAATTAGCAAAACCAACCCACATTATCAAACCAATCGGCCAGATCAGAAAAACACTGGACTTCAAGTTTTACTTTCAATAGAAGTGTTAATACATACTTTTAGAAATATAAAAATCACTGTGAAACAAATTGGAAATCGGATCTTGTAACATAGGTTACTAAAAGCAGTCATTAAGACTAAAATTTTTCATGTCTAATAAAATTTAATTTATCCATATTCTAGTAAGTTGAAAGTATGATAAAATACCATTTTTATTTCTTCATTTGCAAGACTGTTATGTGTAAAATTACAAGTTATTTATGAAGTGAGGAGTATATTAGCATAGTACTCCTTTGGTAAATGTATACTTGCATGTTTTAATCTCTGATGTTCAGCTTTAGTGTATAATTAAATAAGAACTATGTATAAAATATAATCAATCCAGAATAAAAATGCCCCATGTATTTTATGAAAGAAATGATATGCACTGCTAAAAATTACTTAGTCCAAAAATTAGCATACCATTGTATTTCTTGCTAATAGGAAGTAGAAAATATTAAGTATTTTATAGATGAGAAAGATTAGGCTGACTGAAATCAGAATAAATATTTTATGAAATGATTTGAGAAGATAAGTTAAACCACATTAGCAAATAGTGAATTCCAGTCTAAAAGAAAGCACATAAAATGTACTTTTACAGTTTTCATCCTGTGCCTTAAGAAATTAGACAGTGTCAGAATGATTTCCAGTTACATGCAAAAGAATTTTTAACCCTTTGGCTCTTCATTCTGAGCTAATGACATAACTTGAGGATGACTATTGGAAATGGCTGAAAAGAATCAGTTACCTTTAAACGGAAAACTCTGTGCTCAATACGTTCTCTCCAGATCAGTGCTTCTACAGCACTGGAGGCCAAAACAGAGGCAAAGTCACTCCTTGATTCCTTCTCTACAACCTATCTGGATTCCGAACATGACAACCTTCAACCAACGTTCAAATGTCTTTTTGCTTATTGCCCTAGAACTTTTTACACCCTGGTAACATGTTCCATAGCAAGATTTGGGCAAGGGGTGTGCCTTTGTTTTACAGAATGTAGGTAAAACTATTAAGAAAAATAGGTGGCAAATGTAAAATACATAGCTAGTAGGAAGCAGCCACATAGCACAGGGAGATCAGCTCGGAGCTTTGTGACTACCTAGAGGGGTGGGATAGGGAGGGTGGGAGAGAGACACAGGAAGGAGGAGATATGGGGATATATGTATATGTATAGCTGATTCACTTTGTTATAAAGCAGAAATTAACACACCATTGTAAAACAATTATACTCCAATAAAGATGTTTTTAAAAAAAAGAAAGAAAGAAAAATAGGTGGCAAAAGAACCTGCTTGAACATGCAGGAGAGTTCTCAGTAGATATGTTTTAAGAAAAGTATATACAGAAATTGAGGATTCAGAAAATAATTCCCTTAACTTTCTTTGCAAACTCCCAAAATTATTCACAGCCCAGTTGGAACACTGCCATCATAAGGTCTGTGCAATCTAGTTTTAGACCACTAGAAACAGAAAGCTAATAATAAGGAAATGAACAAAAGCATGCGATATCTTGCAAAGTGTTCATGTCCTACATTGTGTCACAAGAGATTTTGCATACTTGCTTCTTCATAATATTTCTATAAAAGAACATAAAGAGTTCACTTCTTTATGTCACAAACAAAAAAAGAAAAAGTTGTAATTGAGAGCCATTACCCCCAATCATCTCAGGTGTATTAAAGAGAGTCACCTCAGTCCCAGGTAAGTTGTGACAACCTGTTTCACAGAGTTTGCCTCTTAAGATAGGGCTGGGATGGGGTAGGGGATGGGGGTTAAGAGGAAGCCTACTAGGGCAGAGCAGAGGGAACACCTTCATGTTCAATCATTTGAAAGAACTCCAGGAAAGTAAACTGTCCCATTGTAGGGATGAAAACCCAGTACAAACAATATATTTTTACGACTTAATATTTTTGACAGGAAAATAAAAGGCACTTCATTGAAAAATTCTTTAGTTTGCTGTCTGCTTCATAGACTTCTGAGTATTTCACTGACTGCCATATAAAGGAAGCCATTAATTCATTTAGAGCCTACAAAGTAGAAGAAAGTCCCTCTTTGACTAATGATTTATCTAAATTAGGTGACATGTAATTTTATATTTTTAAAATTGTTATATATACAAAACATACAAGTCAAAAAGAAAGAGGTTTGTTTTTCAAACCTAAACACTTACATATTCTTCATATTTATTATGATTAAAAAAATTGAAGGAACATCTTTCTACAGGAAGCCTAGTAGGAATACTGCTTGAGTACTTTAATTTCCATCTCACAAATTAATCCTGCAACATTTTATACAAAATCTTATAATTGGTTCTATAGTTAATTAAAATTTCAATAGCAAGCAGATATGAAAGTGCAGCTTATTTGAAGTATTTATTATTCGCTCTTGGATTGCTAATGAATTAAAGTCTCAAGTGTATCTGCATTAAAGTCACCTTCCTGCTCATCTATCTACATGCTCAGAAAGTAATACATTAAAACCAAGAGGGTTTCATATATTTGGTGTTATTATTTTTTCTGCCTAACTTGTGAATGTAAGTTTATTCTGTGGTACTTTCTGAAAAATTAACTACTCTTTCAGCTAACAGTCTTTTCAAGTCCAGTTATTTTAATAATTAGGATTCTATTTGAAGTTAATTTTCATTTAAGCATATTATAACTTTTGTCAACATTTTTCTCTTCACCAAAAGGTTGGTTTGAAGTCACGTCAACAACATTAATTATTCTAACCTGTAGACTTTTCATGAAATAAGATGCTATTTTATCCTCTGGAGCTTGGTTTGTATTCCTTAAACTGGTTAAAACAGATTTATCATGGTGATCATTTCATAATTTATAAAAATATTAAATTACCATGTTGTATACCTGAAACTAATATATTTTAAGTCAATTATACTTCAGTTCAAAAAATAAAGTAAAACAGAAAAAAAAAGTCCTCCTAAAAAGACAGATTTAAAAGAACTCAACCATTGATACAAATATCAGTGTTTTTGAAGATGCTTTGGATATTTCTTAATTACAAACGTTCTGCTATGAAATTGATTAAATTATATACAAAGTAAAACGCATATATACAGATATTTTTATTAGTAGTGAATATTATTAAGATCTGTTTCTGTATTCTGAAAACCATGAAAAACATAACTTAAGGGTTTAAAATATTTCCTACTGTGAAAATTTCTCAATTTATTACAAACCCATTAAAGAAAGTTTATTATAATTATAGACATTACTGCAGACTCTCTACTATAAATATACATTTTTCCCACTGCTATCACAAGATGAACAAGTGGGAATAAGATTTTTTAATGAAGGGTATGAAGTTTTTGGAATTCTCCTTTTTCTGCAACAAGCAACTATGTAGGCCTCAAATACTGAATTTGTTTAGCAGACAGACACAAAGGTCGGAAAGAGGAAGGTTCTAACCTCACTCAGACTCTGTATTGGGAGGAACCACATGAAATTTATTCGACCATTGTGGAGGCACAAAATTGGTGATTTCACATCATTCAGCCTATAAAGTTGATGTTAATCTTTAATCCAATTTTTCTGTGTATTTATTCTGTGTTCTCCATAGAGAAGGTCTGTAGAAGTGTCTACATTGCTACTCAAGAAGAGTGGCAGGGGTAGTGCCATACAGAGATAGGGCTCGAGGACTTTGTCATTGATTCAATCAGACAAGCTCTGTTTTTTTGTCTTTGTTTTTACATAACGGGGTTACCAGTAAACATTGTTTAAAAAGAAAGAGATTCACATTTCTCAAAAATGATGTTGAAAAATCATGGGTAATTCCAGTATTATGAAAAGATAATGAAATGACAGTATTAGAAAAATGCAGAGGTGATCTCATCCAATACCCTCAACTTGTAGGAGATACCAAGGCCCTGAGATAGCAAGTGCTTTCCCCAGGGCCACAGGGGTATTCAATGGCAAAGCCACTACAGAACCCAACTCACATTAATTCAAGTCCAGTGTTCTCTTCAATATATCATTTTATAATATTACTGCCCTATAAGTACCTAACCCAAGCCTTCCATTTTCTAGGCTATATTTCTCTAGTTCCTTCATCTATACTACTTTGTGTTCTATGCTCTCTAGACACTTCATGATCCTCATTTCTTCCACTGATATTCTAATTTTTCAAGTTTCCTACAAACCAAAGGTATCCAGGGTCACACATAAGATAACCTGATGTATTTTGACTGGTACCAAGCACAGTGGGACCATGCCCCATATTGTTATAGGCACCAGAGTTATATTTTTGGTCCAGCATTTCATTAGTTACTTTATGGTGGAAATAAAAGTGTCAGATGCTACTTTCCAGACTGTCCCCAAGCTTCTGCCACTTTAAGAATTAAAGGGGGAAAGACTATGAAATGTCACCTCTCAGCCAGGAAAAGAAAACCTTAGTGAGAGTGAACTGGAGCATTCTAGATGGAGAAATGGATTGTATCATCTTAACAAAACTCTGTAGGAAGACCTATTTGTCCTGCAGTAAAGCACAGCCAATCTATGCAGCATGTAAGAAATAGCAGATAATTTCCTTAAGGAAGAAAACCCTTCTCCCTACTGTTTGTGAGACAGCCTCTTAATGGGGAAAAAAAAAAAAGTACTGTCGTTAACTAAGTAGACTACTCTAAGAATGGGGGCAAAACAGTTATAAGGTCCAATTTTAAAGTCTGTGAAATATGGAGATGGGAAAAACCCTCTGATCTCCCAAACTCACTTTTTACATGAGTATATACTTTGTTAGTCCTAATATCAAGATTTTAAATGTGAATCAAAGCCAGATCTTACTATCTGCCTGGAAGAATGGAGGTAACTGGTCTAAAACACAAAATAGTAATGACTTCACACGTGAACATACAGCTATTGTAGAAAATTTGGAGTAGAATGTATCCAAATTTAAAATTAAATTTTAAAAATGGAGCAATCACAGGAAGTGCCCAAGCAAACAAATTCGTTCTATAAAGATAGAAGAAGGTTTTTTTAAGACCTGGAGAACTGAAATAATCCGTCAATAAAGTTAAATTACATTTAGCAATCAATGTACATCAAGGCACACTTCAATAGGAATTTAAATCAAATTACATGTATTTTCCCCTGTGATTTGATGGTGTGATGATACATCTTTAAACTTTTAAAACTATCTGGATTTTATTTTGCCAATTTGTGTGAAATTGTTATTAAACTGATTTTTTTTCTCTGCCAAGAGTGCCAATGCCATTTGAATGAATATACTTGTCTCTACCATTAATTGATGGACCCTCTTTAGGAGATATTAAGTCCTCACATATACTTATGCATGTTGCCATTTTTCTGTTTTCCTTCCCTTAAGTCCTTATTGCATATTTTCAAACATGTCACTTTAGGACATTGTCATAGCTCTTCTTTGTCAAAAAGGTTTTGACCATTCTTACCTCATTATTTTCTTCTAGATTAACATCAGAATTTCTGTCAGTTGCCCCTAAAAATTACTTTTTAATTTGATCGGGAGTCTGTTAAACCTATTATGGAATTTGGGAAAATTATCAGTCATTCTGACATTTTCAAGCTTTTATAATTTTCAAGATACTGTGGTAAGAGCCTTACAAAAATTTGTGGCTTAATATACTCACATGAACCCTAGAAAGTATCACTGTTATTCCTAAGTTACAGATAGTGAAACTAAATCTTAGAAATTTTAGGCAGCTAGCAAGTGGAGGAACCAGAATCCAGGCCTGGGCCAGTATGAATCCAAACCCACGATGTTAATCATCATGATATACTCTTCTCATCAAGTATTATGATATGTCTCCCTATCCATTCAAGAATTCTTACATATACAACAGTAAAATGTTAAGGTTTTCTTTATATTTCCTTACATTTCTTAAGTTAATTCCTACTATTATAATTTCTTCTGTTACAATTGTGAATGAAATTACTGACTGTTTCATTTAAATCGTCATATTAATAATTATTGCTTTTGGATAATCTTCTTGAATCTAGTCACTTCAATGAGATTTCTTAATTCTAGGATAGCTACATCTAAAAAATTATGTCATCTGCAAATAATGAAAATTTGTCTCAGTCTTTCAAAATATTCTGGTTTTTACTGTTTCATGTCTAATTACATTGACCCTCTGGAATACTATTAAATAATGTGGTGTAAAAAATAATTTACTGGTAAGAAAAGATCTTTGGCTTTGTTATTAAGAATGATATAGCTCAGTTTGAGACAAATTTCTTATTAATTATTTTTAAGTATTGACTGTTTTTTATCATAAATACATTAGATTTTATGAAATACCTTTTTGGTATCTGTAAATATTGTTTTTTTCTTATTTAACTTATTGATATGAAATAAATGTATTAATATCAAAACATCTTTGCATTTTTAAAATAAAAACTACTTATGCATGGTGAAGTGTTTTCCATCATGATAGAGTATGTCAATTTATTATTATTTCATTTAGAATTTCCTTCTTAATGAAAGGTGAGATTAGTTTGTAATCCTCTCGTGCACTATCTTTTTCAGGTTTTGGTATCATATGTGGTACTTTATTAAATGATTTGCTTATTGTTTCAATCAAAGCACCAGTAAAGTCTTTTGTCTCCTTAGGTAGGTTTATTCCTAGGTTTTTTAGTCTTTTTGTTGCAATGGTAAATGGGAGTGTTTTCTTAATTTCACTTTCAGATTTTTCATCATTAGTGTATAAGAATGCAAGAGATTTCTGTGCATTAATTTTGTATCCTGCTACTTTACCAAATTCATTGATTAGCTCTAGTAGTTCTCTGGTAGCATCTTTAGGATTCTCTATGTATACTATCTTGTCATCTGCAAACAGTGACAGTTTTACTACTTCTTTTCTGATTTGGATTCCTTTTATTTCTTTTTCCTCTCTGATTGCTGTGGCTAAAACTTCCAAAACTATGTTGAATAATAGTGGCGAGAGTGGGCAAACTTGTCTTGTTCCTGATCTTAGTGGAAATGGTTTCAGTTTTTCACCACTGAGGATGATGTTGGCTGTGGGTTTGTCAATTATAAGACACTAATGAAAGTAATTAAAGATGATACAAATAGATGGAGAGATATAACATGTTCTTGGATTGGAAGAATCAACATTGTGAAAATGACTATAGTACCCAAAGCAATCTACAGATTCAATTCAATCCCTATCAAACTACCACTGGCATTTTTCACAGAACTAGAACAAAAAAATTCACAGTTTGTATGGAAACACAAAAGACCCCGCCCGAATACCCAAAGCAATCTTGAGAAAGAAAAACTGAGCTGGAGGAATCAGGCTCCCTGACTTCAGACTATACTACAAAGCTACATTAATCAAGACAGTATGGTACTGGCACAAAAACAGAAATATAGATCAGTGGAACAGGATAGAAAGCCCAGAGGTAAACCCACGCACATATGGTCACCTTATCTTTGATAAAGGAGGCAAGAATATACAATGGAGAAAAGACAGCCTCTTCAATAAGTGGTGCTGGGAAAACTGGACAGCTACATGGAAAAGAATGAAATTAGAACACTCTCTAACACCGTATAAAAAAATAAACTCAAAGTGGATTAAAGACCTAAATGTAAGGCCAGACACTATCAAACTCTTGGAGGAAAACATAGGAAGAACACTCTATGACATAAATCACAGCAAGATGCTTTTTGACCCACTTCCTAGAGAAATGGAAATAAAAACAAAAATAAACAAGTGGGACCTAATGAAACTTAAAAGCTTTTGCACAGCAAAGGAAACCATGAACAAGACAAAAACACAACCCTCAGAATGGGAGAAAATATTTGCAAATGAAGCAACTGACAAAGGATTAATCTCCAAAATTTACAAGCAGCTCATGCAGCTCAATATCAAAAAAACAAACAATCCAATCCAAACATGGGCAGAAGACCAAAATAGACATTTCTCCAAAGAAGATATACAGATTGCCAACAAACACATGAAAGAATGCTCAACATCATTAATCATTAGAGAAATGCAGATCAAAACTACAATGCGATATCATCTCACACCAGTCAGAATGGCCATCATCAAAAAATCTAGAAACAATAAAGGCTGGAGAGGGTGTGGAGAAAAGGGAACACTCTTGCACTGTTGGTGGGAATGTAAATTGATACAGCCATTATGGAGAACAGTATGGCGGTTCCTTAAATAACTAAAAATAGAAGCACCATATGACCCAGCAATCCCACTACTGGGCATTTACCCTGAGAAAACCATAATTCAAAAAGAGTCATGTACCACAATGTTCATTGCAGCACTATTTACAATAGCCAGGACATGGAAGCCACCTAAGTGTCCATCAACAGATGAATGGATAAAGAAGATATGGCACATATATACAATGGAATATTACTCAGTCATAAAAAGAAATGAAATTGAGTTATTTGTAGTGAGGTGGATGGACCTAGAGTCTGTCATACAGAGTGAAGTAAGTCAGAAAGAGAAAAATAAATACCGTATGCTAACACATATCTATGGAATCTAAAAAAAAGTCACAAAGAACCTAGGGGCAAGATGGGAATAAAGACACAGACCTACTACAGAATGGGCTTCAGGACATGGAGAGGGTGAAGGGTTAGGCGGGACAAAGTGAGAGAGTGTTAGTGTATATATGGACATATATACATTACCAAATGTAAAATAGATAGCTCGTGGGAAGCAGTTGCATAGCACAGGGAGATCAGTTCGGTGATTCGTGACCAGCTAGAGGGTGGGATAGAGAGGATGGGAGGGAGGGAGACACAAGAGGGAAGAATATGGGGATATATGTATATGTGTAACTGATTCACTTTGTTATAAAGCAGAAACTAACACACCATTGTAAAGCAATTATACTCCAATAATAATAAAAAAAAAAACCCAAAGTACCAGTAAGAAACAAATAGCATATGGCTACATTAAGGTAATTCCAAAGAAGATTAATAAAGTTACGAGATAGGTGAGCAGGGAGTAGAGGAAAAGCACACACTACACTGCAGTACCTCAAGGCTGCTAGATCTGAAGGCAAAAATCTAACACACCTAGATCATAGGTAGGAGTGGTTACCAGACCTGGAATGAGAGAGTAACTTGAAAATGGTCATCTTGAGAAAACTCGTGAGCTGCATTTCAGTTCTCAAACAGGTAACTACTCAGGTAGTGACCCAAGGGAATAAATAGTGCATGCTTCCTTTCCTCCCTCCTTCCGGTCTCCTGCTGGGTTTCCAATTTGGCTGGGCTCAATACAAAAGCAGAGGGCATGGAGTCTTTTGATGTAGTGGTCTGGTACAGAGGGAAGGGCGGAGAAGGGGAGTTGACCCAGAGGGGCACATGAAGGACACACAGCACACAGGTTTTCAATGCTCTGGAGCAAAGAATAGACTGTTGAAATGAACTAATCCTTTAAATTTTAAATACATGATTTTTAAAGACTTTGTGACTCTGGAGCATGTAATTTTAGATAATCGGCATGTTTTTAAATTTCTTTCTAATGATTATACTAGAAAGGTTTTCTACATCTTGAATTAATTTTAATACTTTTCCTTCAAAAAGCTATTCATGCCATTGAAATGTTCAAATTGTAGGCTTTAATAAGCATAAAATCTATTATTTTATCTACTCTTCATTTATTGTTAAATCATCTCTAATTTCAAACTGAGTTTATATATTCTTTTTCAGATTTTCCATTGGTTTCGTTTATTTTTAAATACTAGTTTTTGTGTATACTTATCAATTTGATTGTCATTCCTTTTTTTAATTCTGTCCTATTTTTTAATTATCTATCTTATATGTATGTACATATATAAAATCTCCACTTGGATTACTTAAATTAATTTTTCTTTTGTTTTTATCTTTTTGAATTGAATGCTTGATTCATTTCTTTCTTTTTTTAAATTTTCAAAACATGTGAAAGTATTCACTTCTGAATATATCCTTGGCTAAATCACATAAATTTTTATATGACATTTATTTTTTCTTTGCTAAGCTGTTGAAATTTTACTTGTTCTTGAGCCTATGGTAATTTGTGGAGATGCTTCAAATATCAAAGTGATTAAAGAATTTTTATTAAAATTGTTATTAATTCAAATTTTATCTTAGGGAACTGAAGAATATGGTCCATACGGTCCCCACCTTCCAGAAGGTAACCACTATACTGCATATATTATTTGTCATTTCCATTTTCAAAAATTTTATGATGTACACTGTGTACCTCTTTACAAAATATATTGTTATATGGCTCCGGATGCGCAGGCTCAGCGGCCATGGCTCACGGGCCCAGCCGCTCCGCGGCATGTGGGATCTTCCCGGACCGGGGCACGAACCCGTGTCCCCTGCATCGGCAGGCAGACTCTCAACCACTGCGCCACCAGGGAAGTCCTTGTTATATGTTTTTAAGTTTATATAAATAGGTACCATACTGTATCCTTTTAAAACTTGCTTTTTTAGCTAAATTTAATTTTTTAATTTTTAAAATTTATTTATTTTTTGGCCACGCTGCGCAGTTTGTGGGATCTTAGTTCCCCAACCAGGGATTGAACCTAGGCCCTTGGCAGTGAAAGCGCAAGTCCTTACCATTGGACCGCCAGGGAATTCCCCAATTTTATATTTTTTAGATCCACCCATGGTTGTATAGAATCATAGGTTATTCATTTGAACTCTGTAGAAATTTATAGTGCATGTATAATCCACAGTCATGCATCTATTCTTCTGTAGATGGATAGTTAAGTTTGCTCCAGGTTTTTGCAAGTATGAACAGTGGTACCATAAACATTCTTTTGTTGATCTTCTCATGCCCATGAGAAGAATTCTTGTAGGGTACTTAGGACTGTAAGTGCCAAATGACTGGCTACACACATCTTCAACCTGGAAAGATATTCCAAACTATGTTCCAAATTGATTGTAACAATCTCTGTATACTTTTTACCTTTAAAATTTATTGACTTTTTTTGGGGGGTGGGATGACTAGTTAAGATTTCATGTTAATAAATGCTCTCTTAACATTTGAAAAATAAAAAAGATTTTCTGTTTGTGGGTTATAAAGTCAGATACGAAACTATTAATTCAAAATTATTAATCATATTATTCAAGTATTATACGTGCTTTCTGTCTTCTTCCTCTAGTATAAGTATATGAAGGAGTGTTAAAAACTTCCACTATATTTTCTGTGCATTTCATTTTATACTTCTAATAGATCTTGGCCTATAAATCGTAAAATCTTATTACTTCAAGTTTTTTTTCTCGATTTTGTATTGTAACTTTCAACATTATTAAATCGCTGTCTTTTTTAAAAAAAGAACAGTCTTCTTCAAAGTGTTTTCTCTTTATTTCTACCTATTTGATATGAATAATACCATCTTTACTTTTTAAAAGTTTTAAATATTTTTGCCTAATATACATCTATTTGATCCTGTTTCATTTTATAATGGTGTACTCTGGTGTAAAGCCAGTCCCTTTGCCAAAAAAAAAAAAAAAAGCCATCAGATGGAATGTATTGATTAATATGAGATTTAACCCATTTACATTAAATGCTGTAATTGTTAAGTTTGCTTTGGCTTCAGTACACTTATTCCCTTCATTCTACTCATACGATTTCCTCCATTATTCTAATGTTTGCTATTATTCTCTCAAGAAATTCTAAAGAGAATCAATTGTTCCTACTTATGAATCCCATAAAGTTTTGCAGTGATTCGTATTAAATTAACTACCACATTCAATAACAAAGCAATATTATTTTACTTAATTTTTTGGAAAGTACGTGTTCCTACTCTTTTTTTTTTTGAGGTATAGTTGATGTACAATATTATATAAATTTCAGGTGTACAACATAGTGATTCACAATTTTTAAAGCTTATAATCCATTTATAGTTATTATGACAAGGGTTCCTACTCTTATCTGCATCACTCTTTCCAACCTGTGTAGATTTAACGGGATTAATAATACTGGTCACAATAATAACAGCTAATGCTTACTGAGTACTTACCATGTACCTGTCACTGTTTTAAGCACTTTCTGTATTAATTCATCTCATCCTTCCCCCAACCCTAAGAGTATTACTCTCGTCCACAATTACAGATAGGAAAATTGAGTGGCTGAGAGCTTAACTTGCCCTCGGTCATAGAATTGTATGTGATGCAGCTGGACTTTGAACCCAGTAACTCTACAGTCAGAGCCCAAACACATGACTACTACACTAAAGCACTTCTCTGAAATTTAATAACCTATTATTCTGTCTTATTGTGTAGATTATAACTTGAAAAGAAAAACAGGGGATTTGATTTTTAATGTATTTAAATAATTATTAAAACTTACCTTGGTCTAGCACCTTCTTCATGTTTTTATTCCAATGTCATCTTCTCAGCCCAACTATCATATTTTAAATTACAATTCTCCATATACTCCTGCCCTACCGCCTCCCTGATTTAATTTCCTCATCATACTTAACACCATCCAGCAGAGTATGTATTATGCTTATTTAATTGGCCTGTTTCTCTCCTCAACTAGAATGTAAACTCTAAAGGGAAGGTCTGTTGACAGCTGTCTCCCCAGCACCTAGAACAGTAATCAAGGCATAATAATCATTCAATAAATATTTGTCAGGTGAATGAGTAAATGAAGAAATAATTTGGGTTCAGCGGTCACTAGTTCTTTCCAATTGCTATTTCATCATAGCAAAGATCTTGTCTTTGACTCATTTTTCATTTTTCCTTGCATATCTGGGAAAGACTTTCTGTACCCTCACCATGAATAAAAATTTGCCTGGTTACAGTATTATTTATTTTAAACAATTTTCCCCCAGAATTCTATAAGTTTCCTCCATTATCTTATAGTAGACACTGCCACAGAAAAAAAAAATTCTCAGGACAACTTGATTTTTACCTCCTTATGTGAAATCTGAAATTTTCTTTTAATTATTATTGCAATGGGGATTTTGGAGATAGGGAAATATATTCTAATATCAATATCTGACCTTGAAATCTCCCCAAAATTGTACAAAACAGAATGTTGTTTGAAGAGTTTAATGTGTATTGAGATATCATGTAAATAAAAAGAGAAAGCAAAAAAATGGCATCATTAAATTTTAATGTATGAACAGATAATGAGTAATGCAATTGAATGAAGCAAAATATATCTATATGTAAGGAAACTAAGTTTTCCTGTAAAGCAAAATTGACCTTAATTAAATTTAAAAATAATTATAACAAGCTATTGCTTATATAAGTTACACCTAGATTCAAAAATATTAGCAACCTAAAAGTTAGGTTATAGTCTCTGTAACACTCCTTTGTGACTACAGAGCAGTTTCCTAACATTTTATCTATATAGGCATGACAATGGAACAGTAATTGACAAAAAGACACAGTTAACTTTATATCAGGGGCCTGCAGTGGCAAAGATATTGAAACTTGATTGCACAGAGATGGCTACCAAAGTAGGACATAAAGCAGCACTCTCTTAATTGGGAGTACAGTTTCCCCAGTGTATTAGTTTCCTATTGCTGCTGTAATGCATTACCACAAACTTATTTCCTGAAAACAACATACATTTATTATCTTACAGTTCTGGAGGTCAGAAGTCTAAAATGGGTTGGCAGGGTTCCTTCTAAAGGCTCTATGGAAGAACCTATTTCCTTGCCTTTTCCAGTTTCTAGAGGCCACCTGCATTCCTCAGTTCATGGTTCCACATCATAATGATATCTCCTTCTCTGGCTGTGACCCTGCTAATTCCTTCTTATAAGGACCTTTGTGATTACATTGGGCCCACCAGGATAATCCAGGATAATGTCTCAATTTTTAGACACTTAATCACAACTACAAAGTCCCTTTGGCCAAGTAAGGTAACAGACACACAGGTTTTAGGAATTGAGACACACACCAAGTCCCTCAAATTCCCTCTGTCCCATTTAAGATGGGGGATACTAGAGCATGTAAATGAGAATAATCTAGTAGAAAGGAAAAACTGATGATGCCAGAAAAAGGATACGATAGCAAAATCCTTAAGGAATAAAAGGAAATAGCATCCAAGGATACTGCTCCCATTTTAGCAGTACTTGGCACATTTGAGGGGCTTGGTATATGTTTGCAGACATTCTAAATACATGCTCTTCTGAAGCTCAAGTATTTACTTGGAAGATACCAAAAGGCAGAAACTTGTGCAACATAGAAAAATTCTACAAAAATAAAGTTATCCAATAATAAAGAAATTAAAAATACTATTTCAAAATCTTACTTAAGGGCAAGATAAGATATCAAAAGACAAATGATAAAAATATAAGTAAAAACATCAAAATTCATAAGATGTTACCAAATTAATATTTTAAAGAAAATATACTTTTCTGAATAAATAAATGTTAACTGACACCCACCTAAAACTTGGGAAAGAAACAAATTATTAAGCCAAATAAATTTGGTAAAGAGAAATGATGCAACTAAGAGCAAAAACAAGCGTGCTTGGGGAAGGGGAGACAAAAATCAGTGAAAATCCATCATTGGAAACAATAATTAACTGGGAAGGAGTAGATAAAGCAGCTGGCCTTCTTTCATGGGGTGAAGGGACCCCCAGGGAAAAGGGAGGTGACCTCCTTGTCAACTGGACCTCCTGGTAAATAGACTAGAGATATTTGCTAGAAAGAAGAAAACTTATTTCTGAAATGCCTTTAAAAGGAAGTCTCTGGCTAAAGATTACCTAGAGTAAATAGAATCGAAGATGAAAGGGGCATGGCTCCTTGGAGACTGTCACGTAGACTATTCACCCAGGGTATAAAAATAGAGATGTTTCATAACTGAAATGCTTCCACTGTGTGCTGATTTCTGATCCACCTGTCTTTTCAATCCAATCCTGTATATTGGTAGCTCATTAACCAACAGAAATACCTAATGTCATTGATCAACCATTGGCTCAATTTTTTAAAATTTAATAAATTCTATTCTAAAAGATTGTTTAAATTGTGACAAATATTCTCAACTATAACATTCATTCAACTAGAGAACAAATAACATTTATAACTATTTACAAAAATAGAATATATTCAAACAAACGTAACAAAAAAGACTCACATTATTATAACCGATGAGACAAAAATAGAAAAAGTCACTACATAATAAGAGTATTCCACTGTCACAGATTCATTGTAAAACATTGTAAAATTTTCAAAAATATATATATAGAGAGATAACAATAACTGTCCAGAAATATTCAAAGTTAAAACACAGGTCAAATAATTCTATGAGGCAAAAACTGTTTGGATTCCAAAACCTATAAAGGAAATACCAAAAAAGGCTTATTAGGCCAATTTCAACTATTAAATGGTACACAAATATCCAAGTATTATAAAAACTGCCAGTGATTTATCCTGGGATTTTAAACTGATGTAGCACAAATAAAATTATCAACATGACTCATCACATTAACAAGAGAGCAAAAAACTAAAATCTTCTAAGCTTCTCAGTAAATGCCATGAACACATTTCATAAAATCCAATATTTGTTCTAAATTTTAAGTCTAAAACTAAAGTCATTGGGAATTTCTTAACCATCAAAGAGTATGTCTGTTTCAAGTAATGTGTCTATATATTTAATACAAATTCATTGGAGTTATTCCTTTAAAAAAATACAAGAATGCCTTTCTTTTAGTACTTCTACTGAGTATATTAATAGTACTTGCAATTCATGTATTAATATTATTGGCAATTACTATTCAAGCAGGAAAAGAAATCAGGGTACAAACATAAAAATGAAGATATAAATGAACCATATTTGCAGATGGAATGAATATGTACCTGGAAAGCCAAAAGGAAAAAAGAAGAATGAAACTATAACTAGAGACAATAACCCAGCAAGGCTCCAGACTGTAAGATAAATCCACCAAACTTAATTGCATCTCTTTGTAAAAATGATACCTGATTAGAATAATTCAGAAACAGAATCAATTTCACTGGTAATAGAGGTCAACATATTTAAATCTAGAATATTCATCTAATTTAGGTCATAAGGATTTTTTTTCCTAATAGCATAACAGAAAGAGACATAAATAGTTGTAGCAATAAATTAGGATTCTGGTTGGGAGTGTTAATGTAGAAAAGACATCAATACTCCATAGTTGTTGTATTTAATAAATTAATGATAGTAATAAATAGCATTTATCACTTACTATGTGGTAGTTATTATGGAAAGGGCTTTTGTTTCATTTTCTGCTTAATTACTAATCCTAGGAGATAATTCTGTTCTAGTCTCTCTACAGACAAGGAAATGGAGGACAAAGGAAGTCATGTATTTGTCTACAGTCAACAGGTAGGAAGTGACAAAGGCTGGACTCACATGACTACAAAGGATACTCCACACAAACTGAAAAATTGTTTTTTTTTTCTTTGTTTGTTTATTTTATTTTATTTTATTTTATTTTTTTATCCCCTCCCTTTTGCATCTCCCTCCCAACCTCCCTATCCCACCCCTCCAGGCAGTCACAAAGCACCGAGCTGATCTCCCTGTGCTATGCGGCTGCTTCCCACTAGCTATCTACCTTACGTTTGGTAGTGTATATATGTCAATGCCACTCTTTCACTTTGTCACAGCTTACCCTTCCCCCTCCCCATATCCTCAAGTCCATTCTCTAGTAGGTCTGTGTCTTTATTCCTGTCTTACCCTTATGTTCTTCATGACATTTTTTTTTCTTAAATTCCATATATATGTGTTAGCATACAGTATTTGTCTTTCTCTTTCTGACTTACTTCACTCTGTATGACAGACTCTAGGTCTATCCACCTCATTACAAATAGCTCAATTTCATTTCTTTTTATGGCTGAGTAATATTCCATTGTATATATGTGCCACATCTTCTTTATCCATTCATCCGATGATGGACACTTAGGTTGTTTCCATCTCCGGGCTATTGTAAATAGGGCTGCTATGAACATTTTGGTACATGTCTCTTTTTGAATTATGGTTTTCTCAGGGTATATGCCCAGTAGTGGGATTGCTGGGTCATATGGTAGTTCTATTTGTAGTTTTTTAAGGAACCTCCATACCGTTCTCCATAGTGGCTGTACCAATTCACATTCCCACCAGCAGTGCAAGAGTGTTCCCTTTTTTCCACACCCTCTCCAGCATTTCTTGTTTCTAGATTTTTTGATGATGGCCATTCTGACTGGTGTGAGATGATATCTCATTGTAGTTTTGATTTGCATTTCTCTAATGAGTAAAGATGTTGAGCATCCTTTCATGTGTTTGTTGGCAGTCTGTATATCTTCTGTGGAGAAATGTCTATTTAGGTCTTCTGCCCATTTTTGGATTGGGTTGTTTTTTTGTTATTGAGCTGCATGAGCTGCTTATAAATTTTGGAGATTAATCCTTTGTCAGTTGCTTCATTTGCAAATATTTTCTCCCATTCTGAGGGTTGTCTTTTGGTCTTGTTTATGGTTTCCTTTGCTGTGCAAAAGCTTTTAAGTTTCATTAGGTCCCATGTGTTTATTTTTGTCTTTATTTCCATTTCTCTAGGAGGTGGGTCAAAAAGGATCTTGCTGTGATTTATGTCATAGAGTCAAACTGAAAAATTGTTAGTGAAGCTCACTGGAAAGAATAGGCAAAAGGTAGTAACACATTTTTCGCCCTAAAGAGATAACAATAGTGAACTCATTGTTCCAGATTTTTAAAAAGCCTCAAAATGACAGTTATATATTTGTACATTGTGAGGCTGGCTACAAATAGTGTGTTTGATTAAAATTAAAATATAGAAGTAATTTGTTAACATATAATTAAAATATGGGTTTCTGCCAAGTCTCGAAGCTGTTCTGGGCACTGAGCCCAGTTCAGAACCATGTTGCCCAAGACTTTTAACTGGCACATACCCTGGGCCTCACAGGTGTGCCTGCAGCGCAGGGCACAGGCCAGCAGAGGAGGGCACAGCCAGGCTCAGCTGCCTGCTGCCCCCCACGGGGTCCTGGACCACAGCATATTCTGGGGGTGGCAGGAGGAGGGAGCCTCAAGTACTCTATCAAAAGTTCACCACTTGCCTGAATTAGTGTGTTTCCTTAAATTGATTAATAAATAACTTCCTATGTTTTTTCTTCCTATTCTTTAGGCCCTGTTTCATTTCATGTGTCTAAAAAGCAGCATTTATTCCCATGTACCCTTGTTTACATGAATTTGCCCCTATTTTATGATCTAATTTTCTATGCTTAAGGTGCTTATTTCTACTACCTTTAAATCTATTGATTTTTAAAAACTGTATTTACTCTATGATTTTTAATTAATTTTTTTATACTTTGATTTTGTCTTCCCAGTTCTGCCAGAGGGTCCAGTACAGGCTCTCCTACACGTCAGGAACTTCAGCAGGCATGGCTGGAAGGCAGAACTCAGTGGGATTGTCAACCAGAACACTTACACATAGCCTGTCCAATATGGAAGTCTCAGGGTAATCATATATCTCCCATGCAGGCTCAGGGCTCTCAGGGAGAGTGTTCTCAGAGAAGGGAAGTGGAAGCTGCCATTTTCTTAAGGTCTTGGCCAGGACACTGGCAAGTGTCACTTCTGCCATATCCTATTGGTCAAACCAGCCTCAGACCCTGTTCAGATTCAAGTGAAGGGGAAGATAGGCTTGTAGACCTCCTTCTAGAGGGAATGTAATTGGCCCAGGGGCCAAGGTAATGTGCTTTGAAGTCCATTTCTCCCTGCCAGTGATTGAATATGTTGGGCATAATAAGGAAGATCTATTCCTAGAAGACATAAGACTCCTTTGTCCCAACTTTGGCATGAGGGCTCCACAACAGCTCTCCAAACCTTCCTCAGATACACAACAATGTGGCATGCTTTCACCCTTCCCTCCCTCTCTCCACTCAAAGTCTGATGTCTCTCCTAGCCTTTTCTGTCTCCCTCACTGTTTCCTTTCACACAGGCATTGTCTCTAATAACATCCTAGCACATTTAATGCCATCTTGGTATCAAGTTCTCAAAGAACTCACATTAATTTTACCTCTCAGTGGGAGGAGGGTTAAAGAGTTTGTGGCTATCTTCAATAATATTATTTTTTTGTCATCGTCTGTCCCTGGAATCTTCTCAAAGTATCTGATTTCACCTGAAGTACATAATCTCTAGCCTGCAGACTTCCCCCATTCAAATCCCCACCCAGAGCTGATTGAACCCTGGATGAACTCCTGATTCAGGCAACTCAAGGCTGGGCTGAAGCAATCACAGTGATTAGCTAGTGATAAGGATCTGTGCTGCCAGAATGGTAGCCCCAGAAGGCAGAGTCAGCACCATAACGAGTGAAAGCCATGGAGGAGTCAAAACCAAAATCCTTACAGAAGAAGCATATTTAGAGAAAAGAAAGTAGAACCTACATGCAGAAAGAAGCAGAGAAGAAAGGCATCAAATAATCCTTGAGGCAAAGGGATAGACATTCCAGAGCTGCCCAACAGATTTCTAGTTTCTGTGACACCCAGGCATACACTGTACAAAGGAGTTCTGTGAAAAACCATTGAATTGTGGCCCCCAAAATGATATGTTGAAATCCTAAGCCCCAGTACCTCAGAATGTGACCTTGTTTGGAAGTAGGGTCATTGCAGATGTAATTGGTTAAGATGAGGTCATACTGAAGTAGAGTGAGACCCTATTTCAATATGATTATGTCCTTACAAAATGAGAAAATTTGGACACAGACACACACACACACAGAGAACATCATGTGAAGATAAGAGCAGAGATGGGGGTGATGTTGCTACAGGCCAAGGATACCAACGCTTGCCTGCAAACCACCAGAAGTTAGGGAGGAGACAGGGAACAGATTCTCCCTCACAGCCTTTAGAAGGTGCCAACCATGCAGAGAACCTGCTCTCAGATGTCTAGCCTCCAGAACCATGCAGCCACAAATTCCTGTTGTTTAAGCCATGCAGTTTGTGGAACTTTGTTATGGCATCCCTGGCAAACTAATATAACCCCTATAACTTTACAATAAACCCCTTTTCCATTGGTTAATTTGAATGGGTTTCTGTTCCTTGCAAAGAAAAAAAAAGATATGAATCAAAAGCCTAACTTATATTACCTTTGCTCTGAGCAGAGAGAACACCCTCGGACAGAGCCAGAATTCTCCTCAGAAAATTAGTCTGAATGTCAGGACAAAAAATTTTGTCAGGCCAAAAATAAATGAATGAACAAAGTTTAAAAGTTCTCTTCTAAAGAGTATGATCAAGATACTTTTAGCCAAAAAAACTTTAAAGGCGATTAAAACCAGAACCCTGCCTTGACGAAACAAACTCACAACCAAGCAAGTTCAGGATGCTTAGATTTAAATGATACTATTTCCTCGGATTCTTTCCAGGATAAACTATTAGCCAAGATATAACAAAGTAAGCACTCATTTTCATATAGGATTGATGTTCACCACTCAGTTAAAAATTAGGGGATAACAAACAAACAAACAAATAAGTAAATAATCCTAGTTTTAGAAAAGAGAATTAGAAATTGTATTTTGGCAATAATTAACTAGCAAACTCACGCTGTCAGCACATTAACAAAAATTATCTTTTTGTCTCCCATAACAAGCGTATGCACCTGGCTCATCCAAAAGTGGCACTAGCAGATGAAACTATAAATTGAAAACAGGGAGGACGCAGAGAAGGAATGAGAAGCAGGTAAAACATAACCACATGTTAGCAGTTTCCAGCGCCTCTATCTGTGAGTAGTCATTGACCACCCCAAATCCCACAGAAGCCTAATGACTCTGAATATCTATGAAAGCCACAAACTGTCTACTATTGTTCCTGATTCACTAGGTGTGCAGTAGCCATACATAAAACCTGACTGTTACATAAAGTACTGACCTGAGAATCCAGACTTTTAAGCAAGTAGCAGACTCAGAAGGAATATGCCACAAATTAACAGAACTATAATTTGAAGAAGCTAGCAGATTGCCTTTTTAAATATGGGATACGCTGAAGACCAGCTTCAGTAAGAGAAGATTTTTTTGGTTTTACTTCAAATATATTGATTGGATTTCAAAAGTTAAGCCTTCCCAGGCACTGGCCTTTGTAATGGAGTTTGATATTGTATGCTTGCTAAAGACGAGGGTTTTATAAAACTGATCACTTCCTATAAACAGTTGTAAGCCTTTTTGCTTGTCTTTCCAGAAAGAAACAATTCTAACTAAGGATTAGTCACCCAGAGACCTGTAAATCCCAGGGAAATTTCCCAAGTGCCATGGCTTCCTAAATGGGGATTTGTTTTTCCAAGTTTAAGTCCTCATTTCACTAAATCGGCTGTTGTTTCATGGAGACTGCCATCTTAATACTGTGTCTTCTAATCTATGAACGTGATATAACTCTCCAATTTATTTGTCTTCTTTAAAGTCACTCATACAACATTGTATAGTTTTCTGCAGAGGTTTTGCAAATCTCTTGTTAAATTTATCCCTAAGTATTTTATGTTTTAATATTTAAATTATATTTTTATTTCATTTTCCAATTCTCTGTTGCTAGTATATAGAAACAATATATTTACATATATTGACCTAGTAAACTACAGTTTTGCTAAATTTACTTATTCATTCTAGTAGTTGTTAGATTCCTTAAGATCTTCTCCATTTAAAAAAAATGTCATCAGAAAATAAATAATTTTGATTCTTTGTTTCCAGTCTTGAGCCTTTTATTTCCTTTTCTTGACTTATTGTCCTAGTTTGGCCTTCCAGTATAAAGTTGAATAGAAATAATTACAGCAGGTATCTTTGCCTTGTTCTTGACCTTAGGGGGATAGCATTTAGTCTTTCACAAGTAAATATGATGTTAGCTGTAGGCTTTTCATACATATCCAATTGATCTTTTTGAAATTAAAATTAGATGAGGTCACTCATTTTCCCAAAGCCCTCCAGTGGTTTCCCAAGTCATTCAAAATATCTTCCCAAATCCTTAAAATGGCCCACATTATCTGGCTTCCTGTTATCTCTCTGAACTCATACCCTATCATTCTTCCCCATTATCAGTCTGCCCCACTTGGCTTAAGTTTCAGACACTACAAACATGCCCGTCTTGGGACTTGTGCACTAGTTCCTGCTACCTGACTGCTCCTCCCCCAGATAGCCACAGGGGTCACTCCTTTAGTGAGACCCTACTTGGTCACTTTGTATAAAACTGAAATTCCACCCCCACCTTGCCTATGTATTCCCTGTCCCCCATCCTGCTTTATATTCCATCATAGTACTTACAACCATCTAATATATTATATATATGTACTTCTTTCTTCCTTTATATGACCTTTCCCCCACTGTGTAAGATCCTTGAGGGTGGGAACTTTTTCTATAACAGAACTGAACACATGGCTTGTGTTTCAAAAGTCTGTATTGAATGAAAAAATAAATACCTACTCTATGTTAGAATATAAATGAGGTTCACCCAGCTAGTTGGATAGGGACATTGGGAAGCAAAATTGTCATCATCAAAGAATTCAGAAAGTACCTTAAATTCTATGTAATTTAAATGATGCTACAACCTTCTTAGCATTCTATTATAAGGATCTGGGTTTGGCAATTATAATTGGAAATGAGACTAGATTCTGAAATATAATTTCCATGACATGATCATCATAACTGAGCTCATGGAGGAATTCCCAATGGGGTCATGGAGATCTTTTTTTTTGTTTTCAGTTTAATAACCCAAGGAATACTTCCCTGAATTTAGTCAATCCCAGATCTCTTTCTATTTGAACACAGAGAATGCTTTTATTTAAGTATACTTGACTGAGAAGCTTACATTAAATAAATTTTTTGATTCTTTGATTCTCCTTATAGAACTGTGTATGGCCCACTGTGGCAAACACTTACCAGTTTGCTTACCCTTATGGATTCTACTATTCTGGTCTCATCTGGATGGATCTGGAGTGTACATTATCCTATTTTTTTAAAGGTGACCTCCCGCCCTCCAGTGAGCTGGCACCAGCCCAGGCTGTGCAGCCAACCGTGTGGGAAACCTATCCCACCCTCCAGTAGGCCTTCACCCACCACATGAGGCATAGCATCACAGCCAACCTGTGATGGTTGCCAGGGGCCAGTCTCACCTACCAGTGCACCCACCATAGTCAGCCCCACCACAACAGAGGGGTGCACACAGCCCACATAGGGGCATTCCTAGAACATGTAGCTCTGGTGGCCAGAGAGGGGCATGCTGCTAGGCCTGATAGGACTTCTCCTACAAAAGGCCATTTCAAATTCAGGAAACGTAACCAAGCTACCTCACACATAATCATAGAGAATTAGACAAAATTAGGAGATAGAGGAATATGTTCCAAATGGTGGAACAAAACAAAACCTCATAAGAAGAACTAAACAAAGTGGAGATAAGAAATCTATGAAGGTAGTGCTCATAAAGATGTTTGCTGAGCTCAGGAGAAGAATGGATAAACACAGTGAGAATTTCAACAGAGTTAGAAAATATAAAGAAGAACTAAACTAAGCTGAATAATAAAATAACTGAAATAAATGATACACTAGAAGAGATCAACAGTAGATTACTGATGATACAGAGGAACAGATCAGTGATTTAGAAGACAGAATAATGGAAATCACCCATGCTGAACAGAAAAAATAATTATTTTAATGAGGATTGTTTAAGAGACTTCTGGGACAACATTAAGCGTAACACTTGCATTATATGGATGTCAGAAAGAGAAGAGGGAGAGAAAGGGCCAAAAAACTTATTTAAAGAAATAATAGCTGTAAATTTCCCTAACCTGGGGACAGAAACAGACATCCAAGACCAGGAAGCACAGAGAGTCCTTAGCAAGATGAATCCCTAAAGGTCCACACCAAGACACATTATATTAAAATAGCAAAAATTAAACATAAGAGAGAATCTCAAAAGCAACTAGTTACATACAAGGGAACTCCCACAGGACTATCAGATGACTTTTCAGCTGAAACTTTGCAGGTCAGAAGAGAGTGGCGCAATATACTCAAGCTGATGAAAGGAAAAAAACCTACAAGCAAAAACACTCCACCCAACAAGTTTATCATTCGGATTTGAAGGAGAGATTATGAGTTTTACAGACAAACAAAAGCTAAAAAAAAGCTCAGCACCACTAAAACAGCTTTACAAAGAAATGTTAAAGGAACTCCTCGAAGTGGAAAAGAAAAGGCCACAACTAGAAATATGAAAATTATGAAAGGAAAAGTCTCACAAGTAAATGCAAACATATAATAAACATAGTGATCAATCATTTAGAAGGCTAGAAGGAAAGTTAAAAGACAAATGTGGTAAAATCATCTATATCCACAATAAATAAAGGATACACAAAACAAAAAAATGTAAAATATGATGTTAAAAAAATTAAATGTTGGGGGAGGAGTAAAAACGTAGGGTGGTTAGAATGCATTCGTACTAGAGGGCATTACACTAAATGAAATAATCAGACAAATACCGTATGATCTTACTTATACGTGGAATCTAAAAAACAAAACAAAATGACAACAGACTCATAGGTACAGAGAACAAACAGGGTAGAGGGGTTGGGGGAAGTGTGAAATAGGTAAAGGGGATTAAGCCACAGGCATGTAATATACTGCATAAGGAATATGGGGAATAATACTGTAATAACCTTGTATGGGGACAAATGGGTACTAGGCTTATTGTGGTGATCCTTTCGTAACATATGCAAATGTCAAATTGCTATGAGGTACACCTGAATCTAGCATAATATTGTATTGATAGATCAAGTATATTTCAATAAAAAGTAAATAAAACCATTTATCAATTACTCTTAATTGCGAGCCTCTGCAGCTATATTAATTTTTCCCATTCTGTATGGTGTATCATCTCACAGGAAAGATTATAATTGTGTTTCATCTCCCAATGATACCAATAAAATGCCTAGTAAATTACCACAACTCTTCCCTTCCAGAAAGGTGTAGTGTGTTCACCAGAAACCTTATCATGTACTACATTCTTTATTATTTTCTTAAATAATTGAATTAGGAAATATCAATATTTAATTTACTATATTGAATTTAACATGTCATAAAAATCATGATGTGTAGCTCCAAACTGAAAACAACACTGAAACACATAGTACCCCCTTTCCACAATGACTAAGAAAAAATAATTTCTATCTGGACATATATAAACACTAGCTACAAGCATTATACTAAAACCATCCGAAGGGAATATTCTTTCTGCAGAATAAAATGTATTTGATAAAACTGGAATACGACCTAATTAAAAAACAATTCTTAGCTAGCTCTAGGCTGTAAGTTTAATGCAAAATAAAATTTTAGTCACTTATATATTATTGAAGATTTATCTCATGCTGATTTTAACAAAAATAATCCCCATAAAGAATGAAGATACAGCCAAAAGGAACTTTAAGGAGATTTCAAAAATAGATAGCTTGGTAACAGGAAAGAAAAATATTTATGTGTAAACATCCTTTGAACATTTCTGCATAATCAAAATTCTCTTCAGTAGGAAAAGTTATGCCCCAATAGTAACTGAACTAACTGTTGAATATTATTTTTCCAAATGCAAAAGAAATATGGATGCATTAGTTCTCAATCATAGAAATTGACTTAGCTTTTTTATTTTTATTCATTTATTTATATTCATCTTTCTTTACCTCATTCTACAATGTTGAGGCAAGTGATGAAATGCTGGATATAATTATAGAACATTAAGGTAATTTAGGTTCTATATTTGTGACTATTCATGTTTATTAAACAAAATTAATCTAGTAATCTTGAGTACATCAAAGTTTAAATTAAGTTCAAACTGTGGTCTAAATCTTAGAAGGTAAGGGGTAAAGACCAGGGTCTTGGGTTCTAGTTCTTAGGTTAGAGACCTTTATCCAGCCAGAAGATAGCACTAACTCTTAACATACATACTTCCTAGTCAATTTACGGAAAAGACTTAATTTGATTTTAAAACTTCATAATTAGGTTAGATATATCCTTTTTTTTTTCTAGTAACGTGTTTTATTTGATTTTAGTTTTTAACATCTTTATTGGTGTATAACTGCTTTACAATGGTGTGTTAGTTTCTGGTGTATCACAAAGTGAATCAGCTATACGTATACATATATCCCCATATCCCTTCCCTCTTGCGTCTCCTTCCCACCTACCCTGTCCCACCCCTCTAGGTGGTCACAAAGCACCCAGCTGATCTCCCTGTGCTATGTGGCTGCTTCCCACTAGCTGTCTATTTTACATTTGGTAGTGTATATATGTCAGTGCCACTCTCTCACTTCATCCCAGCTTACTCTTCCCCTTACCCACATCCTCAAGTCCATTCTCTACGTCTGTGTCTTTATTCCTGTCCTGCCCCTAGGTTCTTCAGAACCATTTTTTTTCCTTTTTAGATTCCATATATATGTTAGCATACAGTATTTGTTTTTCTCTTTCTGACATACTTCATTCTGCATGACAGGCTCTAGGTCCATCCACCTCACTACAAATAACTCAATTACCTTTTTTTTTATGGCTGAGTAATATTCCATTGTATATATGTGCCGCAGCTTCTTTATCCATTCATCTGTTGATGGACACTTAGGTTGCATCCAAGTCCCGGCTACTGTAAATAGTGCTGCAATGAACACTGTGGTACATGACTCTTTTTGAATTATGGTTTTCTCAGGGTATATGCCCAGTAGTGGGATTGCTGGGTCATACGGTAGTTCTATTTTTACTTTCTTAAGAAACCTCCATACTGTTCTCCATAGTGACTATACAATATACATACCCACCAACAGTGCAAGAGGGTTCCCTTTTCTCCACACCCTCTCCAGCATTTACTGTTTCTAGATTTTTTGATGATGGCCATTCTGACTGGTGTAAGGTAATACCTCATTGTAGTTTTCATTTGCATTTCTCTAATGATTAGTGATGTTGAGTATCCTTTCATGTGTTTGTTGGCAATCTGTATGTCTTTTTGGAGAAA